>NW_024525489.1:1352272-1863354 GCF_017590135.1 Pyrgilauda ruficollis | reverse complement strand
GGGGGGGGGGAGCAGGGGGAAGGGAAAAAAGAAAAAATGGAGGATGCAGCAGTTTTATTTACACTCTCTGCCACCAGCACATCATCCCATTTGCTCTGCTCACTACATGGACTCTCCATAGAATATTAGGTCAAATGTAAGGTCCCAATATTAATCTTCATGGCCATCTATGGAAGTGGTTCAAGATATCTCAAGAGTGCCCTTTTCATTATGTTGGTGACCTCTCTGAACAACTGCTGTTAGTTTCAAGGCTCACCAGAGCAAGACTGAACTACCTCTGCAAGAAGGATAGAGGCCCTGGAACTCATTAGGGGAGCAGATCAAAAATTATCACAATTTTCACATATTTCTGAAGACAGTTTGAACCCACACCTAGTCAGGCTTTCCCATACATTAAAACAAAAGGGAGGAGACCAAAAAAAAGTAAACCTGTCCAGACAAGAATGTTAAGCAAGAGGTAAAAAACAAGGGGGTAGATGAGGAATGAGGAAAAAAAGAGAGAAAAAGTTAGCTCAGTATATTTTGGAAGATACTCAGGTGCCACTTGCAAACTATGATTAAGGTACAATATCTCAATTATTTTTTACCTAACACACTGACACAAATATTGGCTAAAAAAATTCATTAAATGTGCACATCATTTTCAAAAAAAAGAAAAGTAATAATTTCAGATTTTTTTCAATCCACAAACAGAAGAACAGAAATTTGTGACTCTGAATTCACAATATAAGGCAGAACTAAATAAACAACCAATGAACTAAACCTTCCTCCCAGAAATGTTCAATAGGGGTAGCAAATTTAAAAAAAAAACTTAAATACCAGACTTTTTCAAGTAAAACTATTCCAAAAAGATTATCAACTTGATATTAAAAAAAAAAAAAATCAGGTTGCTGACCTAAATTTAGTTATAACTTGAAAAAATTGCATGGGTTGTATAAAACAAGCTATTTCCAATTTCTGAGGAAGATTTTTGAAGTCAAATCTTTTGGATTTCCAATTTTTTTTTTAACTTTGGATGCAGTATCTTTATAGAATTCTAAATTCAGCGTATTTTAAAACCAAATAACTGTAGTAATATCTAATATAGTTAAGGACAGTCTAGATAGCAATAGTTAGTGATTACCAGATCAAAGGCCTTACTTAAATCAATAAAGATAGCTCCTGTACATTGATTACCATCCAACACTATAAAAATATAATTGCTTACCTTGAGAGGAAAAGTGCAAATGAAATGAAAAGGTCATAATAGGTCAATAATTATTTAAATTAAATGTACATCTTCCTTCATCTGATGGGCCAACTCTAGCATGCACCGAAATGGTGGTGATTTACCAGTTTAAACAGACATATTAACATGTCAGCAAAGGGCTTAGCAGTAATTGGGTCAGCAATTTCAAGCAGTCAAGGTTCCAGGTTGTCAGCTTCTCCATTTATGCTCCCAATTAATCTTAAGGTATTATAGATCTTAAGTCAGTAGGCACAGATCTAACTACTTTAGATCAAATCTCATTTTGGGTATATACAGAGATAGATTATAGTTACTTCCTGCGATCTTTCTACAACAAATATCAGTACATAATTCTCTAGAATAGCTTTTAATTAAAAAAGCCATGCAACAATTTGCTATCCAGATTGTAAATTCTCCAGTAATTTAGTTTATGACACTTCTGTCACTGTATTAAAGAGTCCTTAGATCAGAACAGTACTAATTGGCAGGTTTGTGTTTTCATTCTATTGGTTATGCTAAAAGTTGCTTTCTGGATTCTCAGTCATTATACTGCACAATAACTTTGATGTTACTCTGTCAATGTAATTGTTGATGGACAATTCTGGGTTTTTCAATTTGTTTCTAAAAGTAAGAAAAAGGAATCTTCTCTAACTATATTTTCTTCATACCAACTACTTTTTCACTATTACTTTGAAGAATTAATTTACATCACTTTCGGAATTTTAAAAGAAAAGGTTTTAAGATTTTTTTATTCCTTCTTTCTATGGATCAGACAGATGAATTTTTTAGAGAATGGTTATCCCAAAGTAAAAAAAAAAAAAAAAAAAAAAATAGAAGTGTAAATTCATCAATGTCAGGAAACTGCTCTTTGCAGGATGCTTATTTAGAGGATGATGATAAAATTCTCAAAGAAAATTTATGCTTGCGTGGAGACTTTGCATCGTAGAAATTTAGGGGCTAAAAAGACTCTTCTATGAAATTCATCCTGGACACCAAATCCTGATAGTTCACTAAATGGTAGAAAGGAAGGGAAAGAGTCTTTTCCTTGTCCTCTTAATTTTCTGTGACTTTGTGACAGGCAATATTTAAAAAAAAAAGGAAGAAAACATTTTGAAGAACACAGAAGGAAGGCGAATCGAGATTACAGCAGTAAAACCAGGAGGGGAAAAAGAAAGAGTGGAAGACGGAGAAGCAAGAAACAAATCATGGTTAGTGCAAAAAACATGTTAAAATAATTAAAAAGCAAAAGAAATAAAAAAAAGAGAGGGAAGGGTAAACAGAAACAGAGGAGAGCCTATAACCACTAGTAAGACCTCTCCTTATAAATCCAATTGCAATACATGTTGTAGTAAACTCAATGCATTGGAAAAGCATTCATTCTATCCTTCACATACAGACGTGCATCTAGTACAGCAGTCAATGGCCCTAATAGTCCAGATCAGTGATTTTACAAATATTAAAGATTTCTTCCCACTGACATCTGTATTTATCAGCAATGTTCCAAACGATGGATATGTGTGTGACTCTCGTATCACACTGGAATCTTTTTAATTACTATTCAGAATAACTATTTAGGCCACATTACATACATAAAAGTAAACACTCAAAAATTAGGTAACGCAAAACCAAAACTGTCTGCAAGAAATTAATGCATACCAAAATAGAGGATGAGTAACAATACAGTCAACAATTATACAAACACACATTTCCCATAAGATATCTGCCACAAGGATTTTGTGATGTTCAGTAACTAAAACATAATTCATGTAGCAAATAAGGACTTTGTGCACAGAAGCCTGTCTTTTTTGATGCAGTGCTCTGGGCATGTTTAATAAGAGAGGAAGGGGAGTATGAAAAGTGAACGGACAGTTTCACAGCTAGCACAGTACAATGTCACTCTGGAGAAATCTGTCCCCAGCTCTGCCATGAAGCTCTTATGCAATGTGAGGTAAACCACTTAAGTCAAACTTTTCAGGGTTATTCACTTGTTATGCAGTCTTAATTTTCATGAGTCCTTGCATTTAAACACCTCTTGGGAGATCTGTGGAAGTGTTAAGCGCCCCTAATTGAAAAGGGGTTGATGAAAACACTACTTAAAACATATGAACTAATCTGTATACTCAGGTCCTACCTATGTAAAACTCAAAACTTAATTCCTCTTTTTTTTTCTTTTTTTTTTTTTTTACACGAAGTCCCTATTCATAAAACAAAACTGGCAATGTAAGTGTTGTAAAAATGTATATCAATGATTACAAAGTACTCTGGTACTCCAATGAAAATAGCACGGGAAAAAAATTAAATCTGCATACACTTAAGAATAGACACGTACAGTAAAACAAACAGAAAGCTGTATACAAAACAGAGAGGGGATTTTCAAAAGTCAGTAGCTGGTCCATACCACAGATAAAACCTATGGAAATATAGTTTCTAATCAACTGGTTATATGCAATCATAACATATAAATATAGCACAGCGGAATGAAGTTCATGCTGCTTATTTAACTCAATTTCTTAAGCTCTAGGTGCTTAATTTTGCAAACTAATTTTTCCCATATGTACTAATGCAGACAGCTTCTTTTTTTCCTCCAAATTACCACAGTCTAAACCTGAATGATAGTTTTGCCATAATGGAATTATTCAGTCTATGATCTGATTGATTTTAGACCTTAAATACTGAATCTTAACACACGTAAATTTTTAATCCTTTAATTTCTCTATTCTGCCAGTAATTGATAAGGACAGTCATACTTAGACAAGGTCTTAATTTAATCGCCCTGAAAATCAATTAGAAGGGGAAAAGCTTCCTTATATTATTACTATGAAAATTTCCTGATCAAATTCACAATGCAATCATAACCAATGCATGACACCTCACACACTTTAGTCAGTACATAATTCAGTAGTTACATTTTCACCCCTTAAGAACAATATGGGAAAGAATTTGTATCTCAAAAGCAGAAATAATTTAAAGGCTCAGTATTAGTCAAACACAATGTCTGAAGTCATTGGACTAAATAACCCATTATAGAAATAATCTAAATAAGGGCCAGGCATGTACCAGAAAGCCTTAATTTTACTTCAAGTATCTCTCCAGCTAATACAATGGTAATTGTCTCTTTTCTGCAACCTTGTTGAAGGAACTCTTCATAGAATCAGAAGGAAAATTTTGACCTGCTGTTAAGTAGAAAAGGTGAATTAGTAAGCAACAATGGTGAAACACTTCCTTCACCCTCATCTTTACTAGCACAAAAATCAAGGTTGATGCCAACTTAGGCTCACCATCAGTAAAGGGAGAATTTGCATGTGAACTATTACAGGAGCTTGGTCTTTACAAATTGATGGACCTGATAATATCCACTTAAGCGTGGTCCAAGAGCATGCTGACGTGGCTGTGAGGTCAGTCTCCACAGTCTTTCAGAAGCTGTGAAGATCAAGGGAAATCCCAGAAGACTGGAGCAAGGCTACTGTCACTATCTATGAGAAGGGTTTAAAGGATGATGCAGGAAATTACAGGCCCATTACTCTTACTTTAGTCTCTGGCAAAGTTATGGAATGAACCTTACTGGGAGGTGCCACAAGTTAGATGAAGCCCAATTGGGAAAAATCAGCATGGACTCACCAAGGGCAAGTCGTGCATGACCAACCTGACTGCAGTCTACGACAAAGCAAGCAGTGGACCTGCTCAATTTCACCACAGCTTTCTATATAGGCTTTCTATATATTCTTTCTATAGGCTTTGCCACTGCCTACTCCTAGAGAACCTGATGTGTGATGGTCTGGACAAGTGGTCAGTGGGGTGCATGGGAACTGGCTGTCAGGCAGCACCCAGAGGAGGGTAAATAGCTCCTTTTCAAACTGGCAACCTGTCACAAGAGGGGTCACTCAGAGACCAATACTGAGCCTAAAGCTGTTCAGTGTCTTCATAAGTGATCTGGATGATGGGATCAAGTGTACCCTGATGAGATGTGATGATGACACCAAACTGAACTGGACAATTTGGAAGGGAGAGCCACCCTGCAGGAAGGCATGGATAGACTGAAAGAATGGACTAACAAGAACCCTGTAATGTTCAATGAAGACAAATATAACATCTTGTACCTGGGAAAACATAAACCAGGAATGTAGTACAGGCTGGCATCTACCCAGCTGGAGAGCAGTTCTGTGGAAAAGAATCTGGGCATCTTGGGGACAAGCAGCTCAATGTGAGAGTGTGCTGCTGTGGCAAACAAAGCCAACAGGATGCTGGGTTGCATCAACAAGGACATCTCCAGCAGAGACAAAGAAGTCATTATTCCCCTCTACTTAGTTCTCGTCAGGCCACACCCAGAACACTATGTTCAGTTTCAGTCCCTGGTGTGTGAAAAAGATGTGGACAGGCTGGAGAGAGTCCAGAGAATGGTGACAAAGATGATCAAAGGATTGGGTAGCCTGTCAAATAAGGAAAGACTGAGAAAACTCAGCCTTGAGAAAAGAAGGATCAAGAGAGACCTTATCACCTTGTTCCAGCATTTAAAGAATGGCTACAAGGAAAATGGAGAGTCCCTTTTTACAAGGAGTCTTTTACCTGGAAAAGATGAGGAGTAATGGGTACGAGTTACTCCTGGGGATAATCCAATTGGACACAAGATGAAAAATTTCACAATGAGCCAGCCATTTGAATAATGTTCAAGAAGTGAACCTAGCTCTGAATACTTAAGATTCAACTGGAATCTAGACCAGCAGCTTCAGCTGGAAGCTAGGTCATCTTGTCTAGATTATGCTTTTGCCAAGAAAGGTTGGGCCAAATTATATTTTTCTTTTTGGCTATTATTTCTCATTAAGTCCCTTTTTGAAAAAGTACTTTGGGTTATAACTTTGTTATACCAGCACATAAGAATCTCACAAAAATTTTAAAAAGTACTGAAGCACTAGTATGGAAGAACCACAATTGTTCTAGCAAATGAAGACTGTTAGAAATAGTCACTTTTCTTTCACATATCTCTGCATCATCAGGTATTTGAGTTTGAGAATTTCCAGAAGCATTAACACATTCTCTCCAAAAGGTGGCCATCCATTGAAATACTCTTTTCTATGTTCAAACCTGCTACAAATTTTTTCTTTCATCTGTACTATTTGCTTTAACTGAAGTGAAATCAGCCTCCATTTAACACAGAGTACATGGATCTCTAGCATGCTAAGCTTTCAAGAGTCTTGATACCTTCCACTCTCTCCTTTATTTTTATTTTTTAAATTAAATAAACATCATGCCTTTGTGCAGTTTCTATCTTAGAGCTGTTTCATTTTGTTTGCTATTTTCGGCAAATTTTATTTCCCT
The DNA here is from genome assembly GCF_017590135.1 of Pyrgilauda ruficollis. Lineage (NCBI taxonomy): Eukaryota > Metazoa > Chordata > Aves > Passeriformes > Passeridae > Pyrgilauda > Pyrgilauda ruficollis. The sequence continues at coordinate 1,856,813 of NW_024525489.1, read as the reverse complement.
AAATCTCCCTCAACAAGTCCCTTTATTTTGCACCTTTTCTTAGCGGTGCACAAGCACAAAAGGAATTCCAGAAGATACCATGCCTGAAGCAAAACAGCACTTCCATAACTGTTTCTTCTGCTAATTCTTAGGTTTGCCACTTGCAGAGACAATGCCTACTACATTCCAAAGCAGTGAATCGTGTTTGCACAAAATTAGCAAACACCCAACTAGAGTTGTGACAAAAGGGAAGAACTGCTCTTTTAAAAAGTACAGTCATCTTGTGTGTTTGTGATAATCAAAAGACCCAATTCTGTAACTGGTTTTTGCACAGACAGACGAAACCATGATCTAGTCTACGAAAGGGTCTTTCCACTGGCAGTTGTTATTGATATAACAATGGGAAAGCTCCTGATTTTACAACTTCCCATGTACAACACTACTGTGTTCTCTGAAAGTTACCATGCACAAGCAGAAAAAAACTGTTTTTAACCATGCAGTGCAGAATGTACAACACTGGCAAAAATCTATTTTGGCACTAAAGCCAAGAAGATGCAGGAAAAAAGCCCAACATATTGCCCTTGTAAGCCCAAAGCTCATGCTGCATAGTTGATCTGTTAAAGTAGAAGGGGTAAATAAGAAAAATAATACACAAGGTGAGATTCTGTTTTCTTTTTCTCTTCTGTGGTGGCTACAAATGAAAAAAAAAAAAAAAAAAAAGAAAGAAAAAGTAAGAAAAAGCAACTACTTCATACCGATAGAAAGTATGTCGGTGCCTAAAAAACCAGCTCATCTTAGAGAAAATATTACCCCTGTAACACTGGCAAGGTCAGCATCAGCTTGGCTTATTTGTTGCCGAAGTCCCTGTTGTGCATGTTCAAAAATGTTTTAAGTTGTTTTGTTCATAAAGCAGCAGAGTTCACTTTGTTGTGCCAGATCACTCCTTTTTCTCTATATGCAGCTCCTCTCTCCCTCCCTATCTTTAGGCTTCTTGGGACTCAAAAGGAAGAAAGGAAGGAATGTGTTTTTCAAGATGAAACTCTGAATTCATTTTAAGTACTAAGATAAAATTCTACCTAAAATCTCTGTGCAAACAGTTCTCAGGCAGAAAAAAAAAAGGATGGTTCTCTTTCTTACTGAAGCCAGCCACTTGACGGTGATATAGAAGATCTTTATCTTTGTTTCACAGAAGATGAAGACGCAGGTTCAAATCATTTTTTTGTGAAGACAAGAGGAGAAAATATGAGAAGCTGGCATGAAAATTAAAAGCATTTCTAAGGACAAGTCCTGTGGCAACAACCTAGATAGAAATGACACAACAAAATGTGAGTTCTCCAACAGCTTTTTATTGTATGATTTAATACAAAACTCTGAAAAATGATTGGCAATATTAAAGATTCCTTGACAAAAAGTATGTTCTTCAAGTCCACAAAACAATTGTGCTCTCTTTCTTTCTCTCAGAGTATTCAAAAGCTTGGAGTAAGAATTTCTTTTGCAATAGTTTCTCCCTCAGGAAATCTTGTTTACTTTCTTCAGTTCAATGTAATGAAATTAAAAGGGTGATTCTTCAAAAGCTATGAAAGTAAAAAATGCCAGCAGAGTGACAAAGAATGCATAAAGCCAAACTAAACAAAAAGGCCAGATTTCTCTCCTTCTCTTCCTTTCTCTCCATCATTTTGGTATAAGAGTGAAGCAAATAAATTTAACTGCATTTGGTGTAAAGTTGTGTCTATAGATTAGGGAATCCTTGCCATCAATCTGAAGAAATAGATGGACCACAGGTGGACTATAAAAGTGAGTAAAAAAACTGGCTAAACAGCAAGACTCAAAGGCTTGTGACAAGTGGCACAAAGCCCAGTGGGCAGCATTTACAAGAAATTGGTACGGGAACAAATTCTGTTTAACGTTTCTATTTATTAAAACGGATCCCAGGTGATGGGATGAAGTGTGCTGTCAAAAAGTTTGGAAACGATTAAAAAAATAAAATTAAGGGCTACAGTGGATACACTGCAACACAGAGAAACCTTAGCAGGCTGGAGAAATGGGCTGACAGAAACCTTGTGAAATCCAGCAGAGGAAAATGCAAGTTTACAGTGCAGTTTTGGGTACTCTGGCATTAAAATAAAAAATAATAAATAAATATTTTTAAAATAAAATAAATAAAATATAAAATGTAAAAAAATAAAATAAAAAAATACCCCCAAACAAAAAAATACAGAAGGTACTTGCAGCCTGGAACAAATCCAGTGGCACCAAGACAATCAGGGGGCCAAAGCAAATGACATTCAACAAGAGGCTGAGACAATAGGGTTTGTTCAGTCTTAAGCATGGAAGAATGGAAGCAATTACTGCTTTCTTCAATTACCTCCCCAAAGGATATAAAGAAGATGAAGCCACACTTTTCTGGACTCTGCAGTGACAGAATAAGAGGCAATGGACATAAGTTCATATGCAGAACATTTTGTATGGATATAAGGGAGAAAATAAACCAAAAGACAGGTCAAACTGAAAACTGGAAGAATATCTGGAAACATACTTAGCTACACATGTAGGAAAGAAACAGACAAAGCTCTAAACAGCTCTAGCTGGACTCAATGTGAGCAGGAAGACTAGATTATTTCTCTTCAACACTAAATTATTACCTTATTCTGAATTAGTGATTAAAATTAATTTCTAACCATCTCAAATCATTAGTTGTATAAAGAAATGCTAGAAAATACCTAAAGAAGAAAAATAAAACAGAAGGAAAACTTGTTCAACTACTGCAACCTTCCCTCAACAAAGAAAACTGTCAATCAGAAAAGAAAAAGGCATCTCTTTCCTATTAAAAGTTATTTGGTGAAATGAACATCTTTCCCAGTTTCACTGGGTTAGTCAGAGTTTATAATAGGATATATGTTTGGAAAACATTCTTAGAGGTCACAGAAACAATCCACTTACTCCAAAGCAGAATCAATTTTTGCCAGGTTATTCCTGACAAATGTTCATCCAACTGTTCTTTAAAATCTGCAGTGTCAGGCTTTCATTTCTTTCTCACAACAATGAATTCTTTTGCTCAGCTACCCTGAATCTTCTAGAAAAAAAAAAAGACAATCTACCTTGCTGTATTTTAAGCTTATTATGAGTGCATCACCGCATTACTTACAGTAAACACAAAAAGTTCATTCTCTTCTTTTAAACTACACATTTTTATATATTTTAACACCATTATCGTTTCTTCTTTTAGTCTTCATTATTCTAAACTGCACCATTTTCTTTGGCCTCTCCTCTTACATTGTTTTAGAATGTCTAATCCTGTTGATTTTCTAGGTATTCAGCCATAATGCATCCCTTAAAGTTCTGTTGGGATGCTGGAAAAGGCCTGTTATTTGGCTCCACAAACGAATGAAAATATCTGCCCCTGTGACTAACTATCAAATGTTTGCTCAAGATCCTGTGGAGTGGAATTTGTTCTACATTACTGCAAAGAGAGTTCACTGTGATGAAGAGCTATGGGGAGATCTGACACCGAATGACCACAGCCATTCTCAGCACTTCTTCTCAGAACAAATGTAAACAATGCCTGTGCAGTGTTCCATGGCAAACTCATTAAGAAACATTGTTACTGGAAAGATTATCCACTCGAGAAATGTCTGTGTATCCGAGCCAGAACCTGGCAGTAAAAACATTAGCAGATATAAATATTTTTTAAATACACATTTTTAAGACCACTTTACAACACTAAAAATGCCATTGTAAAAAAAGTTCTCCTTGTAATCCTTAATATATTAACATCTTACCTCATACAGTTATTTTCTAATTATTACAGAGCTGAATACGCATCATGTAGAGGTTAGCAAAGATTACATAGTCCAGGCAAGACATACTTCCTTTTAAGTGTATTATCCTATTTCAGAAAACTTGGAATCAAAGCAAGGCCAAACACAAAGCTTTCTTCAGAGTAGACTGCATTTTGATCAATATTTTATGAATAATTTTCTTTTAAAACAAGTAGCATCCAAGAGAAATGACATTTGAACTCCAAGCTTGCTACTTCTACACCCTGTATAAAATAGATATTACTTCTCTTGATGACAAGAGAACCAGAAAGGCAAACACAACAGTGGTACTACAGCATTCTGACTCCAGACTCACAGCCACAGCACACAAGCTAGACCAATAAAAGCAAACCACGCAAAATAAATAATTTGTAAAACCTCCTAGCCAATTCTAGAGGTTCTTTTAAGTATAAAGTCCCACATTAAGTAGAATCTGAACTTCAGCTCACCATATGTTAAAACACTTGGTTGTCTCATGAAGATATGAAGATAAACACCTAAATACCCCAATTTTCAGAGTGATGGGAGATGGATAAGTTCCTTCACTAAAACAAGAACACTAACACTTAGATACAACAAATGCTGTTGTATCTAAGAACTTCAAGGAATGCAAATAAGTACTAAAAATCAAGCCTGCATCATTTGGGAAATGACATTATACATGGCTAAAACACTTCGCAGTTTGAACAGCTGAAAAGTTGCATGTAGATGATATGAGCAGAAAAAGTCTTTTTACTTGATTTCCTCTCATCTAATGGGTACTCAAAACACACCTTCCTGTGCAGCTGGAGGCTTTGTTACAGACAGGACACTGCTTAGTGTATCCAGTGTTTATTGAAAAACTTTTTTTTTTTTAAAAGATGATTTTGGAAAATTTCCCAGAAAATACATCTGCACCTAATACTTGCACCTCGGACAGTAAGACCAGCCATGAAGGTAGTGAGGACAACTGCATTTATTAGCAGTGAATAAACTGATCAATCTTTTTCTGGATTAACAGTGGGAGATCCCAGACACACTGAGGAGTATCTGTCTGCTGACTGACACATACAAGCTGGCACACTTTTGTGTCAAAAATGTACACAGCTGCACGCACACTAAAGCTGTTCCATCCATAAAGCACAACTGCCAGCTGCTTGTCTTCAGAAATGGGTAATAAGAGAGGGTCTCAACAACAGAGACAACTGCAGAATGCAGTGAAAGAATATTTTTCATCCCCTTAAGTGCCTGTCTTTCTAAACTCTCCTGGATTTGCTATCATTTTCCCCTCCATCATGTTTTGGAAGAAGGACAGATGACCCACTAAGAAAAAAGAGATTTCTATTTCTTAAAATCTTTATTGAGTTGCCAAACCTGAACTACACATTTTTAGGTACCAAGCGTAGACTGATTTAATCTGATTGTCAGTCATTACTAGCAGATGTCTGGACAAATTGCCTAGTGTGTTTTAGTTCTAGGTTGTCTCCAAATATTCTGACTAATAGCTGGTAGAAGAGAAAGAACACAATCCAAAGCTATGATGAATTATATTTATCCATACAGCGTTATCAGCCATCAGCTGCCAATATGAAGGGAGCTTTATTTTAAGATCTTCTAACCTGCCTGTCCAAACTCTCTCAAATCATCTCAGCCATCACAATAAACTTTACTCATGGCACCAGTCTCAGCTTATGGAGTAGAACTAAACCCCAGGGTGAATCAAAACTTGGGTAGATTGGTGTTGGATTTGCTTGGTTAAAAACAGTCACAACTGTCAACAAAAGAAACATATCAAAGGGGTTTTTTTCTAAATATACAGTAAAGGGTGCAAATTGATGTCAGAAAAACCACTGGGCAACTTGGATGAGGAAAGGAGTCCAACAGCTGTTCCTACAGATTTCCACAAAGAGACAGGTTGTGCCAGTCAACACGATGTCGATATTTAACTAACACATTATCACTTTTTATTATTATTTATCAGTCAAGTAAGCACCTAGCTAGAAAAAAAGAATGTGAAGCCATCTTCAACTTTTTTTTTTAAGTCAGATTCACCGAGCAATCATAGAGAGGCAAGAAGCTAACTGCTGTTTTAAACAAAACCTGCAATTGCACATACATGCTTGCAAGTACCAAGTGCTCAAACATTCTTGCCAGAATTACCTGTGGTGAAGACAAGGAATGTCAGCTGAGTGCTCTTCAAAGCTCCAGTATTCTTTTTTGTGTCCACAGTGCTGGTTTTGCAGCCCTTCTCTCTTTTAACAAACAAGTACCATGTTAAATTGTGTCACCGCCACTGGTGTGGCCCCAGCACCATCAGTGTGCTAGTTAATGCTTGCTCTTACAGTCACCTAGATTCCTTTTGGCTTTCCCCTTCCTGCTGTCATTCTCATGAGCTGAGATAAATATACATATGCACAATCTTTCATGCACAATATTTTTTTTTTAAGTCTTCAGCTCTGCTGTTTCTTCTTTTAAACACTCATACTTCATGCAGGCAAATGCAAGATTTCCCTTACAGACTGCTACAACACCTCAGATGTGCAATCAGGTTATACTGTGTGTATCTTTGCTTTATCCCAGACGTCAAGATATCAGCAAATGATGAGAATCACAGAAACAGGGCATAGGCCTGCTTCAATCTGAAAATTTCATGGTTCTAAAGTAAAATAACTAATCAAGAAAAAAGAGGGAACACTCAAAGGCCCAGAAACAGTGGAATTCTGTCAGAGTGGCAGGCTTTTTTCTTTCCTTAACAAAACAAACAGGATCACAACACAAATGCTCTGAAACTGGAAGACAGAGTTTTTTGAGTGCTTATGCAGCCCCAGGTATCCTCAAAAATGTACTAAACAAAACACATCTTAGCACTCACAGCACATTAATCAAAAGCTGTTATCCCAGAAGAATAAATAAAATCTTATCTTTACAACTCAAAAGCAAGTCAAATATGCAGCAACGTCACTGTCATGTACATCTCTCTGTCCACACATGAGGTAACAAAAATCCCAAATCCCACATGTCCAATGATTTCCACAGGCTTTTTAGGTGAGAATCAAAATAGCCCATACATTACTAATCATTACATTACTTTAATAAATTAGAACCTACCTACTTTAGCATAAAAGTTTTACAGAACATGATACTAAATGGTAAAACGAATGCAGAGTACAATTAGTACACTTTTAAAGTCATTTAAACACATTTACCTGTAAAGTAGGTATTGGTGGGGAGAGTGGAACTTGCAAATCTGTAATACCCATTTCCTGGGAAACGGGTCCCTTTTGTTACTTCTATATTCATTGTAGCTAAAGATGAATCCATCCTTTCCACCTGGTAGATGGGAAAAGGTCCATTAAGCTCTTCAGGTTCGTCCCAAATTATCTTTACTGTTGTGCTGTTTATGCCTTCGACATAAGGGGCACTAAGTTTTCTTGGAGCTGTGGGTAAAAAATGTTATCTAGGTATCATTGTCCATAACACTTGGGGAATTATTTGTTGCACATCACAAACTTTGCAAAACATCCTGTTTAATTTTTTGATCTTAAGAATAAACACAGATATCCACAGAAGCTTAATTAGGAGAGAAAAAAAAAAAACCTCAAAAGACATTCTTAATCTTTATGAGAAACTTGCTTTTAGTTGCACAAGAAATACTTTGTTTATTCAGGCCTTAGACATATATCTCTATAATTACATCTAAAATGTTTTTCTTCATAATCTTTTAGAATAGTAATGAACATCTTCATAAAAAGTATATTTGGATTCCTTCCTTCCTTGATGGTCCTCTCATGCCAAACTCCATGCAAATGTGTATCTCTATGACTTTCACAAGGGGATGTGAGCAAAAAACCAAAGGAAAATTTGAGCAGTTATAACTCTTGTTACATTTCAGTATGGTACATGACAACAGGGGTCTCTTGTCCCTGGACTTATCCTCACCAAGAGGAGCAGAACAGCTCTCTCTCCACAGTCCTGCAGACCCATCCAGTTGTTCTCACGATGTGCACACCAGACAGCAGCTTGTGTTCAGGTAATTGCTCACTTCAAGAAACCGACCCTCTCTAATTTTTCTCCAGCAATTCTGGTGCACACCAGGACTCCAAACAAGACTGCTTCCCCAAAGGTAGCAGCATAAGATAGTTTTACGTTATAGGATGATCCTCCTACTGTTAAACTTAATACTTTCATGTTCTTTTAAATACTCCAATAGCATTAGCTACTCTATAGCTGAGTTATTAACTAAACTTATTTCATTTTTTAATAAAAGGATGTACAGTAAGCCACTGGAGGGCAGCATGACCTGTTTGGATAATGACATGATGGTCCTACAGGTGGAAAGAAATGGACCATCACTGAAACAACAGAAGAGGTCATCTGGAGAAGTATGAGAACACTTTGCTATGCACAGAATCTATATACATCTTATCCTGTTTTTTTCTCACCCTTCTTTCCCTAATAAAGAGAAGGACTTAACAACAGGAACTTCATTTGTGCCCAGGAAGCAAAATATAATGACAACTTGTAAAAATTACTTGATCCTGTAATGACACAGTAAAGAGCAATAAACGCCTTTCAAGAACAATAAAACCTGAATTAAAATATGGGCCTTCAAAATCTGACACATTACTTCACAGCCCAGCATTGTACATAGCATGAGTTCTTTAGAGAAGGAGAGATTGCTTCATTTCAAATTAATTAATAACATCCTTTTAAACATTCCTGCATTTCCAAGATCATTAAAACATTTTTCATTTTTCCTATTTGCCAGTAGAATATTACTTCTTTATTTTTTCTTTTTCTTTGTCCCCCACACCCCATAACTTGATAGGTATTCTTCTTGGAGAAAGCAGGGAGTAGGGGAACTGGGAAACTGCCAAAGGCACTATGTGCTGTAAATTCCTGCCTAGGTATCATTTATGACTTCACAGTCTAATTAGTATCTCACACGATGGTAGAAATTTACAATGTCAAAATTGAAGTAATGCAGTGTGAGGTCATAAGCTTGCCTGCATAAGTAGGGCACAGCATTAATGAATTGTGGTATTAATGCACAAGTTTAAATAGAAAACATGGCTTAACAATCAAAACTTCACCTCTGAGGGAACCAGCCTATGTCAGCACTTTAAATGCAAACTGAAGAGGTTCAGTCCTCCAGTTCAGATTACTGATGGCGAAACAGAAATGCTAAAATTCATTATTTTTAAAATGCATACAGCTGACTAGCACTCATGACAATAACTACATCTTCCTTTAAAGTCTAGTATTAATAAATGCAGTTACTTGGACCATAATTATGGCATCTCTGATACCCAAACCTGAAGCTTTTATGGGGCTTATGCAATTAACTACTTAAATGCATCGTAACACTTGCTTCTCTGACAGGGAAGTATTGATTTTTTAATCATTTTCCAGTCTCCTCTAGCACAAATAAATGTACTACAGTTACAGTTAATGCACTGTGTACACGCATTAAACACTGGCATGACACAATTTATTATTTTGCGATGTATGGAACACAAGACTACCTTTTCAGACAGTAATATCCTTGCTATAGCACTAGTATTTAAACTACAGTCTCCTTGATGCTTGAGAATTCTCATGCATCAAGACAGCACATCAGCACATCAAAACTGTACATAACAGGTAACATAAGTATTTACAAACAAAAATAACAAAAAAATCCAAACAGGAAACCCAACTGCACACAAAACCAGAAGGTCTTGAAATAAATCTGTAGCACTAGCCCAGCAGGGTACTAAATGCTGAAATTAAAAATATTCAACATTAAAAGATTCAGTATATATTTTCCTAAAGGTGTCACTGTGGTACCTGTAGCTACTTTCTGAAAGATGAATCGAGTATAATTTCACCTATTTAATTTTTTTAGCCGCATTCTGTTAAGACACATCTGTCAAAATAATGAGCATACTGCATTTTAGTGCATTCAAAGTCACATTTTTGTGTATTTTAATTATGTAGTTTTAATGTCTTGCTATATAATACATATTTAATATATTATAAGGCTAAAACAGTATTTAAAAGCCCATGATTGCTGCACGCCATTGTGTAGCAGAGGGCACAGAAAAGACCAATAAAGACAGATGGTCCATACAGCTTATGTTGAAGTCATATATCTAAATATAGATGTTGCTACACAGGTCATCACAAACAAGCCTTTCCCATGTGTTTATGCACACACATGTACACAAAAATGAAGTTAGTAAGTAAAGAGCAGTTAATTTTGTTTTGTTTGAAATAATATCATTTTAGTTTTAGGCTCGAAGACAGATGCCAGCATTTCGCTCTGAACAGATGGTAATTCCATCTAATAGTGCATCTCTGTATTAGTAAGGTCTGTTGTGTATACAAACAGTAATAAACACTAGGTAAGGATCAAAATAAATTTTAATTGTTGACATTAAATTCTGGCAGCCATGGTTCTAAGGATACAATACTCCTTTCTCAAGTCTGTCAGGTTTACTAATACAACTGCCATACTCTGCCAGATTCTTGTCCCAGGAATAACATATCTACACTGTGGCTAAATTTTACAGGCTTACATATGTTTGAGTAACTTCTGTTCAGCTTACTGTAGGTAGGTATTTGTGTACTCTTCCACCAAAATTCTCAAGTAGACACTGAATGGTTCAGGAAGGTAAAAGCAACGAGAAGTATACCATTTTTAACTGTCAAATCCCAAATGCATACACACAAAATAAAAGATAAAAAATGCCAAATTCAAGGAAAAAAAGTTACAGAAATAATCTTTTTCTTCTCATACTGGAGTTTACCTTGCAGGTAAAATTGCATACCTCACTATGGGTATTGCATTTCATTTTTGATTCCAGAAATTAGTCCAGAGGACCTTGAGTTTGCCATTGCGTTTCAAAGGTATGTTCTCCTTTTCTGCACTTTACAATGGTATCAGTCATTTCAACAGCAAATGAGTCAAGCAATAATACCTACATCTTCCGACAATACTTTAAGTTATAAGAGATTCTTTAGAGTCCATTTTGGACTCCTTCCCAAAATAAAACAATAAAACCTACCCACAATGGACATTGAAAGAAAATTTAGTAACGTGGATATGTTGCAATCATATTTCTTTTTAAATAAGATGTAATCCACTGTATTTTTTGAAAATCATGAAAAATATATTGCTTCCACCATATGGGACAACCAACGACTCACCAACCGATTTAAGATGCAGCATATTGAGCTGACCATATGTTACAGTGCTGTTGAATGGCTGAGTGATTCATGCCCGTCACATTCTAGTATATCAATTAAAGCTCCTTGAAGTCTGCATGATTTGTGTCTCTGTTATTAAACCCTGCTAATTCATCCCACTTACACATCTGTTATAAATCTCTAGGAGTGCTGCATGATTCATGGCAATCTGTGAGCATGGTACAGCAAATTCTTCTCCTTGTAATTAACAGTAAATTGTTTTACTGCCATGCAATGAATTTTTCAGTTATATTGCAAATGAACTCCTAAATGCACGGTTCTTTCCTAAGAACTGACTTATATTATTAGGCAATTAAAAAGTATTGCTTTGAACCAAAAGCTTTTAATCAAGAGGAATGCAACTTAAACATAGCTTAGAAATGTTGCAAATTTGACAGAGAGAAGAACAAACTGAGCTGTTTTGAGCAATTTTATGGCATAATATGTGGTTGGTAGAGGAGAAGAAACAACTAACTTTTAATTTCCTACTGATTCCCTGAAACTCAAAGAGCAGTTTAACTACAGCTTGAACACTTGGCAAGACAAGTTTGAGCAGATTCTATTTATCTCAGAAGTTACTTAAGTCATCTGTCATTACGAAATTTCTCAGATTACTTTACACTTTTCTAATTGTAAAACAGCGTCTTTATTCTTGGAATAAATAATTGGATAATTAGCCAAGCTGAATCATCAGAGGATTCCAGTGCTGCTCAAGTGTTCTTGTCAAAGGTGAAGCAAATTCATTTCAGCTTTGCCTCTGTAGCTTTCTAAAGAGACTTTGATATTTTTTCCTGCTACATTCTTGGCAGCAGCCTCAAATTCATGAGTCCATACATCAAGTCAGTAGTTTAACAACAAATGAAATTAAATTCAAAGAAGGGAAACTAATTGAAGGACAGCAACAAAAGTGTTTGGTAATGTGCTTTTTAATATGGCATGCCACATTTGCATGATAATTTTTCCTTTTTAGCAAGGAGCAGAAAGTGACTAGCTTAATGAGGGATTATTCAAGACAGGAATGAACAAAATGCATTCATAACTAAGAACAAAGATTGTATTATGAAACGGAAACAGGCAACTGCCGAGAAGTAACTGGATGATTGGTTTATGCATTATGAATAAAAAGGTAGAAAAATATTTATATTAGTATTCACTAATGACTATATATACAAGATTGTTGTAATTAAAATTATAAATTAACATATTAAGAGTGCTTGTTTAATCACTTTGGGTCCTATTCACAATGAAGAGATTTACGTACATGCATGCAAAACAATCTGTGTTTCCAGGCCAGCAGCAAATGGCCCTCGTATTTCTTTTCTGTAACAAAGGAAACTATACATTTCTTACTACCTGATTAATGGGTATTGGTGATTTTAAAATTGAGGCATAGCCTTTTGCAGAAAAGCCATTTATGACAGACATTAACAAATGAGGCTTTTCAAAAGGGTCTGCACCAGACCTTATTTATGAATGGAAAAAATGGGAAAAAATGGACAAATTACTCAGATTAAAAGGGTAATCAAAAATAAAACAACAAGGAGTGTAAGACAGACCAGAATTACCCCAGCACACCCAGAGGCCCAAATACAACTGGTTGAGAAGTCTGCCAAGAAGCCAGATGCAGCTGCTGCTGGAAGAATATCTCCTACAAATTAGCTTCTGAACCTTGTAATTGTCATCAAAAGCAAAAGATCAGGAATACAATGTGCTGGGTAAATGGCACAATCACAAATCAAATACTTTGCTATGTCTTAAAAAGTGCTTTTTAAATGAATTTTTTTAAAAATTAAGGGCAAAGGAAAGGCAAACTTAATCACAAGAAGTAAGCTTAGTCACACAGCAGCTGATGAAACACAGCTGTATAGATTGTTTAAGGCAACTTTTGACTATATGATTTGAGTAGCGTAAGCAGTTGTACTGGTCCAAGCATTCACATGGCTAATTTCATCCTGATGAAATGACAGAAAATGATGGGAATAAAATGGCATTTCTCTGCCTCACTGAACAGTGTTGAAAACATGCATGTTTTGTGCTGGTAATTCATAATTTCATGCAGACACATTGTCACAAAAATAAACTTTCAAAGGACCGGGTCTCTCACTGGTACCAGCTAGTAAAGTTCTATAGGTACCAGTTCAGAATCCTACATGAGAGAAAACCATGCAACAAAACCTACTTTTGAAATTTAAAAAAAAAAAAATTGCCTAAGACCTAGTAAAAACAACAGACTGAATGCCATTCTCAAAAATAAATAGGAATTTGAACATGGCAGAACCCAGAGAGAAGAATAAAGGAAAATTTTGCTCTATGTATTGAGTTGAAAAATGTATGATCACTGTCTAATATTGCTCTCAGTTATATACATGCAGATTCACTTGATGATCTTGTGATAGCACAGACTAAAGCAAAGTTCAAACTGGATTTCAAATTTTCAAATAAAGTATCAACAATGAACTTTTCCTTATCTATCAGCCAAGGATTTCAGTAGCATGAACAGAATATCGCAGCACATCAAAGTATTTCACATACCACAAGGATTGTGGAAGCTGCAGCTGCTTGATTTACCATTTAAAACACTGATTGAAAAGTATTAAACACTTCTTAATTAACTGCATATTTAAAAGTCTGCTATTTATTTATATATTTGTATCTGAACAGATCAAATTTAGGTTCTCTTTCTGTCCAGTCATCTTCTCTTTGAAGGTAAGAGGGATGGGTAATTCTCTTCTATTATCTTCCTACACTTGTTTTGATCTTTCATCCCAATACTGCATTTATGCTAACATTGATCTTCCAACAATTTTTACCATTCTTGGAGCATCAGGCATAACTGTTCTTTTATTTCTCTCACTCTCCTGGCTTCATATGCACTTGTAACACTCAGCCTTTTTATAAAATAACTCCATTCTTAGCAAGTTTACTTTGTTTTCTCACACCCTCCTCTCCCATTCTTCTGATTTGTATTCTTTATTACCATTTACAGACATCGTGGGTATTGGTGAGGAGGAGTGATTTTGCCAGTCTGACAGACACAAGGACATATGGCCAATTTGAGTTTTCTTTCACTCTACTCCTGCAAAGCTACACATGAGATATTCCCAGTAGAGATGCCTATATTGAACCAAGTTAAAATGAATCCACTCATTAAGCTTGCTTCTGGATTTTACCCAGTCATAATCCAAGAGACTTCTCACTGAAAAATCAGCAGACTCTTCCTGATGCTTCTGCCCCCTTGGGTGCTATCTTTAAATTCTGCTCCTGTGTGAAGTAGTCTCTTTACTTTATCTTTTCAATCTTATCTCAAAATCCTTTACTTTCTTCCTCAATAATTTTGTTTCTAGTTATTTCATGCCCATGTTTCTGCCTTTGTTTTCATTTTCTGTCTTACAATGTATTAAGGAAAAAAAAAACCCACCAAACTAAAAAAGAAAAAAATAAAAAACACACAAGTTTCCAGAGAAAAATATTAGCTTTTAAAGAGTATATATTTTTTTACAACTAGGCTTCAAATTACCCTAATGGATCTGAACAAAGCTTAAAAATTACTTGAGACTTCTAGTGGCAAATTTTAGAAGCCATTAGCAATTTCAAAAGAAGCCCCTTGCTAATACACATCTGTTGGACATGCCAAAATCACAGCCATCAAGATACCCATTGATTGAAATGTTCCATGTGATAAACCTAGACACGCCACACATAGAAGGTGAGTGGACATGGTTTTCTATCATCATTCTCTTTCTCCTCCTGAGGATCAGAGGGGAAGAATTAGTTCAATTTAGTATCGCCTTCAGCCCAACTTGAAACACAATTCAAAGCTCCTGGATTTTGTTACGATGCAAGGGGACCATCATGCTGGAGCACATTTCAGTCAAGACTTCCTCCAAAAGGCTGCCTTTGCCAGGACATGGAGGGGGACTGGCATCCAGCCACATATGCTGTTTCTTTGCCAGGGAGACATTCCTCCATAAAAAAGAACTCCCTAACAGTCCTAGAAAGACAATTTTAATTTCATTTAATCTCAATGAAAAAAAAAAAAAAAAAAAAAAAAAAAGGGATAGAAATGGACTAAGACTTGATTATTTATTTTTACAAATGCCAGAGATTGGTTTTCCCAATTTTGTTTCAAGTTTTAACTCCCTTTGATTGTCATCACATAAGTAGTGCTTCTTTTAAATTGTCTTTGGAAACACAGTTTTACAGAGCCTCATGGAAGGAAACATGCACACAACACACACAAAGGAAAAAAAAATAAAAACCAAACATCACACAAATAACCAAAAAAACCACACACAAAAAAGCCCTATATGGATAGGATGAAATAAATATCTCCTGGAACAAAAAATGTGACTTGTGGAAGACACATGCAAATTGCATGCAAAATGTAAGGTTTTCATTTTTCAGTTTGCCAAAATTTAACACATTGCAATAGCATGCTTTAAATACAAAATAAAAGGAACACAATACAGCATTGATTCTTTTCTTTCAAGGCTTATAACAGTAAGTAGGAAAAGGCTTCACCACAAAACAGCTAATAAATGGGGACATGCCTGCTATGCTATTTTGTATTCTCCTGTATTCTCTAATGTGATAGGTCTCTGAGTATTAACACAACCAGGGAGGAGATGGTCATAAACAAGCTGTCAAGCATAACTAAGCTATTGTTCCTGAATCTTTTAATAAATGTATAAATGCAAAGTTGGATCTTTTGTAGTAATAAGGTGTGCTGTTTAGGCAATATTTGTTTCCATGGTTATCAGCATAGACTGGAACACCGTTCCTCATGGCTGTGTGGAATGGTGTAAAGTCATACTTGTACAAATAGGAGGCTCTGTATATGGCCAGCCTTCCACTTGAAAAAAAAAAAAAAAAAGGAAAGGTAATGAAATAAAAATAAATAGACATGAAGAACTGAGGACAGACTAGAGGTAATATCCCAACACCTTAAATATCACTTCAGCAGAAAATTTCCTATGTTTTCCTATGTGAGACAAAATTACGTGAGAGAGGTAAAGATCATCATCACAATATCCATATGACAACACCACTAATTGCTTAACATTTTTAGTTAAGCATTTTAGCTAATATTGTGACATTAACTAACATGTTTTAAATGCCTATACAAAAGGAAACCACAATGTTAAGTGGTCAGCTCTCTTCAGTATGTCACATAGCATGGGTTTGAGCTTTTATTTATGGTATTAAAGAACCATACTGACAACCTCATTCCATGAATAAAGAGACTTGTAAAGCTGATATTCCTAAAAACTTCTCTCTTAAAACCCTCTTGAACCCCCGCTGTCCAAGAAGTGAGTTTATGCCAGTCCTTTCTCCAAAGTAAATACAAGCTTTCTCTGTTGTATTCCATTTTATTTAAATGGTATGCTCTGTCTCACCCCTCCAAAATGCATGGTATATTCTAAGCCTGTGGTCCTGCCCTGAACTATCCTGTACCGGTCATCCCATTGGCCCAGTGTGATTCCGCCCCCACTTCAGTCTCCCTCTTAAGCTGTGCTATCAGTCCGTCTCTTAGCCCTTCCTCTTCTCTCAGCCTCTTCCCCTCCTCTTGTCCCTTCCCTCCCCTAGGGTCCCCCTCCTTCCCCCTTCCCCCCTTTTCCCTCAGTAGCCATGCTGTTCCCGGGGTTGGGACCCCAAATAAACCTTCATCTGATCAGCACCCTCAGAAGCCGTGTGGAGTCTCCTTGCCTGCCCGCTGCTGCCAGCCAACTCACAGCCTAGGGGGCCCTCCGGGGACATCCCGGGGTGCCCCACCTCAAAATGCACCGCAACATTTCTCCATCTCTGTTCTGGACTGATGTGTATTTTCCCCTAAATTTGCAGCCGTACCTTTGAAATCCATGACTACTGAATGCTACTGAATTTAACCTGAAGACTAAAAATGCATTAAGGCACACAGGAACATATATGCAGTTTCTTTAGCACTGTTCCCACAGATATGTAGATACATACCTACAAAGCAAAATTTCAACTCTCAGGGGCTAAATAAACAAACATTTTCAAAAAAGCAGACCCAAAGCACGTATGCTGCTTCTGACAAGACACTATGTACTTATGTTACTCTTAAAGCCGTGCAACTCCTCCTGCATGCATTAAGCAAGGCATTGGCACAGCTGGAGCATTTTACATTTCTTGTTATGCAAACACACACTGAAAAACCCCCAACAACAAATTAACAACTTCTTAGCATCCTGAATGAATGAGTGGATGCAGCCACATTTATGTGCCTTCACTGTTTAAACAAACATGAATAAAAACCATGCATATCACAGCTTGCAACTGAGAGAGCAGTACACAAATCCTACTGCCATAGCAGAGTACCTTAAACTTCCACTGAAAACATTTTGGGTTTAATCTGTCATAAGAAACAAATAATAATTAAGCAAGTCACTTTGTATTAATACAACACCTACCCCTGCCACTGTGCATCAAACTAGGACCATCGTCTTGGCATTTATTAGTAAACCATGTGTCAGCTTTGCACTTTGCTACAGATTGTTTCCTTACCAGCTGCCAAGGTTTGCCCCATGCCTGGCTCGCTGGTTACACAACCAATTTGATTGCAGAGAGTAACAGTAAAGTTGTACGTCCTGTAAGGTTTTAATCCAGTTGCTATGTAGGAGAGCTCGTGAGCCTCGGCTATATGTAAAACCTGCAAAGCAAACAGATTGGAAGACAACAGTTGGTTAACAATATTTTCATTCCTGTCATTTGATGACATGATCACTAATAAGAAACTTGTCTCTGAACTTGAAGGTTCCTTCATTCAGATGTGAGAAAGCCTGAATAGACCAACTGAGGGAGAGGATTATTTTGGAGAGTCTGAACAAGCTGGGATTTAGGTGATAATACTTCCCATCATACTGTTTTATGAGGTAATAAGCCAGTTCCTGAGTGGATAAATGAGGAAACAAAGTTATTGCCTCATAAAACTGTGTGGTGGTGCAGTTATCAGTACAAACAGTGCAGCGACAATTGAGATGATGAAAATGACACTATTAAGTTGTGAAATCTGACCACCACTGAAGGACTGACATGATTAGCAGGCATTAGGAGGGAGGGGAATAACAAATACCTACAAACACTTGCATCTACTTTACTTTAACATCACTATAAGCTATCAGTGGGAGGGGAACTGAATAAACTGCAGTATTTTAGATATCTTTGTTATCAGATTTTTTTTTGCATGAAGAATCTTGCAAGCCAGTGATCAGAAGCAATTGGCATTTATGTATTTTTGTAACAGCCCCGAGAACAGTAGTATCCCCAGCTGATAAGCAAATAAACTGAGGCCCATCTGTGGGCCAAAAGACAAAATCAGCTCTGAATGAGAAATACAACATGAGAGCACCAGATCCACTCCCATATTCTGATTATGTATCATGTTTCTGCTCATTCCTCAGCTTTCAGCTTACTACTAATGCCATGACATCTGTTTGCCAAACCCAGTCACTCAAACATTACAACAGTACTTTAAATTCACATATTTTGACTTTTTAAATCTGTTTCTTTCCAGTATTTTAGGTTTCCCCACTTCAAAAACTCATCCAGACAAGTACCTTTTTAAGGAAAATGTAGACAGCTATAATACAATATGGCTTTAAGCATATTAGCAAGTACAGCAACACTATACAACCAGTATATACAAATATCACAGTAATTTAAATTTTGTTGCACAAGCTCATCTCTCCTAATTTTGAATCTCAACTGCTACTGAAAACAAGTCAGATCAGAAAGACAGCTTAAAATGGAGATGTAGTACATTAGCATTTGATGTATAGCATTACATCAAACCTGTAGGTAATCAGAGAACACAAACAAACCAAGGAAAAAAATTCATCACAACACCTCAGAGGACATCAGGTTTTATCAATTTTATCATTAACAGTTAGGAAAGACAATGTAACTAACAATAATACCTGGGAAAATGGTGGCAAGGACCTTTGTTCAGTCATCAAACTGATGCTGTACCCCATCACTTCTCCTCTTGATATATTATCTTCAGGTTTTTCCCAAGACACATTAAGGGAATATGGTGAAAGAGGGAATACTGATGGAGATGGCATGAACTCTGGGGCTGAAATAAAGTTAAATTAATAATATTACTAAAATAAGTGAGCAATACATATAATGCAAGCTTCCTCATTGTACTTGTAAAACACCATTTCAGACAATCATTTCTTTTCCTTTTCTAACCTTATTTTCAAGTCTAGCTGGAATTTTCACCTTATTTTGGTAAGTACTTCACTTATCATTCTCCTGTTTTCTACTCTGGCTGTGAATGCAGATTAAAACTCTGTGTCTTCAAAGAAATACTAATCAACACTACAGTCCTATCCCCTGTAGCAGGTAGGAAAGTACATACAAATGAAAAGGCCTTGAAGAAAAACTTCATGCAACATGGGAAAAAACTGATAAAAGCAAAAAGTGTTCAATACTTCAGCATCGTAAAAGCAATTCTGTTTGCTAGGCCAGTTTGAAATTAACATGTCTCTCACTTCTTACAAAACAGTTCCCCTGTCTTCCATAGTAAATCTGTTAAAGGATTGTTTGCACTGCAGTTAAATCCCCACCTGATTCCTCTGTAATAATAGGGTACCAACTCACAGCACTTCTGCTACGTACAAACAACTGCACTAATGGACCTCTTCCCAAATACAATTTAACACTTTTGTAACATATAATATTTAGGAACAGATAAGCAAAAAGGCTCATTTTGAAGGAGGAATTAGTTTAGCCTGCTGTTTTGCTCAAGCAAATGACTGAGGACATGATTTTCAAGCTGACACCAAACAAAAGCGTAAGTAATATAAGAGAGATGTTTAATTATTAACCATAGGCTTAATCAGTCTGAAAACCATAGATTTCTACTGAAATAAATTGAAATAAATTGCTGATATTTGAAATAATATGTCATGTGTCAAAGCCCTTTTGAAAATCTGAAGAGAAGGGTCATAATACGAGAGGCTGCGAACTGGTTACACTGTGATAAAAAGGGGCCATATTATGACACTTGGCCTCTATAAAAGCCCATGAAGAATGTTAAGGCGTTAAAGAGCACAGTAGGCTGACTCAAACACAAAAGACTTAGCCATGAGATAAGCACAGAAGGAAGCAATAACTGGTGTTAACTCCAGACCTGGTGCACAAGAGATCTGCTTTGCTCATTCTGGTTAAACACGTCCAGACAAAGATTCCCACTTCGGCAAACTGTGTGAAGAAGCAACTGCCCACACACATATCACTTGTCAAAAAAAGATCACCCCAAGTCTTGGGACAGATGGCTTTTGCAAACACCAAGAACCACTGAAGCTCCCCTGAATATGCTTCTCTGGATACCCGGAACCTGGACTACAAGACAAGCCACCATAGCAAGAACTTGAGATAAGATAAAGATGGTACTATTGTCCAGATGTTATCTCAGACCCAGCTGGAGGTTAAAAAGCCTTGGGAAGAAGAATGTATCACTGATAGAGGACACAAAGAATGCAAGATTTATGGGCCACAACAAAAGCCAACTTGGCAAATGTGCTGAAATCAGCTCTGACTGGGTAAAAGATAATTCCATCAGGGGAGATCCTGACTACTGACTCACAGACCATCAACCCAAGAAACCCACTGACACAAAAAAAAGAGAAAGACTGAGCATGCAGACTAATTAGCATTAGAAGCAAGGGAATCCTCTAACCAATAGAATAAGAGAACTGTGTAGCCAATGAGAATTAGTGCTTTTATTTGCTAAAAAGTATAAATAGTGACAATTTTTGAATGACCTAAGAATCACTACTGAGAAGACCAGAGTGAAGGAGGACCAACAGGACACTGCTGGATCCACGGGTGATAACTATCCTCTGTTGATCACTCTCTCTCCCCACTGTGTTTTCTCTTTCTTTCTATCTCTACCTCACATTTCCTGTTAAATAAAATCCATGTAATTGACTTTGGCATATGGTCTCATTTGAACCTTAATTCAGATAGAGACACCTCTCACTAATGGGGTCTCAGCAGAAGTTTCAAGCACCATACTACTGAAAAGGGAACCCTCTCAAGATCTTCAAATTAAAACACTGCCTGGTATATTTTGCAATCTTGTACTTTAAATGTAGGGTTAATTGACATGGATTATTTTCCTCAACAACATGATATTATGATGAAGAAAATGTTTTTGCTTCTCATGCTCAGTTCTGAGATCATCTGACCTATCTTTAATTAATTAAAAATGTGGATTTATCCCTAGTTAACCATCACTAAACACTTTTCTGGAAAATTAAGAATACATGCTAATCTACATTTTCCTTTCATTTCTGCCAAATAAATTCAAACCAGTGCTTACCAGCCTCTCCTGTTCGTCCCGATATCCAATCTGAAGATATGCTACCTGCCATGTTTACTGCTAGCACATAAAATTCATACTCTGTAAATGGCTCCAGATCAGTGACTGTGGTACTGGTCTGTGGTGGAGCCAAGGCATTTTCATTCTGAGATTCCACAACTGGTTGAGGACTGAGCCATCCACTGCTTTGGAAAATACGAATTTCAGGAGGAAGAAAGTTCCCAGCTGATTTTAATTTTTTCCTCATGTAAAGTTCATATCTTATAATTATACCTAGAGGAAAAGGCCAAAAAATTAGTGAATTTAAATTATATTTGGAATTCTACTAAAACACCAATTTCTTTTTACTTTTTTTTTTTCTTTTTTTTTAAGACAAAAAAAGAAGAGAACTTCTGAGTGACATTTTAATTATTTTAATACCAACATTTTAAACCATATTACCGGATAGGAGATACATGTACATCAGTTTTATATCAACGCAAAATTATTATATACACAGGAAGGCCTCACCACTCTGGGATAAAAAAACAATCAGTGCTGTGGTATGAAGCAATACATTATTTAGGCTGGATCATGAAAGTAGTTTAACTATAAGATCATAAGCAATCTTACCAAAGACTTCTTGCAAAGCCAAGATATAACAGCCATAAGATTTATGCATTTGGGCCTGTATTCATGCACTAAATTGGAGAGGTTACTTGGGAGAAAGAGCTTTTCTCTTTGTCTTTGGAGAGACCAGGAAATCTGACCAGACATCGAAAAAAATATGAGAATATTGCTTAAATCTGCTCGTGCTGGCCATTAGATGCATGTCATGGCTATGGACTATGAAAAGTGTATGACACAGGCTGAGGTGCCAACAGTAAATATCATGACCTGCATTTTAGAAACTGCCCGTCTAAACACACAGTTATTCTTGTGTGGGCATTCTTCCTATCCAGTCTGGAAAGAGCTGGAAAACTAGATGCTCCAAGTGAAAGTTGAGCTCCCCAAAGACAGATACTTATTCTGTGAACAGATAAAAATGTTTGTTTTCACACGCATAAATACTTGTGTATGTTAGTGCAAGTTCACAAAATTCCATTGCTCATATATTAAAAGACAGTTTTACCAACAAAATTAGAAGTATCACAGAAGTATCCTACAACAGCTGTGTTCTCAGTTTCAAAAACCTAAAATATTATTACACAAGTTAGAACAGCAACTCTTGGCAATCACCTAATCCCTAACAAAGTTATCCTGGTAATAGAATTGGCTACTGCACATGACGGATGGTTTAAAAAACAGACTTCTCGGTTAATTCTTAGATTTTTTTCCATAACTGTTATCTGCTTATTTATTTTTTGTCAAGCAATACTACCACATCTGTTTAAACTAAGCAATCTGGCAAATTAGGAAAAAATTAATTTTACTGTAAATGTTTGATTATAAATGTGATTTTTGCTGCAGCAGATGCCCCTGAGTGCTAAATCCTGGACCAAACAGTCAGTGGATTTCTGGACTCTGGTAGAATAAAACACAGACTCTAAGGCTTAATGGCAAATAGGCAAATTAGGAAAATGTCTTACTTCATTTCTCAGTGTATGGTGCATGGACAGGGATATTCTAATGAGATTTGAGGAAATGTTCTTCTCCCTTGCAAAAACTTTGATTGACAAAAGCAAAGACAATATCCTACCATTTGGTTTCTCAGGTGGTGACCATTCCACAGCCAGTTCTGTAGAGCTGATGGTTTCTACAGTCGGTGGGTGTAGCCTTTCTGGAGGAGCCTGTGCAGTAACTACAGTTACTGGCTGGCTCTTTAAGCAGCCTCCACTAGTACAAGCTTGCACAGAAAAAACATACTTTGTAAATGGAATGAGATTCCAAATAATTGCTGAAGTCTTTAAACCTTCATACTGACCACAAGGCTGCAGATCAATAGAGTTAGTACAAGTCAAAATATATTTCTCTATGGGCCCAGAGTCATTGGAGACGCTTGTCCAGTAAAGTAAAACAGAGTGGTGACTAACAGGAAAAACAGGATTTAAATTCAAGCTTCCTACAGGTGTCCCAGATTTTGTTCTGTATGTCACTGAGTCACTTCTCGTAAAACCATGAACATTGCTGGCTTGGATATAATAGGAGTAGAAGGTATATGGAGCTAACATGATATCGGTGAAGGTCTGAACACCTGAAACAAACAGGTGAGAAGAAAACTGTATCAGTCTAAGACATTAATAATAATCTCAACTGCTATACCTAAATTCTGCCCAGCTCTAACCTAATACATATTTATGCCTGTTCACAAGCTGTTCTTGAGATTATAAACATTGTAACTTCTCAGGTTTTTTAGCACAGGAAAAAAAAGTCCGCTTTATCCTTTATTACCTTCCACTGCACATTAGCATCATTAGAGAAATCATTTTTCCACTGAACTTCTAGTTCCTGCTTTAATAATGAAGATTAATACAATTATATTCTCATTCCTTTTTCTTCAAAATAATTATTTCAAATGTAAATGAGCATCAATATTAGAAAATATAATTAAGAAAAAAACCCCAAACCATTGTGCAATCTTTCAGACCTCTTTTTTGATTAATTTGATGGCATATGATCAAATATTTCAACTTTGTGTGCTTTCACTTCCTCATTTCTACAACAATGCTTTAAACCTCATTTGAAAAGCATTTGATCTTGGATAAGAAGTGACACAAAAGTGCAAATAATTATTAAAAAGGTATATACAAAGCTTATATTTACCTTCCTCACCCCTACTTGTCCCAGCAAATGGGCCCCCGGCCAGGTAATAATTGGCATAGACTCCATGATTCACAGAAGGCTGATCATATATATATTTATTAAGAAACCCATTGCTCTTTTATAAACAGTTACAATACAGCTGGACCTAATTGGTCCTCCAATCAAAACACCATAACTACTGGCTAATTAAGAAACCACCCTTTGATAAACAAATCTCCATATCACATTTCACATATTCATAATAGCAGGTGCAGCAAATTAAGATTAAGAACTGTTTTTCATTCTTTTCTCTGTTCTTCTCACAGACTTTTCCCAGCACGATGTGTGGCAAAATTATCTGTTGCTTACTGTGACCAGAGAGCTGCTGCCACACCTACTTTCCATTATTGTTAGTTAGTAGTTTTTTTCACATCTTCTTAGTACCAATTGCCATTAATTGCTCCTGTGCAGAAGCAGTTACACATCTTAGTCATCACGGCAGAATATGAATTTATATACAGCCACAATACCCTACATTCTTTTGCCTTAAGAAATAGTTAATATTGACTAATACATTATGCGTCAGAGCACAGATACGCATAAACTTTTGCAAAGCAAATGAAGTGGATGAAGCTATTTCTACGTTCTCTCTGTACATCCAGCTGGCAAGCCAGCCCTGCTTTGACTGCAACTTAAAGAAGAGGACCACAAAACTCTTGAGTATTGCTAGATATTCAACCTTTGACATTGTAGCACAAAAGCAGCAGAGTCAGCTCGGTAATTGCTTACAGTACTTCAACTCCTCACAGCAATCACAACATTATCACTGGAATCCAGCAATAATGAGACCATGTTATGTCATCTTCAGACCTTGCAAACCATGGTACTTCAGGCAGGGCTGGGGAACAACTCTGCCAGCTGAACAGTGGCTGTTGAGATTTCCTTGTGTATTAGTAGTGAGCAGGCAGAAGATGCAGCAGGATCTCCCCCTGCACTTGGCACTGGTGAGGCCCCACCTCAAATCCTGCGCTCAGTTCTGGGCCCCTCTACAAGGAAGACATTGAGGTGCTGGAGCATGTCCAGAGAAGAGCAGTGGAGCTGCTGAAGAGTCAGGAGCAAAAGTCCTATGAGGAGCTGCTGAGGGAGTTGCTCAGTTTGGAGAAAAGCAGGCTCAGGAGAGACCTTATCGCTCTCTAAAATTTCCTGAAAGGAGGCTGTAACCTGATGGTCAGGCTCTTCGCTCAGGTAAGAGGATGACAGGAAATGACCTCAAATTGTGCTAGAGAAGGTTGGGTATTTGGTATAAGGAGATAAGATATTAGGAAAAATTTATTCATGGTAAGGGTGGTCAGGTTTGGAATAAGCTGTCTAGCAGTGTGGTAGACTCAAGATGTCTGGAAGTATTAAAAAAAAAAGATGTAGTACTTGAAGACATGGCTTACAGGTGACATGGCAGTGCTGGGTTCATCATTTGACTTAATGATCTTAGAGGTCTTTTCCATCCTTAATGAGTTTATGATTTCACATTTAGTTACATATATAAGTAATTAGAAAAAAAACCCCTCGATTTGGAGTTAGAATTGTTAGTAACTTTGGGGGTTTTTTTCACATTTTAGAGCAAGTAGTTAATTTTATCCTCCAGACAAAGACTGTCTGGGAAACCTGAGGCTGAGGTTTTCCAGAGCAGTTAAGAAAACACTGTTTTAATTGGGCATTCTGCAATACTATCATCCAGGTAACCATGCTGATTATTCTTAGTTTTCCTTGGGAAGTTCAATTTTTTTCATAAAACCCTAATTTAGCCATAAGATAATGTTAATCCAGTTGTACTTTCACCTCATAAGCATTACAAATTCCAAACTATGCTAAGAAAAAAACATTAGGAAACGTTCTGTCAGCATTAACAATGTATTTTTGATATCCAAACACCAGCAGATGATTTAATATCACTAATCAGGGGGATTTCCAGGAAATGTCAAAAATGCCTTTTGAAACCAAATCTATGTTTTTAAGAAGATAATGTTTTGTTAAATAGAAATATGTTAGTGTCTCATTATCCAGTTAAATCCAGAATTTTTTTGCTTTCTACAAAGTAGAAAGAAAGAAATGTAGGTAAAATCATGAAATAATATCCTCAACAATGCACTGTTTCAAGTACATTACTAAACAGATGTATAGCAATGAAATATCATAGCTTTTCTTTTAAAATTAATTCATATTTTTTATCAAAGTTAGGCCTTTAAACCAAATTAAGATGTTGGAATATTCTCTACATTTTTTTAATATATCTTTCAGTCACTTGATCTCATGCTTACATGGGGTCACATACCTTTCCTCACAGTATGTACTGCAGAGTGCCCAAAATCACAACATAACCAACATAGTAATGAGCTGTAACACTGCAGCATGAACCAAAAAATAGAAATGTGAGGTGCATTCCAAAGGTTCTGGGCTTCCATTGAAAAATAGCTTGTTTGTTTTGTTTTTTTCTCTCCCATCCAGGGTACACACCAAAAACTAGAGGGACTCAACTTCTGCAAAACATTAATGCTGCATTGGTAAGAAACTGCAACAAACTGAAGAAGGTCCTAGAACAGAGGTCAAACCTTAGTGGCATTAAACCACACTCGTCCTCTTAAAAAATACACTTGTGTGCCATGTATACATACAAACAGTATCCAAATCCATCTCCTTTTCTTTGATAAGTGGATCAATATTAGTACAAAATGGCCTTTCCAGCTTGGACAGAGTATCGAATCCTTTAGGACTGCCTTTGGAGGATCCCTCGGCAAGCCTCAACATGAGAGAAGTGGTGCTGCTAAAGACAAATCAGTATCTACACTGAAAGCTTAACAGAAGGTGCTAAAAGTTAGAGGCCACAAAAAGCTTTCCTATCTGTTAACAGTTTAAAACCAAGAAAATGAAAAAAGAAGTTTAGGCATATTATGGTCTCTTCTGTTCACCATAATTCTTTATCTGTGGCTTTGACTTTTAGGTTTTGGCATCTGTGTATATTTTCAATAAATACTTTCAGTAAGTCAATTTTAAAGTTTTTCAGGTTAAAAAGTAAAATAGTTTTCAGCCATTTTGGGTGATTCCATTTGCCAGATTTTAGACTAGGGTATTCATTCCTTTCAAGCAAAACTAATAACACAGAACAATAACTCATTAAAGGGGAACGGAATATATTCAAAACCACAGAGAATGATAATGACAGGAATGAGAAATAGCTAAGAAACACCACACATAGATATAAATATATACACACACAAATACAAAATCTTTTATGCGGCCTTACTTACTATAAGGATGGTAGTCTTCCGTTGTATAAATTTCTTCCTCATCCCTATACAGCTGGTAAATAAGCCTGTTAGAATTTGGAGAGTCAGGGGAACTCCATGAAAGATTGATTACAGAGGAATTGAGAACTTCTCCTGTAGGAGGAGGTTGCTGGAAAGGAGCTAAAACATACGTAAAAACTGAGGATGTAAAAATCAAGGTACTCAATAATCACACAATTTTAGAAAAAAATGCAAAGAAACTGCTAAGCATTCTTCACCCAAAAAACCCTTTGAGTAAATGCAGCCACCAGGGCAAGACACTAATAGACTAAACCAATCCATCCAAATGCTCTTCAACAAAGCTTTTTATCCATGAAAAAAGTGTATCTATCTAAACAAATGAAGAATAAACTTAATCCCCCTTTCCACCCCAAAATAAAGCAGGTATTTTTCAAACAGGTGGAGTTTCTTTTAAATGTATTTCAAGATCTTTATAAAATGAGAACCTATTTATATGGTCACTTTTTTGAAGTTTCTACTTCAATTAGGATTTATTTTTTCAGAAGATTCATTCCATTTTAGCACAGACCAGGCATAAACTCCTTAAGTAAAATGCAAAAGGAAAGTCCAAATAAATCCAGATTTTACTGAAGTGTTAAAATAAGCTTACTTAATATAATGAAATCACAAAAACATAAAGAGCAAATTTTTTAAGTTTATTTAGGCAATTCACTTCCATTTGTTTCCAGTGAAATTCAAACCCACGAGAGTCAGGTATCCAACAGTTTAAGAAATCAGACTGACATGTTAATTTGCCAAAATATGACTCTCCTACCACCTCCATTAACTTTGAAAAATGTGCTACTTAATTGCACTAGTATCAATAAAGGGAAAAACAAACTTGAAGTTCAAAAGCCAAGTGCCTCACATTTTAAGAAAGAGCATTCAAAATCTCTCCTATGGCTCTTTTGTCATCCAAATATGTGATCATGGTCCTTCCTAAGATAGTAGCTAATACTCAGAAATTAAACTTTATATACATATATATATACATGTCAATATAAACACATTTTGATGGATTCGATTATCTCAAAGGTCCTTTCCAATCTAGATAATTCCATGATTCTAGATTTATGTTATTATTTAGGTCAGAGCATGAGTCCACAGCTTGCTGTAGGACCCCCAGTAATCCAGTTACACTGAGGAAAGCCCTACTCTGTCCCTTACACCATATATTAGCACAGAACAAGATGGTAACGGGCAGATAGTAACTGCTATTAAAGGCAGACTGCCATTTCCCCATCCTCTTCACCAAGGGAGTGTAGATCTAGAGGGAAACATTTTTCTGAAGGAATGAGAATAGTCCAGGGCAGCACAGAAATCAGCACATGGAGTAAGGTACCAGGAGCTGGATTCAGAACCACCCAATTAACTTTCCGCCCCTACATTAAGTATTATAGGAGAACATGACAATTTGAAGCATGGATTTTATTCTCTTCTTTTTATAAACTATCATCCTCTTCATTTTGTGGATATTTGCTTAGTATCACCAAAAGTTAATTACTAAAATCTGTTCAGCCAAGCTAACAGGAGACAAGAAGCAAAGAATGAAGCTGGAGACAGAAAATGTCATGAGGATCTCAAGCCACACAAGCGATAGATGAAGAGACTTACACCAAAATCATTGGGCACACTATATACAGGTTTTTAATGCAAATTTAGAAAGCAAGATGAAGCTCTTTATTTAGAGTAAAACTGCAGTGTCTCAGCCAAGAAATAGCATAAAATATTTATAGAATTAATTGGATTGAACTGAACATAATCATAATCTCCCCTTAAAAAGCATAGGTTGTTCTGCTGCCAATCTGCAGCTTTTGAGTTCTTCTCACTTAGAAAGCAAATGTATGCTAAAGTGTCTACAGGAGTAAAGTTTGAGAATCAGAGGAAACAAGTGCTCCTAAATCCCTTTGGCATTTAAAAGAATTTCTCTCCATGTAATATATACTTACAAGACCTGAGCAATCACAGCAATTTACCAGCATCACCTTCATTCTTCACTGGCAGTCTCATGCTATTGCATATTGTTTCCAGAGGTTTGCTGGTTTTAATTTTAAATATGTAAGCAAAGTACTTCATTGCACATTTTTGTGCAGCATCTAAGATACTGTTAAGTAGAAATATTGCTAAGGAAAAAAGTCTTTTCCTTAAAGAACACTATTGGGACAGTGGCAGCAACTTACTTTTACTTCCTTTGGCAAAGACTTATAACCAGTAATGAATGTGTCAACAAAATACTGTTCTGCAATGAAAAAAACTACAAATGCCAAGCCAGGCAAAGCTCCACATGTGTGCAACAAGTTCAAATATTTTGGTATGAATAATCAAAGACTCCAATTGCTATATCCTCTATGTCCAGAAGAGGACTCCGCTTGTCATTTAGAATACTGCCTGATGTACTATTATCTAACTAAAATCTATTAAATTATTTCCCTATGTCATACTATTATTAATCAATTTTATAGCTGAATTGCTATTGACCTTTATCCAATGTGTATCCCAACACAAATAAGTAGGTTGGCTTATGTTTGTAAAGCACTTTGAAGATGAACAGCATCATAAAAGTGTCATGTATTATTATTATTACACATTCAGTTGAAACATCTTACATTTTTTAAAGAAACAACAAGCCAATCAACTGCCTGAACAATTAATAAATACTGTGCTTTTTACAGAAGAGTACGGGGAAAAAGGAATCAAAACTATTTGAATACTTCCAAACTTAGAGGAAAGCTAAAAACATTGTCTTTGGAAACAAATCATTTTCTTTAGGATATTTATGACCATTTATAATGCTATGCATTCTACAATGCATATTATTTGAAATTTAAACTGATTTACAATTAAATACAAACTGATATCAAAGTGAGAGTTGTCTCTATGTGTAAATACTTTGTGCATTTGCATCTCTGCAAATCTATGGTTTTCACATATCAGAGTTATGAATATCATATAAATACCCATGCAGAACACACAAGGAAATATTTTGTTGAAGGAAGATCCAGAAGCATATTCCAGAGATAACTTGGGAATGTGTAACCCTGTTGTTGCATTACACATGGCTACCTGAGCTAACTGTCACAGCACGACCAGTGTGGCCATTATTAATTAGGCCTGCTGACAAAAATGTCCAGCTAGCACCTGCAGAGTTCCTCACTCACTGCTTACAGGACTTCCACGGCTGGGCTGTTAACTGTGTATGGCAGTAAGATGTGCCACCAAAACATAACACAGCTTTTCCAGAGTGAGCTGAGCGCCTTCCCACATGGTTTGGCACTGCATACCATGATGCCCTCAAAACCCATGTCTGAACATTGACCCAAAGACAACATAAGTACTGAATTTTCTTATGACATATACTTTTGCCTTTTTTTCTTTAATAACTGCCAGCGTGGAGACTGTGAGCTGGTGGCCTTGGTATCCAGATGTTCCACTGCAATTTGTTTCATTACAATTAATGATCTGACTCTCAATATAGCATTCACCCCACCTCACACATGCCAATTTATGATTCTTTGTTACATCACATCACATATTTTCCCAAACTGACTGAAAAAGTGCCCCAGGAGGAGAAAGGCAAAGCTGCATTGCACTGAGAGCATTTGGAATTAATCACCAGGAGCAGGTTTTCAAAAGACCTTCTGGTCTTCAGACCTTCTGAAGGCAGGTATCCTGCCTCCTGTCAGCAGCAGAAAAGGGGGCTAAGCGATAAGTTGTACAAATGCTGTTGCATTCTTGATTAAAAGATGAACTCTGGAATGGTCACTACAAAGAAAATGTGCAAGGAAACTACAGGTTATCACTTCTCCCCTGGGTTAAACTACAAGCCTAAGGTGTAGTGACACAAAGGATTTTATACATCTCTCTAGAAAACAATCCTACAATACAGTAAAAATCACCAAAACTTCAGTGATCCTATATTTGGGGGTGGGGAGGGAATAATTTACTGCTGACCTAATTCAATACTCACTAAATCAATTAAAAACTTTAATTTGAAAGACATGCTTTTAGGACCTAACATCCACTTACTTTTACTGCAGCCAAAGAGGTTGTGGACATCCAAATTACTGGCGTTGGGAACACAGCTGTCACATTTCAAGCCAGTTACAAATTGTTTACAAACACACTGTCCAGTAACAAGATGACAAGCCCCACTAATGGCTCCGGCAGGATGACAATTACAGTGCTGACATCTACAAACAAAAACAAATCAAGGAAGTCATCAACACACATCAACACTTCAGTTAAGCACAGTAGGGTTTTGTTTAAAAGATTCTTAGGCAATATAATTAAAACATCATAAACAGTTCATTAGTCTGAAACAGAGCAGAAAATCTATTAGCCTGATTTTAAAAAACTTACAAAAAAGGTGCCCACCATAAAAATAAATATTTCACTGCCAGAATAATATCATTTATATAAAAATGGCTTAGAATTAAAGAGCTTTTATACATATTGATCCATACACAAACTGGACACTAATGTTTGGTAATAACCACATTATGCACTCAGTCCTACATCCTTACTCACACAACCTTTCTTGAGAGCTGCAGAGTACAGTGATACATATGTAACCAGCTGAAGAGGTTCCTGCACAAAATAGGTAACATTCTACCTCAGGGAAAACTATGCTTTTGTTGGAAAAAAATTAATCAATTAATAATTTCTTGCCCACAAAGGCAACTTAAGGTTGAAAAAAATAACATGCTGTGAATAAAGGAGAATGAACGGTGACCAAAACTTAAAGGAAAAAAACCTCACATTAAAATAGTGACAGGAAACAAAACAGAAAAAATACTATTATAACAGAAAGCACAATGTTTTTGCAGCCTGAAGGACAAAATTTGAAATAAGTATAGTGAATAATTAATTAAATCTACAAGTAAATTATTTCTTAATTAAAAAGAACAAAAAAAATTAAAAGCACTGGTATTACACAAATCCCACGCTTCAATTCTGTGAATCTCTCTGACACCAGTAAAATACTTTCAGGATTAATTTATCCTCTGGCTTTTGCATGTGAAACCTCTTGTGATCAACTTGCTCTTCACCTGATACACTATTTCCCCACTGACACTCATTTATAGCACAGATACAGATGTCAGATTGTACAAATATTCAGAGTTTGAACACATCAAAAATTAAGCAAAGCAAATGACTACGAATACTGCTATGTTACCCCTTGAAATACAGACTTCCATTATTACTCATAACAAAGTCAACAATGGCAAATAAAACCTCCCACTTTAGATTCTAATTTCACTATACTTGAATTGCTGCAGACTAAAAGAAATCTGAAAAGCCATGGTCTGGGAAACAGGTGGGAAGACACATTGCAACTAAAACATACTGGGAAGTTTGCACTTCCCTCCCCTTATCCCGAGCTAGAAAATTCCAATCCTCAGGACATAAGCAACATCAGCCTCAAGGGAATTTTAAATTACTCCAGATGCCAGGTCCCAAGGTGATGAAGCAGCAAAAAGAAAACACCAGAGAAGCCCAAGGCAGTCATGCTCTGCCCCCCTTATTCTGCTAACCTTAAGACTAAACAAGAGTCAATTTATATTTGGCTGATCTTTCCTTGGCCAGTGTCACCAGACCCAAGGAAATAGGTGGTGGTGCCCTTACACAAGCTACTTTGCCATTTTCCCTGTCACCACCATTATACCTTGGTTATATCTCCTACTATCTTCATGAAAGCAGAAAAAAAAAAAGTGAATTCAATTATGTTTAAGGTATCAGCTTTTTAAGGCAAGGGAGAGAGGAGAGGAAGGTGGAAACTGTTTTCACATTAGGACACTAAAATTCAGGTCAATTATCAGTGAAATAGACATTAAATGTGACAGATTTTTAAACAAGCTTAAGGAAACTCTTCCCATACATTTTCTGCCTATCACAGAGCTCTCTGTGTTAGAGTTCCTTTACTCCACAGCAGCTCGTGCTGTGTGATCTCCTGGGGAATCATTCAACACCCTCAAAAAGGCTGATAAAAGCTAAAGCTGCAAAATAAGCTGCAAATTTGTTTTATGGACTAATATTCTTTTGAGAATAAATAAAATACATTCTCTCTTGGAAGCCACTATACTGCAGTTTGCTCTCTTTTCTAGTCAAGAGAAAAGGGCAATTTTTTCAAAAGTATTTTCATCTACAGACAGTGCATCCAAATCCCCCTTAAAATAGAGGATTTGTTTAGAGTATTTTAACTAAACACCCAGTTAAACACCCAGTTAGAGTATTTTAACTAAACATCCAGTTAAGTTACCAAAAAAAAAATTTGTTCATTAAGACAGTATTTTATTATTATTTCATAATTTCATTACATGCTGATATTTAGTAGGGGGGGTTGTTAACAAAAGTTTCTTGATAAATACACAAAGAAAGATAAGCTTCTCCTATTGTTCCTGTATATTGTTGCACCTCTTATGAATAAGGGTCTCCTGATTATTCTAGTTTTGATTATCATTCACACATGACAATCAAACTCAATACCCATATAGTTACAGTGATAGTTCTCACTATCTGTGAGATAGTGGGTGGGGCTGTTCCTTTCTGCTTGTTGCATTTTTCTTCCACGAAAAGTGTAGGCTCCCTACCTTCACCTATATTGAATGAGGCTCCTGATCCTGCAAATAAGAGCAGATATTTCATCATATTCTGCTCCATGGAATTACACATTATTTCTGTCTAATCCCATGCATGCAGTTTTTTAACTGCAAAAAACTAGAACTGGATTTATTGTTAGGCATAGTTCATACTTTTCAGTCAGAATTAAGGATTCAGTAAATTATTAATTTTCAAAAAAATCCAATTCTTTTAAAATATAAGTAACTTTTAATCATGTGAAATTATTTGCAGTATTCTTGTCAAATGCTACCTTTTCAAGGTTCTCTATGTCAAACATATTTGAGTTTTATTAAAACAGAATTATATATAATCAAGGAAAATAGACTTTTAAAACATGGAAAGAGAAATGTCATGCCAAGATGAATTGTGATATTGATTTTCTGAGGATAAATGGTTTTTGTAATATTAATATAGAGAAACCTTTATTACATTGACTCTCTAGGTGCAGTTAGAGCCTCTCCAGCAATCTGTTTAAAATCTTCATTTTTCATACTTATGGGAAAACCTCACTTGCTAAATGGATTTCATAAACAGTAATCTGTCAAGATATATATATATATATATATATAAATAGATAAACAATTTGTGATGTTCAGTGACCAGTTCATTATGGTAAACAATACATAGGTAAAGCATTTCAAATGTCTACAGACGCTCACAAGCATTACAGACCTGCTCAGATTGCTGCAAACACTCAGTATTCCTAATTTGTTAAAAGCCAAGAAACTTCTCTTGCTTCATAACCTGAAATGCATTAAAGAATATGGAGTTCCTGTTTTATCTCAAAAACACCACAAAATAAATCAGCTCACATATACATTCAGAGTGGGAGAATTTTAAAGCCTCACAATCTCTGTCTATCACAGCTTCTGCTTCTTTTGTGCTGCTGTGCAAAGACAGATATGTCTTTGCCACGACAGATAGCTCACATCCTTTTCTGTCCTTAAAAGACACTTGGAGCAAGGATGGCTTAAATGACCTGGCAACTTTATGGAGAAACAAAAAGCATATTACTCTTTTTATGAAGATATTAACAGTTAAAGAAATATAATAAAATAGATTAACAAATAAAGACCTGCATTATCATTGTCAGTGGATAAAAGTTTCTGCTTGAGGAACAGAGGTATACTGCCCAAGATGACAACAATGAAAAGAGAGCCAAGAAAATGCAACACAAGTTCATCACATTAATGTACAACCAGAGTAGTCTTCAATACAGCCATGAGGATTAACTAGTATTAAGGAATTAAAGCCAATTCAGATTCAAATCCCAGAACTCTAAAAACTTTCTATCTTTACAACAAGGTCTGGATTTAGACAATTTATATTTCCACATTTTGAATTGCAAAAGACAGTTTAAAATGCAGGTATTTGAAAGCCAGTACCTAGCTCAGAAAAGCTATTGCTTAGCACAAATGTGCTAAAACTGAGGGGCGAGGGGAGAATCTATTCCAAGCAGCTAAAATAAAAAGGTATCATTAAGGAAAATATATTTCAAAGGGAACTTTAATATTACACAGACTTTATTTCTCACCATTAGAAATGACAGGAAGTGAAAATAGGAAGTCCTTATTTCAACAGATTACTTTATGCCTATTAGCAGATGCCTCTGTGACCCAAAACAGTAAAAAATAATTTTAAAAAATCTCTTAATGAGAGACAGTAACATAAAGTGAAAAATCTGCAGAATAATGTCAAATATATGCAGGATGACATTACTAATCACTGCCTAAAAGCATGTCTACCCCACACTAGTTAGGGGAGAGGAGCAGAGGGAGGGGAATGTTGTACACATTTTGCTTTTGCATGTGGTATGTGGGTTTGGTTTTTTAAAAGGCAAAAATACCAAATATAACAAAACAATTTAACACCATCAGTCTGCATGAAAAGATAATAGCATAAGAGCTATGCAATCTTTCTGGATGATATTTTAAAAGGAAATTGAGCTTGTGAGGACTAGGCAAGAAAGATGATCCTGGGAAAAAAAAAAGATAGCGTAATAGTTGAAATAACAGTGCACTATACAGATATGTTTTTCCCTTATAATCCAGGGAATCCATGTACCTAAAGACGCCAGCCTGCATGAGAAATACAATTTACCTTGTGGCACATAACAAAATGTTGAAAAAGAATGCACTACTTCAGAAAAACAAATTTTTAAGAGTAAAGGTACAGTGAATATTTGTACTGCTGTTACCAAAAGAAATTTGGGAAGTCAGGGATATCTGTAGTTTTCCCCTTCTCTCCCTGCTGCCCCCTATTAAACCTTCCTGAAATCTTCAATAGCATTCACTAGTTGCAAGAATGCCAAATTACATTTTAATAGTCAATGCTTAACAACTCAGAAAACAACACACCTTACTGAAGATGCAGAGAAAACATAAGGAAACAATTAACAAATTGCTATAACTTAGCCTCATACACCTTTCATGCTGCTACTACTTAAATCCATAGCAAAATTTCTATTTCATTCAGCTCATGGGACCACAGGGGATTGTGAAATGTATCACATGTAAATCAGAGTGCACACATGAACTCACAGAAGGATTAACCTCCTAGAACACATCTTTCCATTGTCACTAAACCTTTGACTGAGCCATGAGGAAAAATGTAACAAGGAGGTTAAAAGTAACCTGTAAAAAAAGAAACACTCACCTCCCTGTGACAGAGTCAAATCCAAAATAAAGTTCTTTGCAACGTTCACATGTCTGTCCTGTTACGGAGGCATCTTGGCAACTACATTGGCCAGTGAGTTTATCACAGATCTGATTCACAGAACCAGCTATGTGGCACAGGCATGGCAGACAGCCGGTGACGCTGGATGGAGAAAAATAAAAACCTGCAAAAGAAAGTTTGAGAATGTTGGTTATCACTCTTCAGACTCTTAGCCAGCGCAAATGCAAAATAGTTATGTAATAGTACATGTTAATGTACATTAACATGTCTGTGGGGAAAGTAAAGACCAAGGACATGAGAAATACTCATGAATGCAGCACAAGTGGTAGCAACAAAAAATAACATACAGAGAAGAGACATTAATCCGTTCCAGTCTGAGATCTCAGCTCTGAATACAGCCAGCTGCAAACCATAAGAAATGCACATATCTTCTTAAGAATGTCTCTTCATTTTTCTCAACCAGTGGTCGACTTAATCCTTGAAATAAGACAGTTTCTTTGGAAAAACACTTGATGAGCATTTCTTATTTATATTTTACTCTTCTTTAACATAGAGCTTGTAACCTACACAAATATTTTCACAGAAATTAAGAAACTGATAAAAGAAAGTTACTGATCTGATATTAAACAGCTTTCACCCTGAATCCTGTACTGTTCCTGTACTATTTCAAATTATGAATTTGAGCATTCATTTCACATTTCCCACAGGATATTTGGTATGCTTCTACTATGCCATCTTTCATCCTATTGCCCTCACAAGCAATCTTTATTTATGCTGGTATTCATCTATTACTGAAAAATACAGTTAGATACAGTTTATGCCCCTCTAATCTGGCCATTTAAGAATTTACCCATTTTTTACAAGCTTACCTGAAGTTCCTAAAAAAAGAGCTATTACACACATTCTCTTAATGATGCTGTTCCATTTGCAAAGTCTATTTCACAATGTATGGATTTATTTCATTCTTAATAATTTATTTCTGATCAGAAGACAATTCAAGAAATGACACACTAGTAAAAATATAAATACATAAGTTTCCAAAGCATTTTCAATTTTTACCTGATTATTAATAAATATTTAACTGTTTTGTTCACACAAGTTGTTCTTCTCTTTATTTTTTCCCTTCCCCCCTTGGAGGAGTACAGTTTATTAAAAATGTAGCAATGCTTGAGAGCTCTGCAAACAATCCTGGTGCCACAGTATTAAGAAACACTAGACAACAACAATTACCTATCTTGGAACATGAATCCTAAAATAGGGCCATTGATATGAGTTTCTATCTACCTTAGCTGGTTGCTATTAGTTATTATTGTACAACTTCAACAGAAAAATTTCAGCTGCTACTGAGATATGCAGCATTTGCACAGACTTCTCAGACACTTACCCTCTCTCCACATCAAGTTCAATCAGTAGTTTCTTAGCCATGTTCTCAGCTACTGAATATTTTTTGCTGTCCAATAACTTCCCGATGTCCTGCTTTATAATAAGTAGCCCAAAATTATATTGTAACATGTCATATTGCCCAAGGCCTCATTATTTGTCTTAGAAGAGATAGCTCTATATATACACCCCTAGGGTGGTATTCTCTGTCTTTGCAGCAGTGCTGCACTGTGAGTTCATATCCAAATAGAAGAGAAACTAAACAAATTGAAAACATTAGAATTTTACTGCTGAAATCTTTGTTCAAGTTTAGCCTTTGGTCCTCGGTGAGATAAATCTCAAGTGGACAGTGAAGTGATATCAGTCTCCAGTTAACATACATTCGCATCATAAAAAACCACGCTGTTGGCACTTTATTCCAGAGAGGCCTCGTACTGAGGCAGCACAGAGAGCAAATAGCCTGAAGTTATTAGTGAGGCAGCATGTATTATCTCCTGCTGCACTTCTCTGCGCTCTGCAGTGCCCATCTTGTGCATAAATACAGGAGACCATTTCCCAGCAATGTCACTCCTGAGCACAATGAACGACTCCACTCAAAGAACCGAACAGGAAGGTTGGAAACAAGTTGAAGCCTTGGACTCGTGCAGAAGGTCAAAGCACTTCTTCAGGACCTACTTCATAGTTGCAGTAAGTGATAAGCAATCAGGCTAAACCAGGTCCTTGCCCATCTGAAATTTTGCACAGAACTATGATTCCATGATTCTTGTGTATAAAATAACATCTAAGAGAAGTCTATAATGGGAAAATAAGCACATCTCTAGAAAATAAATTTGTTTTCCATGAGCAGGATCAATTATTTCATCATATACTGCTTTTATCGTAGCTGTGAAATCACTAATTATAATCTATACCTTAGTGTTAAACATCCTGGCTCTCCTACAGCCACACTGCCTAACCACTGTAGAGCAGTGAAGGATTTGGTAGGATATTTTTTTATAATCTTTTAGAAATGCTCTAAAAGTTTCTGGACACTACCACAATTACTTTTTTTTTTTTTTTTTTTTTTTCCCCAGAAGCAGCAGGTAAAGGCAAAACTTATTTTTTTAAAGTGAGGGATACGAAAATGACAAAAAGTTCTTTCCCCAACTAATTTGTAAGTAAATTACCATGATCAAATGTAGAAGAAAAAGAGGAAATATGAGATTACAAATTTTAAAAATTTTTGGGCACCACCCCAATTTTTTTTTTTTTTTTTTTTTTTTTTTCCCCAGAAGCAGCAGGTAAAGGCAAAACTTATTTTTTTAAAGTGAGGGATACGAAAATGACAAAAAGTTCTTTCCCCAACTAATTTGTAAGTAAATTACCATGATCAAATGTAGAAGAAAAAGAGGAAATATGAGATTACAAATTCATACTCTTTGTCATAATCTTTATTATTTACTTTCACCATCTAGAATTTTACTCCATCTAGGAAAGAGTAACAACTTAATGCAAGCTTAATTTACAGCAAGGTTAGAAGGGCTCATAAAAGTTGCTTTATGAAGGATCCACTGTTGTACAATAGAGCCAATTTCCAATTTTAAGACAGCCACTGCAAATCTCTCTGAGATCTATGTATGTAACTAGTATTATGCTTATTCTTTTTCAGATTTTTTTCCAATTCAACCATAACTGATCACATTTGTCAATCAAACACACTTTTCAAAAGGAAGAATGAAAGTCATAGCAAAGTATTCTGCTTCTTTGTTTAATCATCCTCTTAGCATTTCTCCCACCATACAGAGCAGGAACACATGACCAATTCCTTAGCACTTTTACATGCCCACCATCTATGGCAGTAATGCTCATATCTTAACCATAGGCTGGCCTTCAAAATGCAGTTATCCACAGCAGCAATGTTATCACAAGATAATTCACATTCTTCTGGCCAAGAGAGGTAGTATGTGCATAAACCCTCAGTACTGGTGCACAGACACACATCCTACATGCTCCTTTACATCTTTTCCATACTATGTAGCATTCTATGCAAACCTGTGGTTATGGAGTAAAAAACTTACAAAACAAAACGTCTTTTTTACAGCTTTGCTGCTCTCGTAACAAAATCCCAGACCTGCGCTGAATAGGATTTGTATGGCACAAATCCCAGTCAGCAACACAGTTCCAGAATGAGGCAGGGACAAAATGCTCACAACAATCTGGGGGTTCTTTTCAACCCCCATCTCAAAACAGACATCTCAAAAGCAAGTTTCCATACAAGGTAAAACTGCTCTTTCATTTTGTTTCATGCTAGAATCAAGCATTCCTCTCTTTGCATACACCATAGTTTAAAGAAAAAATAAGTGTACGTCAATCTACCAAAATGTTACTTGTATGAAAACAAACTGGAAAACAGGAGGTCATGGATACAGCCTAACAGATGAAACACACAGCTGAATGCGCCAAAAAGTGCTTTAAGAAAAACAATCTCCTTATAAAACAATTTCCAAAAGCTACAACCAGTTTGATCTTTTCTCAGTTGGCAACTCTTTCTGCATTAAGATTTTGGTAACTTCTGGAAACTTCTCAGATTTTATCAAAGCACATAAAATATATGCTACCCTTGGACATTATTTTAAATGCCACTTACCTTCTGTCATAGACTTGAAATGTCCCAACAGACGCAAAAATCCTCAGTATGTTTTCAGGGCTGCCAGTATTAACTAATTTGTGTGTGCTTTAATTAGGCTGTCTTGGCTACATATATACTTGGAGTACATTTTCTTATACATCTGGAGCACCTTTTCTTATCTTTGTCCCAAAGATAAGAAAAAAAAAAGCCACAGGACATGTCTAAATACTTGAAACCAATTAAAATCTTCTATATTTCTATATAGAAGACTTTTTATACTCATTCCTGTTTCAGAGAAAAATTTCTTTTGGCACATACTAACAAAGAATATTTATATAAAAGTTAGAAATATTAAACATCAAAATAAGCTCTGACTAAAACAGCGAAAATAGCACAGCTCACTGTGCTCTAACAGGAGTAATACAGTACTTTTACAGAGATAAGAATTGACACTTTCACCTGCAGCAGAAAGCTCAGTGCCCAGCACATACATGCTTAAAGCTATTAGTTAGAAAATTTAAAGAAAATACTTACACAAATACTTTTTTTAATTATTTCTCTTTTTACCAGGAACTATTGTGGGACTATTCCTCTGAGTGCAATGTAAGCTTTTCTACAAACCAGCCTGTTCACACTATCAATTAAACCTTTTTAAACCATTTAGTTCTGCATAAACCCTGGCCTTTCTTTTCCAAGGACAAGGGCGGTCACTGACTCGGGGAGCCTTGACATCACTCCTCTGCCGATCTCTGATTAAGTGGCTGCTATAGAGGGTTAGCAGGTCAAACAGCACTGGAGGAGGAACTAAGAAAAACAGAATGCTGCCTTATTTATTAGTATATGTACCTAAAATAATTTAAATGAAAGCATTTTAAAAAATACTTAATGGAGGTTAAGCAGCTTTTTTAACCTCTGTTCAAATTATTGAATGGCATATTAAAACCAATGGAGCTATAATGTACCTTTTAATGTGACCTTCTACTTGAATAAATTACATATGTATTTAATTTGAACTAAATCTATCCGTTTAATATTATGATAAAGGGTAGGCTAACATTACCTATAGTTTCACTTTACCCACCCACTTTTTAAAACAAAAACATTGAAATAAAACTACAGAGCTCCCCACTTACAATGAACTTTAAAACTCTGTTTAAAAATATGGCACAAAATCTTGAACAAATATGCAGCAAGCTGCAAATATCACCTACTTGTAGGGCCAAACTGTAA
The DNA here is from genome assembly GCF_017590135.1 of Pyrgilauda ruficollis. Lineage (NCBI taxonomy): Eukaryota > Metazoa > Chordata > Aves > Passeriformes > Passeridae > Pyrgilauda > Pyrgilauda ruficollis. The sequence goes on along the minus strand of NW_024525489.1, from coordinate 1,814,879 downwards.
GCAGTTCTTGTGCAAGCCAGCACAACCCCAACACAGCAAGGCAGGTGAATGCTTTCTAAGTGGCATGTTTGCCAGCCTCATCAAAGTTTAAGCAACCATCTCTATGCCTCCTGCCATGCTCAGCTTTATGCATGAAGTGCCCTTCCTGAAGAGCATGCACTCTGCCTTCCAAGTCCACATTTTTCATTATGAGGATAGCTGCTGTTCATTAGATCATGCCAATTTACCTCTTATTCAGGGATTGGGACATGATTATTCGTATATTTTCTCAATAACTAGAAGTAGCCTAACCTTATTTTGGACATGTTGAAACTGCAGTAATAATACAAATTATACAACATCTGAAAATAGAATAAATATTTGGTGGTGATTAGTAAAATAATGCTTCCTTCTCACTCACACATTTAGGAAGAAACGGAAGAATAATTATAACATATGTCAGAGACATGTCAGACATGAAGCTGTCCAAACACATATTAAAAACTGTAAGAAAAGACAAAAAACAAAGCAAAACTTACTACATCAAATTGATTGTCTTCCCGTTTCCTTACCTGGTTTACACTCATCACACCTTCTTCCCTGGTGCTGAGGCAGACAGACACACTGCCCAGAAACGTGGTCACAAGCTGTTCCTGCCAACGTGCCCAGAGCGTCACAGTGGCAGGGCTGGCAGCCACGGGTGTTGCTCATGCTGAGGTTGTACGTCTGCAGCATGCACTGACTGCACCGAAGGCCAGTCACACCAGCTTTGCAAGGACATTGTCCTGTCGATTTGTCACAAAGCAGAGAGCCATTTACTGTCCCTGCCTTCTCACAGTTACATGGCAGACAAAGGAAGGAGTGACCTTTCTGCACTCTGTGGTACCCATCCAGGCACTCATCGCAGCGCCTTCCCCCTATATTTGGTTTACACGCACATTGCCCCGTCCTCGCGTCGCACGTGGTTCCCGAAATGGACCCTGAAGCATCACATTCACAAGCCTTACAACCAGTTCCATCCAGCCCATAAAAGTTGTCCATGCAGGTGTCACAGAGAAGCCCTTTCACTCGTTCTTTACAATTGCACTGTCCGGAGAGAGGGTTGCAGAATTGGCTCACAGAGCCATGGCTGTTGCACCAACAAGGCTCACATCCATCTTCATTAGAATATCTGAGAGCTTTAAATCCAAAATTGCAACTATCACACCTCAGGCCTGGAAAGAGAAAAGGAATTAACAAAAAAATCCCAAATCTTAAAGGCTATTAATTTCATTTTTTAGAAGTGTAAGCACACTACAATGAAATAAAAAAAAAAGAAAGGGAGGACTGATTCTTCGTCAGCATAATTAACAGGAGTGACGAGGCTGCACAAATCAATTGAATAACTGTAGCATCCCAAAAATCTGTTTACTTTTCCAATCTGTTTCAGAAGCAATGCATTTCTGCTGGCATCTTAGTACAATTTAAGATACTTCTGCAAGAGATTCTTTGTAACATTTCTAAGACAAAGCAGAATTAATCTCTTTGTCCCCCAGAACAGCATCTGTTGCACAATCAATGCTTATGTGAACTCTTCACCCTATACTGCAGAAATGCAATACACAGAGAATTGCACTAGGCTCACAATCTGTTCTGATAATAGATTTATATATTGTATTAAAAACATTAAATATACACTGGGACAGCACAAGTTAGACTAACTACAACAAATTTTTTGTTTAACACCATACTTCAGTTTTATCATTGATTGTATTTATGTTAGTCTTTATCGTTAGCCCTTACTGAAAGCAGAAAATGTTTTCCATAATCCAAATTGAAATATTTTTATCTAAATGTATGATTTAGTTAACTCCTGCAGTACATTAAAATATAAACTGTTTTCTTCATGCTTCATCCTGAAGTTTTATTAGCTTTGTTTTCAAAGTCAATGCTTGCTTTATCCCTGCCCCAAGGGATGGCATTTATATGTTAGTTTAGAAAATGTACATTACAAGAAAGCAAACTAGATTATTACACGAAAAATGCAAATTCAGTTATGTATTTTTCCCTTGCAGAGGGAAATCCTTCACTATGAAGCTGTGACTTAATTGTTCCATACAGGAAAATATAAATATAATCTTCTAGCAAAATACAGTCATCATTTAAAAAAAATACAAAACCATACAAAAATACACCTAGCAACTTACATGCAGAAAAATAAAACTAAAAATGGTAGGGAATGAATTATATATATGGATAAAAACTCAAAATCTCCAACAGAAGGTGAGTTCCTTTAACAGTGATGAATGACTCACCTAAGGCATATCATTTAATTTCAATAAGGAAAATAAAAAAGGACCACTATTGCTGCAAATTTTAAAAATAACTGTATTGTTAACAAGAATTATGACTCATTTTGAACTATTAAAATTGGTCTACATGGATTCATATCATATCAGTTTTTAAAATATGCACAGTGCTTATTTGAATATGCCATACATATTCCTGACAGGTAATCTATTCCTAACGATACTGAGGAAGGCCTACAGGGCATCACATTCAATGTTAACAAGTACAGGGGAGTTAGCACGCTTGGCATTTAATTCACATTCTTCTACCTTTTTATTCTAGATGAATGACCTACTTAAATAAAATTATTGGTGCTAATGTATTTTACTGGTGATAGAATCATTAGTGAGATTTAACAGTTGTGTTAACTCTAACAGTTCATGTTTCATAACATTGCAGTCCATAGTTGCATTTTTCTGTTATCATGTTTGTTTAAATAGATAAAACGGCAACAGACAGATTGCTCTAAAAACCAATTTAGAAATCCAAAGAGCAAAATCCCCTGGTAAAGTTTGCTGCACACATTTCAATATACAGAAGCTTATTTACAATTGGTTTAGAAAACAAAAAAAGAAGAGAATCTAGTCTGGAAAGAATTAGGTCTTTATCCTGCAAACAAACACTTGCAAAACTACAGCCCCCCATCATAGCTACAGACAAGTACAGAAAGCATAGATCCACACTTGTTTTGTTTTTTTTTTTTTTTAACAACTATTTCAGTGAAAATAAAAACAATTCTTAATGTTTTCATAAAGGGGAGAAAATGTAATATGTAGATAACCAAATACGTGAGAACCAGACTGTGCATTTCATGTCTGCCAAACTGCCACCGAATTAAGAAGTGTTTTCACAGGTTCAAACATAATATGTGGGCAATGAATACGTAATTAAGAATGCTCTGAAGTCCTTTTTCTTTAAGGTAGAAAAAGGGTTTAAGATGCACAGAGGTTTTCTACTCTTAGCACCCCTTTCATTGTACGAAAAATACAGCATTCCACAGGAAAAAGGACTGAAACTGTTCAGGCTTCAGTCAGTTTAGAGCGATTTTCATTTATTTTTTGTTATTCTACATTTTCTTCTTTCTTCTAATTTCAAAAAGCAACAAAGACAACATTAAAAATGAGTCAACATTCACAAATGAGGGTATATATAATATCAAATACATTAACATGTACCTGAACATTATAAATGCAACCCAGAACCTGGTTAGGGTGAGGAAAAAATAGATTACTAATTCTGTTAATAACAAAGCAGAAGAGGAATTTTTCTTTTTGAGACATATGTATAGTCTGAGACATGTACAGTTACCATGCAAGGCTCACTTTATCAGGAAATTCTCCTTGCATAATATTCCCATACATCAACATTTCAAAGTGTATTATATATACTGTGTATTTTGGGCACTTGATAAATTTTGTCCTTATGTGGCTGTGGCTCCCCTCAAATATGCTGGAGGTAATAAATTGCTATAATCAAATCTAATTTCTGAAAAATACCTGTGGGAGTAACAAACAAAAAAGCACGTCTTGTAAAAAAAATGATAAATAACACAGAAGGTAGCAGTTTATTATAATCAGCTTGGCATTGAATTACAAAATTAAAATTATGTGGCCCTTGATAACTAACCCTAGCTATGTACATGATCTGTGGAATTATGTTGACTTATTTTGCATTTCATAGGAACAGTTCAAAGAAATATAATAGAAAAAAATTGATAGATTTATCACAAAAGGACCCTGTAGCACAGAATATTTTGAGAAAAAAATCCATTTATTTTGGTCTATTAAGAAAACTAGCATGGAAACGATTTGCTTAAAACTCATTAAGTACAAAACGTTGAAAAAGTGCTAATTTCCTAAAAGAAACATCTACGCAGTAAGCAAATTACATTATTTCTGTGACTTATTAGTATGGAGCTATGTAAGCTAATGTAGCTATGCCATAAAGAAAGTTCTAAAGGGTTGATTAAACTAAGCTTCAAGCTGTATATTGATAGAATTATTAAATTAATAATTTTTCAACAGTTAATTTCATTCATTTTTGCAATCTGCCTTCAGCAAAGAAGCTTTCTATACCTTCCATTTAGAAACTAAGCGTGTTTTATTTCCACAGAAAACAAGAAAAATGGCTCTGAACTCTTGCATTACACATACCAATAACATTTGCTTTGCACTTGCACTGTCCTGAATTTTGGTGACAGGTAATATCTCCATTGACTGTCCCAGAGGTATTACAGTTACAGGGACTGCAGCCATCAGGGTTTGACTGTTGCAGATTGTAGAATCCTTCCTGGCACTGATTGCATTGTCTGCCAGACACATGTCTCTTACAATTACACTGGCCTCCAATCTGAAAAGATACAAAATATTATAGAACGATGAACATACCTATTTTTAGATGATACATCCATTAGCAACAAGAATGGGAGTATGAGTCGGGGGGAGAGAAAATTCTAAATGGAACAGAAAAAAAATAAGGTTGTGAGCATTTTTTAATTTGTTGAGAGAGAGGAAAGAAGGAGGAATATTGAACAGAGTAACTGTTTGACTTTTAAATAGAGTTTAAAAGTCCTGTTCTTTCAAAACAGAAGGGAAAAAGAAGTGAGTAAACAGTGCAGCCATATTTACTATCTGGACAGAGAACCTGCAAAGAATATTTACAAAATTTCATTGTAGATATGGTGACATATTAAAATTAATATTTTTTTCAATCACAGTTACTGTAAAGAACTATCATCTTCAAAGATCAAGTTTTGCATTTTTTGTTCTGCCCATATGCTTATTTATTTTAGTGAAAATGTTAGTTAAATAAGAATGAAGCAAAATTGAAGGTTTTCATTTTTTATTACTCATCCAATGTACATTTCCTGTCCCTTTACTGAGGGATGTGATCCAACAGTTCAGCAGCTGAAACCCTCTCCCTTTTTTCTTGGTTCAGCTGGGATCCAAATCATTTCACTTCAGTGGGGGTATGTAAAGGTCCTCACTCTATCCCTAATGTGTAGCATTGCTATTCAGAAGGAGCTGACACATCCTCTGTTATGCCTGGACCATGATCTGGGAGTACAAGTCTCATATCTTGTGCAAGATTAAAGGGCTCCTGAAAAGCTACCTCAATTTTCTGACCTCTGAAAGCCAGGGAAAAGCCCCAATCTCTACATTCATCACTTTCCAATATGGTGGGGAAACCAACCACAGGGAAAGGGCAACAGCACAGGGATAGAGAAACAGAGACATTGGTTAATGCGTAAAATAAAAACAATCCCAGGGAGTAAGTCAAAGCAACACAAACATGGGAATTGGCAAAGGTTTGGGATTCATGACCAAGGAACAAAAACTAACTTTTCTAACTGAAGTGTTCTGGAAAATGCAGAAATAAAGAAACTGTTATAAGGAATTTTCTTTGTGTCAGCTTACTTTTTTCAGTGCAAATATTTAAAATATGAAAAAGTACAATAATTCAAAACCAGTATTCATCAATGACATCAACAAGTGTAGTTCAATGTACTTTGCTACTGAAACAAAAATTTCTCTTAAAAGCTGCCTTTTTCATCTTTAATCCATGAGTCAAGCCAAGCTGAAAAAACACGAGAGACAAAGCTACTGGAAAGTTCCAATTAAATACTATCATCATACCCTTGAATCTAAAATGAAGCTCTAAGCTTTATTAATACTAAATGGAGTATTTCAACATCTAAAAGTAAATTCTCAGTGCAGGAAATATTGAATAAAAGTTAGAGAAGCATACACACCTACCCTTTCCTCATAAAAGCATTCTGTAGTCCATAAAATCTCTTTGATATGACTCCTTGATAGAGATCTATTACTGATTTATCAGCCTTATTTTTCAGGAAGATGTAGATATTAGAAAGGCAGGGCAACAGCAAGTACGAGAAGAGTTAAAAGACCACAATAGCAGAAAAAACAGCAACAAGGATTTTCAAGTTGATTCCCTTTTAGACTGGATTTGATGTAGATATTTAGTGTATTATAAGAGACCCAGTCATGCATCACAGCCATTCATCAGAGAACTCACATGTGAAAAGCAACTCTGAGTTTAATCCTAAATGAAGAAAAATACCCAGCTTAATGTCTAACTGTAAAAGAAACATTTTTGTGCTCATGATTGCAGCATACCCAGGTTACACAATAGCACTCAACTCATACCCAAAAAAAACTTTGAAGTTACTCCAGAAGTTACCACAGGAAGGAAAGCATTACATGTGAAATTTCATCTTAAATAAGTGAAAGAAAGATCAAAATAGAGTAGCTAAATAGGAGAGGATAGCCACTGCCAAATTTTAAAAACTAGAATAAGGCAACACAAAAATGAGCATTTAACAAGCATCATGCCTAAAGCATGAAGGAAAAAAAAAAATTGAATTTCAGAAACAAAGGAAGGCTACCAGAGAATCAGGGCAATTGAATAATTAAGGGATGTGATTAGCAGATTCACAGTGGACATTGGAACACTTCACTAAAAGAGAAGTGCAACATCAATAAGAGGCTATCCAAAGATGTGGAATCTCTATTCCTAGAGGTATCAGGATTTATCCAGACAAAATCATGGATATAGCACTGACAACAATTCTGCTTGGAGAAGAGCAGATGACCAACTAATGCTTTTATGATTATGTGTAGCATTCAGGAAAGAGAACCACAGCAGAGATCACAAAGGAAGTCTTCCACAGCTCTTCACTATGAAAGAGGTGCTACCTTTCTATATCAGGAATGATTTTTAAGACTCATTTAAAACCAAAGAAGTCAGAAGAAAAATATTTTAGCAAAATCTCATCTGTTGAAAAGTGACTGCACGTAAGACTCAAGTTCTAGACAAAACAAAATATAGCATTACTGAAATACTTAATTGCTTAAATCAACACCAGTAAAAGAATAATAAAATTACGTCATTCTCCTTAAAAGGCTGTAAGGAAGTTTCTGAGATCTACATTCTAGTAGGCTTTTTGTATTATTATATGTATTATTATTATAGAAATTTAAATTCTATATTGGAAAAGATTGGTACTTTTTTTCTAAAAGGAAACCATGCTACATGTTACTACTGCATTTCTTTAAGTCAGCAATATCTTAATATATCACATACACTGAACCAAATGGATGATCAAAAAGTCAAATTAATTTCTACACCAAGAAGTACAAACTTAACACCAGGGAAAAACCAACACTGACTATAGGTAGACAGTGATACATCCAAAATTAGCTATTACCACTCAAGAAAGAAGCTGTTAAAGCTGCTCCATTTCCCCTATAAATCATTTGGAAGCTCTGAAGCAGTTAAAAAGGCAATAGGAATACTGTGATTATCAATAAAAGAACTGAAAATTACACAGGAAATCTCATTGTGTCATAAAAATCTGTTTTGTATCAACATTTTACATAATTTGTGCATCTGGTTATCCTCTGTAAAATAAAAGAGGTCACAAAGTGAGTAGAATAAGCAAAGATAAAAATGAAAAGACTAAAGATTGTACAATTTGGAAATAAAGGACCAAAATGAAGGGAATACGTGGCTACAAAATCAGGGGTGTCTTACAGAATCAATACTCTTTTTTTTTCCCCCTTAAGTTATAAGACAGAATACCCAGGAAATTCTAACGAAGTAAACCTAAGGAAGTTACTTGCTTAAAAAATTTAGTTCGATTAATTCCATATGTGGACACCAAACATATGGCTATTCAGATGAAAATCCTGAGTTTAGCTCAGGTAGCGCTAAGTCCATAAACAACTGAAATCTAGAAAAGCACATCACAGCAGGATCACACTTCTGGAAATCAGAGAAGATACTGTGCTAGCTTAGTCTTATTTCGTACAGCAGAGCTGTTCTGATCCTGAATACCTGGAAACCCATGGCTAACTGTGAGCAAAGGGTAGGTATTACCAGATGTCATAAGTGAAACACATAGATTACTAAGTGCTAAAAGAAGCAAAGAATACTACGATCTTCAGCATAATTTTGTGTCAAGCTGTTACAAGGAGCTGTAATTTTCATCACATACACCTGCAGAAAATGCACATCCCCAAACCTTATCACAACAGGGTAAAAAAACTGATGCTTGAAGAATACTATAACTCTTCAAATGAGGGAGAAATGTCCGGCCAATTAAAAAATTTAAATTTTATCTAGGAACCAGCCAACAAAACCATTTGCAGATCTCCCTGTAAAAAGATTATTTGGGCTTAATATGGGGAGAATTTGATTTAAAAATTAGAAATATAGAAAAACATTAATTTCCCTGTAAAGACAGAGAAGCACCAAAATAACCTGTGAAACGCTTGGTAATGAATGCTGTTTCAAAGAAGCTGAACAAGCTGATAAATGTTTATAATGCTGCAGAAATAGGTGTACCACAGGTTATTCACGGAAATCTACATCAGAATGGGAAGAAAAAACTATCTCAATAACTACATAAAAATCCAAGTGAATTACAAAGGAAAAGGGCTATTCTTGTTATTATTGTCATTTCTGTAAATCTAGCTTACTCTGGAAACCATGGTATCATTGAAAATATTAGTAGCAATGAATATTTAAAGGGTTTGTTAACCAGAATTTCACCAGTTGTTCACTGGAGATATTACTGAAACTTCCCCCCTTCCCCGATTCAAGTGTTATCTGCCATTTAAAGAAAATTTTCAATTCTCTATGACCAATCTTGGTTACAGAAGAGGAGAAAGAAATCTGTTCTCCTGTTACTTATGCCTGAGAATCCTGGCATAAGTAATCCAAAATAGTCAGCAGACACAAACAGACAGTGTATTAACATGACCATCTTGGTACTAAATCAATGATGGAAAATGTCTGACTGGATTGTTCACTCTGAAAATTAACCTGGCTGAGCATTACTACCAAGTGATGGTGTGTCTTGGGACCTCATAATTACAGTTGTTCTTTGATACAGAAAATCACTAATGCTGAGTTCACATGTATCCCTTGTGTCATTTATAATTTACGTACAAAATATACATTATTGCTATATCCTCAAGGGTAAACAGTTACAAAAGGTATGCCAGCAACCTATGCCAGCTGCAGACTTGCCCTTAATCCAACTACTTAATGTTTCTGAATTTTAGGTATACTGAGCAGTTCACCTGCTTTAGACTCTTATGATGCCACTCTTTAACTGGGGGACACTTTAACACATTACATCTAGAAGGACAAATTCAAAGTGAAGCCTGTTCAGCAACCCTTCTGTTACTAGACTGATACATGGACTTAAAAAGAGACTTAAACACCCAGAACAAAGGGTGACATATTCCAAAGAACTGCCTTAATTGTTCACTAAAGTACAGCAAACTGTCTAGCCATAGCACTCACCTAGCAGATATTCAATATGTACATATGACAGTATCAGAAATGTAACTTGTGACTATTTAAACTCTTGTTGGCCATAGATATTCTTATATTATAAAATGCAATTTGCTGGAAAAATCATTTGCCTCAGTCTTCATGAAAGTTAAAATCAACTCCTTCCTCTTGGATATGCTTGCAATTTCAAATTGCTATTCTTTGTTGTCTGTAATGGAAGCAACAGTGTCAAAAACATATAATCAGAAAGTCTATCCAATTCTGGACAATAACGAAATATGAGGATAGATCTTAATAAATAAAAAAAGCTGACACTTGAAGTTTCTTTTTCCAAAGTTAACTTCTGGTTTTGAAAATTGCCTGAAAAAAATTAGTATCTTATAATTGGCCAAGTCATTACTAATTTCAAGTATTTACTCTCTAATACAGCAGAAGCACCTTCCCTTGTTTCAGGGCATTGCAAGACTCAGGGGTATATTTAGGTCTGGAAAGAAATTCTTTCTGTTCATCCTGCCATCACCAATTTTGCAATTGGCTGGTACCAGTCTCAATGTTCTGCCTTTCTGATATAAATGCTAATCATATATTTCTCACTATCTTCTTACTTGATGCAAATCTGGCAAAGACCCCAGCATCCAGTTGTCTGCAGTCTCAGGAAGAGGGAGCAAGGGGGCTGGGGACTTTTCTCTTCTTTTCCTCCAGTTTAGGAAATGAGAACAGTACAGTGTGCTGGCTCACACACATAGGTTAATGGTCTGACACCAAATACCTGAGAGTATTCTCAGGATGTCGGCTTTGGGAACTGAAAATTGAATAAGCAGCAATAATGAAGTTCCTTTGCCCTCCCCTGATATCTCTTCTTGTCATCACATATGATGACTTTCAAAAGTCAGTCGCTTTCTACTACTTTTGCTCAAAACATAAAATGAGGCATTTACCCTCTGCCCACAACACTCCAAGGGGTGGGATGGACCAAATCCCACAAATAAACTCTCACAGAAAACCAGCATTTCCACTTTATAAAATCCATCCAAAATAAAGCCATAGGATTACTTAACATAAAAAAGCTAATTTTCCCTCATTTTAGCAATAAGGTTAAAGGCCTCCCATTAAGAAAAACCCAGATTCAGAATACAGAGTGTTTGATAATCTAATTTTTTATGGACTCCAATATGCACAACATTTTTCATTGACACATTTGCATTCTTTACATTCCTTATTCTTTTTGGTAAATCTATTGACTGAAATCCCCTTAATGAACTGCTTTAACCTGTGTTCTTTCCCTTATAACACATATTCCATTTATTTATTTATTGTCAATCACAATAAACGGGTTGAAATCCATATAGATAGATAAATGAAAATGGGAAGGCTCATCCTAATTTTAGATAAAATAATTAACACAGAAGTGAAAATAGAAATACTATTTTCATTTTGTGAATATATATATATATAATTTTTAAAAAACATTATTTAGTGAGTGTGCAGCAAGGTGAAATCTGAAGTCTGTTCAGACAGTTACTCAGAAGTAATGGAATATGCTTTCATGTGACTCTTCAGAGAAAACAGTAAGTAACATTTTATTAATTTTCTTGCCTTAGAGTTTTCTTATGAGACAATACAGCTGCCACCTTGACAGAAGAAAATTAAGTCTTTCCAACTCTGAACAATATGCTCTGCTGTAAAATAGAGCTTCCTCACAACAAGTACATGATACATATTTATTTGGATGTTAAGGGTAAATTTTTAAAAATCAGCAAAAGCTGATTGAGATAACTAAAGATAACTAAATTCAATGAGACCAGAATGTTACTTCCAAAGACCAGGTAAAGGCAATAGCAGCACTTTCAGGTTTCTCTAAAAAGAAATACCCAGGAAGAGTGCTTTTTTCCCCCAGCATTATATATGACATACCATAACAGAATCACAAAAGAACCACAAGCTGCCATGCCTGATAGAATATGTAATCATTTGTAGAGCAGTTTGGATAAAAAGCAGTACAGGAAAATGAGTAAAGGATTTTGGTATGAGAGCCAGAAAACATGAATCTCTAAATAGATCAAGAATGATCACGTCAGCAGACCTGGTCTGGTAGACCTTTCTCAGGTGTGAATTGTTAGGGAGAAAGGAGAAAGGCAGCCAATTCTTCTTTCACTCTTCTAAGGCTCAAGCACCTCTAACAGTTCATCTAGACTTTCTGATTGTTTGAAATATTTCATGACAAAAGCTCACAAAGACAACACAACCATCTTTTCTACAATGACTAAACATCAATAACCAGCACAAAAGTGGACAAATTTTATCAGGCTGCAGCAATTCTCACTTGTACTCACCAGTCTCAGAGAAAAACCTCACTCTGCAAAAATACCTAACAAACTGCTTGTGGGTACACTTTTACACCACTCTTAAAATTCTACTTGTTACTGTAAGCCATAAAGTCACCATTTCGAAGTGTACTATGATAGTTTGCACTTCAAAATACAAAGCCTGTATTTTAAAATACAAAGTCTACCCTGGTCTGTAAGTGGACGTGATCTTCAGTGGTATGAAAAGTGAGAAACGCTGCAAGGGAGAAGTTCTCTATACCTACATGCATTTCTCACCAAGGGCAGAGTGCATAGGTAAGAGAAGAGGCATAAAGTTTTCATGATCAGTCCAAAGAACTGAGATGGAGCAACTGTGTTGCAGTCAGCTCTTCTACACATCTTGCAAACTATCAGCATGAATAATACTTCCTTTGACGAGTGAATGGTCTGTCTATGTGATTCAATAGATGAGATTGTTTTGTGATTCAATGGATTAATTTTGGAACTCTACACCTCTTGGAACTTAGTGACTAAAGTGGCACTTTGCAAAAAGAAAAAAATGTTGATGATCTGAAGTGATGATTTATGCAGTAAAAGTGTATTCTGCCCCATTTTTGGCAAATTTCCTTGAAAATTATCAATGTGATGTGACAATTAATTTTCATGAGTAGGGTCCTTATTCCTTATGATTCCATCTTCCACAGGTCAAATTTGGAAACACTTCCTCCAATGATGCCTTCCTATTTCGTGTAATTCATTTCAGCCTTTAGTCCCCAGCCTTATTAATCTATTCTTTAATGCCTCTCAATCATTTCTCCCTGCTCTACTTCTACTGCAGCAATTGATTCTTTATCAAGCAATACAGTCTCCCCCATTTTTCCCATTTTATCTCCCTGTTCATACTTTCATAGTCAGGCATCATCAACATTCTTGTATATTTAAGTATAAAACACTGATTTCTGTAAACTACTGTTGCTCTGATTATTAATCACAGTTAAAGCTGATTTAGGTTAACATTTCACCACAAATCCTGGATACATAAATTAAAATTTGCTTTCATTCCTCCTATGTCTTGAAAAATAATCCTAACATGAAACCTGTGTTTTGCAAGCTTTTTTTTTTCCCACTTCTGTGTTACCGGTAGAGTATGTTACTTCAGAAGACTGAAAATAATACAGAATTTCTCTTTATAATACAGCAGACTATTTTAAAAAACATATTTTGCTATATTTGCATGTCACACAGAATATGTACCAATGCATGTGTCCTGTGAGGGGCACTGAGCCAAACTGGGCACATATCTGTACATCTATGATGGTAACTGAGGATGGAAATACAATAGGATCCACAAGAGTTCATTGTTAAATAAAATTCAATGACAAGAGACATATGATGAAAAAAAGACAGAGATTACTTTACAAATAGAAGTGTTGAAAAAAGAAGAGATAGGAAAAGTGGCAATAAGCTGAAGAAGGTCTATCACATTTACCCACAGAATAAGTTCTACCTTTACAATAAATTTCAAAACAATTATTTCTTCCCTATTCCTAAAAAATTTAGATTTGGCAATGGACAGGACACATGTGAATAGAACACAAACCACAATATATCTTTAGTATATGTCCAAGATTTTAATCACTTTTCCTGGGTTTTTTTCCAGCATGCGTGTTTTAAAAGTTACAGATAGATTTATTATTGGACTAGACAGCTTGCATGACAATGAAGTCCATTGACTTTAAAAGCATAGCTGACGGTGTTCTCTTCTCAGCATCACTTTGTGGGTTTCTTTTATTTTTAATGGACTTCATAAATTAAAAGGGAGATTAATCCTTGTCTTATTATAGGGAAAAGTAGCTTAATTTTAGTTCCATTTCAGGTTCAGCTTGTTGCCTGAATTTTCAAAACCTTTTAGAAATTTTAGGACAGTACCAAGACCTTCGGAAACACTCAAAACCTAGATGTTTTAACATTACTGAATGCAGAGGTAGCATCCAAAACTACTATTCATACAACATCTTTTATGTCTGTTTTTGATGTAAGTCTTCAGCAGTACATCCCAAATTCCTCTCTGTTTTCTCAGCTTTCAAATGTCTGATGTAAGTCAATTATCATTTTGAAAAGGCTGGACTACAGCATGTTTTTTATATAGACTAGTTACCATGTGAATATACTTTGTAAAATCTTATGGCTGTCGACCCAGCTGATTGAAACATTTTCTCCTTTTTCTCTATTGAGGCTACTTACATTATCACACAGAAGGCTCTTATTTTTGGTGCCTGTTGCGTTACAGTTGCAGGGTTTGCAAACATCAGTGGCTGAAAGATCTGCACCTGCTTGTCTGTAATGGAAATCCTTGCACAGCTCACAGTTCCTTCCTGCATGAAAGAAAGGTTATGCATTATGGCTTCCAATTCATTAAAATTAGCTGTATAATTCAAAATTAAAGACTATTCCTTTGAGAGAATTCTATAATTTTCAGGACGTCCATTTTAATGCACCTTTCATCTCTACCTGCCAATTTAGTGATCCAGAGCATATGAAACAATGAACCTGTTACAAACTATGTTTTACTCCATTAAACTTCCATCTGTTATATAATACCACACTTATATAAAAGCTGTGCCATGCAAATGCCTATACATTTTTTTTTTGAAAAATTGAAACTGAAACTTTTCATTTTTTTATCTTTACTAGATAAAGCCAAGAAAACTGAAATAGAAGAGAATTCTTTAAGTATTCAAATGTACTACCTACATTGAATAAAGAGATTTATTCAATAAGCAAGAAACTGACATTAGAGAGAAATTTGACAACCTTTTTAGACATTGTCTGTTAAACTGGTCCAATAAGATTACATTTTGAATTTAAATGCTCTAGCACATGTAATGGGAATAGCCTTGAAACTATATATTTTAATTATTTATTTGAATGTGTTTTGCATGAAAGTTTTTATACAAGTTTGGATTAAATTTTACAGTATTTTCCCATGGCTTAAGAGTTGACACCACTGTTGTTACTGCACTCTCTGAGTAGTCTAAAAATACATATACATGAGAATTTATTGGACTGTCAGCCACTGAGCATTACTAATTTCAGCTGACACAAGACTTAGTCAAAAAGGAACTGTAAAATAAACAGTCCATTCTCTTTGACTTACCAGCTGTGTTGTGCTGACAGTTATCACAAACTCCACCACCGCCTCGGTGGTGTTCCTGTGGAAAAGGATCCATTGCTAAGTCATAGTGGCAGCTTTCTGCATGGCCATAACACTGACATGGTTTGCAATTATAGGCATGAACTTGGTCACCTGGACGGAAAGGCTTGTCATTGTACAATGGCAAACAGCGATCACACTGAAATGAATCAGAAATAAAAGAAAATGCTGCCTCTTAGACATGAATATTTCTTCACCTCACAAGTTTACTAATATAATCTCTATGTTCATATTTTTGTCTATGTGTTTTCCCCAGTTTAAATGTTAATAATATTTTGCTTGGAAAAAAAAAAAAAGTGAGAAAGCACAAAGGGAAATAACAAACCAAATATTTTAATTATTATTTTAACATTTTAAAGTCATTTTAAAAACAGAGTAAAACCAAGGAAAGTGAGCAGAAGAACAACATTTTAAGAATTTAGATACTTAACACAGGCTAATGTCCTGAGATTCCAATTCACTTAAAACTTTCAAGATGCAAAATGGTGCTAGCTATATTTATGGCACAGAAGACCTTCACCTAATCCATCTGTTTGGATGCATTTTAAACAATGTGTGCTCTTGTAGTTTCTAACGTTGTAATAACTGTAGTTTGTACTACTAGCATTTGACCTTGTGAGTGAAACAAAAGGAACAAAATACATTGCAATCATAATTTCTGTCTTTCAGAAGGAATTTAAATGCTTCAAAATAAGTTGCTTCTGTTACATATTTGGGTAACTATTTTCTTTTTTGGGTAACTTCCTTCTTAATCTTGAGAAGCATGCTCATCTTTCTTTATGGTTGTTATTCCAAGTAGAATTACAACTAGTTGTTACTTTTTAGTATGTCTGTATCACCTATACACTGAAAACTAGGAAACTGTATAGAAGTATCTCAATTGTATCACTCACAGCTGGTGCTGGGAAAGCATCATTGCGTGTAAAACAATCTGAATTAAAAAACATAAGCCTAAAACAGTCCAACAATTGCAGACCAGTCACAAACTATAACAAAAGACACTTAGGAGAGAAAATGAAATCACAAGAATTTATCTACTGAAATTTTGTTTGAATACACTAAATAAAAACTAAGCAATAAGATGGCAAGAATAACTGCATCTTTTTAAAATCTGTTAAAAACAAACAAAAAGCACATAATATCACCACAGTGAGAGAAAAAAAGGAGTTTTCAGGATGAAAATTAGCAGGGTTTCACTTGAGACCTTGAACTCAGGCCTTTGTTTATCAGAGCAATTGGTGCCTAATTGTGATTATCTCACTTTAAGAGCACTAAGGGCAACAGCTTAACCATAACTCTTCACAAGTTACACAGCTGTAACTTACTCAAGTCCTTCCTTCACTTACATCCATGTCCCTTCTCTCTCTGCATTGAGAAAAATCAGCATTACACAGCACCCAACAACACAAGATAAGAGGGTTCATTCAGGCAGGGCACAACTTAGGAAGCACAACAAAGAAACAAGCTACCGGCCAAGGTATCCAGCTCATGCAGCTCCCTCCTCCCAGCATGTCTATGGAAATATGTCCTCCTTGAAAGGAAAACAGTGCAGGAATAGCTATCAACCTGCCAGCCCTGAGTTCGCATTTGTGCATGGCCAGCCACACAGCAGTTGAAAGCATTCATCATCTCTTTCCAGATTTAATCTTGGATCAGTTACTTATGCACACCTCTGCTTGCACCTATTGTTAAATGATACACAGGCATGAAGGAGTATGAGAAAAAGATGGCATCTGATTACATAGCAAGAAGCCTCTCTGAAACATCTCTTGTTGTGTGACTTTTAAAACTTCATCAAAAATTTTAAAAACCATAGAATTACTAGGTTTGGAAAGAACCTTTTGGAAAAGACCTGATCTTTTGGAAAAGATCATCAAGTTCAACTATTAACCCAACACTGCCAGGTTCACCACTAAACCATGTCCCTGAAAGCCACATCTACGCACTTTTAAAGATTTTCAGGGACAGTGATTCCATCACTTTCCCTGGGCAGCCTGTTCCAAACCCTGGCAACCCCTTCAACTGAAGAAATTTTTCCTAATATCCAATCTAAACCTTCTCTAGCCCAATCTGAGATTCTTTCCTCTTGTTCTTCACTTGTTACCTGGGAGAAGAGATTGACTTCCCCTGTCTACAACCTCCTTGGCAAAAAAGCAGTCATTCAGAAGTTGGCAACGAGTGTGAAACGTTTGTTTTTCTAGCAGCTGTCAGACCTGCGTGCAATAAAAATGGGCACTGTACCCCCACGTCACCCTGCTGTCTGTCACACCTTTATTAGGTTAAGAATTGCATTTAACTTCCAGACCTCTGGGGCTGAACTTTCGTGTTTAGTAGCATTATGATGTACATGTTGCCATCTTCAGATCTTTATTCACCAAATCTAAACTCTGCATTTATCCAAAGCATAGTAGTTGAGAATTGCAAATCGAGAGATTTGGGGTTTGGTTCTTGGCTACCACATGGAAAATGAATAAGTACATTTCCAAAAGGCCCATGGCAAGGTCTAGCAGTAGATTTACAAAGGATGTTAATGTTTAACAAAACCAACATTCCTCTGTAACTGTAACACACAGAAACATGCAGATGTCCTTATTCTGAGCTACATCTAGGCCCTTCAGAAAACATCTTAAATATATGGTTTTCCCTATGGCCAGTAACAAATATGCCTTCTTATATGTAGTATCTGAACTTCTCACCACCTGTGAAAAGTTTCCTGAGAAAACGTAAGATGGAGCCAGGTGGCCAAAATACCAAGCCTAACTTGGCCCAATTCATTAGTCTAAAACTATTTAAGATTAAGATTAAAACTATTAAGATTAAAAACTGATTTCCAACAATGCATTCAAGATTGTTTTTTTACTAAAATTATTATTAAAAATTTAAAAGCATACTCCTATAAGCACTGGTTTTTCTCTCTTAATATTTATACTAGAAGAAGAAGAAAAATAACCATTATGTTAAAATTTACGGCAGAGCATCCTGTATATAACTGGTGTCAAAAATGGAAAAATATATCACTTGAAGCATACTTATGGCATTCACTAGTGACTTGAGCCTAAGCCTTTATATACCAAGTTCATTTTCAGGCCCTAAGAATTCTGTGGACAGTGCCTCTGAAGAAACAGTTAACAAATATCCAAAGAAATACTTCAGACAGCAACAGTAAAAATACTTTAAAACTTGCAGTAAGTCATAATTACCTAGAACCTTTTATTCCAATACCTTTTAAATATTCTGCTGCTTGCCTCTCAGTGGCATTCTTTTATATGGAATTAATTCCTTTTTTTCCTTTTTGTAACCTATGTAGGAGTTTACAGCCCACTCTGAAAGCTCAGTTGCAATAAACAGTGTGCATACACACCTACAGTACTTATACACATGCTTCTGTAATGCACGTTATCAAAAGTAAGCAATTTAAAAATGCGACGAAGTGACACTGAGGCTAGAATGCCACTTTCTCAGGCATTTTGAAATGCTGACTTGTCTTTGAAAAGCTCCATTATGTATAGCAGCCATGTTTATTTATGCTGCCCTCTAAGTGTTGACTGTAATGGGATAATTAATCATATACCATTCTTTCCTTCCTACAAGATCCTCTTCTGTATCCATCCACCATGCTTTCATTCCATTTCATTTCCTTAGCCAAATAAATATGGTTTCTAGGGAATACCTATTCCAGATAGCTTTGCCATGCTCTACAGACAGTCTTAATTTCCTCCTGGCTTTCACCAGCACCCTCATTACAGCATTTGAATATCTACCAAGACTACACATGAACTACATCTGTCTCTTGTCAACTCCCCAGTGATCAAAGAGCTTTGAAACTTAAAAGTCAGGTTTTACTAGGGGAAGGGGAAAAAAAAACCCACCAAAATTAGAACACTAAGTGACTCCAAGGAACCAAAGAAGACAGAATAGAAATGAAAGGTGTCTTATAGGGCTCCATCCCAAAGCTCCATGTACCAAAAATTGCATTTTTTGCTAGCTTACTTATTTCTGCAAGGAAGAATTCTGTTATTGAGTGTACTGTAGTTAATATTTACAGCTCCTCATGTACTATTTATGATCAATTCCAACATCTAACATGACACAGATTGACCTTTAGTTAAGATTTACATAGCTTCTTCTGTAACAATATGAAACATCTTACTTATTCAATTCTTGATAAAACAACCCATATCCAGTTTTCAGACCTCAGTTGTTTAAAACTATTATGGAAAACTGAAGACCTGAAACCTTTACTGCATCCAGTCAATCTCTCACTTCCACTCATGTCTTCTCAAGCATTTATCAGAGTGGCTTTATTTATTTTAAATTTTCTTTTATATTATAATTTCTGTAATTATTCCTATATATTTTGCCATTACCTTTCTCTATTAAGTTCTATACAGTTGATTTAAAAGAGGCTCTGAGGTTGCAATGTAAGGCTAACCTTGCTTGACTGTCTTGTTCTTTCATGGGTCGTTTCCAGCTCATCATGTGACAGCTTGGAAAGTTTTTGAACATACTTTTCCTCAAGTCTAAAAGCTAATATTTGCATACAAACATTACCAAACTCTGGACTCCACTCTTGGTCCCCCAGTTTCCATTTGTAAAAGGAAGAGCTATCTAGCTATCTCCCAAAGCTGGACCCATGGCATTTAGAGAACAACTTGTAAATGAAGAAGCTGAACATTTTTTTCAGAAAATGAGAGACAAGACAAGCTTTGTGAGGACTAATTTCCTCTTTTTTTATAATCTGGCCCGTCAACATCCGCAAATCATTGTTAAGCAACCTCTTCTTCCCATCATCTCAGATTTCATAGGAATATATTTCATCATCATTCTTCACCAAAACGGAACTCATGAAAAAAAAAAAAAAATCCATTTGGTACGTCAGATTTCAGCACATAGTGATGCAAATACCTAAACTAAGATTTCTGTTTGTAATAGTTATGCAGATTTTTCATTTATGGTATTGCTTTGCTGCCCAACACCTAGCCAGATGTCTATGACAGATAAATTCAAGACAGTAATTTTAGCTGTATTAAGTGTAAATCTGACAAGGACATACTCTGCTATATGTAAAAAGCTCTTCAAGGATCTCTGATTTCTAGTAAAAGACATTGAAAAACCCACCCTAAAGCCAAAAACTTTCTTATAGCCCCTCAATTGTGGAGACTTACTCTGCTAATACAGAACTTAAGTTAAAAAAAACCTGCTTGCTGATAGTGCTATTTCTTCTCAAAAATATTTTCAATTTCTCTGCTAAAAAAGTTATATTTGGAAATATGCCTCACCAAATGCTTACTTAAACCAAAATAAAGAAATAAATAATTTAGTTTTACCATTCCGAATTTACTGGGGTGGGAGACAAAGAAACAGGTGTAAATCTATCAGACAGAGTTTTATCAGTGCCAGTGATAGTCAAAAATCAGGATGGACTTTTGCTTTGCTTTTAAGTGTTAGCCTTACCAAAAAAAAAAAAAAAAAAAATCTTTAAGCTGTTTGGATTCCATGTAAATCTTTGATAAAATTCAAAGTAGTTAGTGATATACTTCCGCATACTAATTCTATTTTACTACTACTGCTATTTTATTTCATATTTAATAGATACTGACATGGTTATTAAAGAATAAGAAAAATTATTAAACAACATCCTTATTGCACTCTGAATTAATACAGTTAATTCAAGCACTTCAATTATAGTTACAATGCATATATGCCAAATCAAAGATGTGACACTTAGTGGAACAACCCATTAACATTGACAGGAAGTATCTGATAAGGCAGATACATCATTAAAATGTATTTGGTTTGTTTTCACAATGTAGCATAAGTCTCGCAAGAGTGCTTGGTGAACTTCCAGATCTTATTAAATATTTATAATTAATCCTTACAAAGTAACATTTCACAATGTGTGTTCTAATTAAAGGGACACTGTCAGCTTGATTTTTTTTTTCTAATTTGATCCATCTAAAAACTTGAAATTTTGGTTCAAGTCCTATTTAGACTGCATATCCTACACTTCTGCTTAAGAAGTGAGAACCCCTACGAGATTTTACAAAAATCTTTCACACAATCATAAGCATTGTATCAAATGCTCTGAGGTCACCTCTCCTCACTGTTCCTGCAAGCACAGACTGCTTGGGATTTTTTTTTGATGTGTGATTAGTCTCCCCTTTGCTACTGCTGTTGCTATTCCATATAAACCCTTCTTAATTTTTAGAAAGTCTGCTTCCAAAAGGCATAAATGTAGCAAGGAATACATCATGTACTCACAATGGAAATCTAACACTCAGTGAGATTGAGGGATTCATTCCTTCGATGTAGCTCATTTTTTCTTAAACTAAACTTCTTTTTTTTTTTTTTCTTTCTGAGATAAATAATTAATCTAGGGAATCTTTTCTTTGAGCAAGTTTTTTTTACTCATACATCACAGTTCTGCTTTTGTTAGGTTGTATTCGAACAGCTTCCAAGAAAACCAAAGGCTGCATGAAATAAGAGAAAAGTGGTACCATTGAGCTCTCCTCCACCAATTTATCTAGAATATCATGACTTACAGTAATCAAATTCATTTTGGTTCTTCCATAGCCAAGAATTATAAAACTGTTAGAATCACAAATGAAAATTATAATTTTGCATTTATGGTGCTTTGGATTACATTATGGACCACTTGAACTCTTTGTTTCCTTTCAAATGAAATTAAATTGGAAGCTGAACTCCAGGACTTTGCTTACTGCATTCCATCTATTGAATAGGTCTGGAGTACACAGGGGCAGACTAAACTTACCATGGAGTAGTACCTTCACCCTACAGGACTCTTGCTAGATGCTACAGCAGGCAGAGACAATCTTTATCAGATGCTCACAGTCTAATCTAAGGTTTGCATCTATTGCTTGAAAGTGGCATAATCTCTAATAAGAAATCAAATCCCTGAACACAACACTCCTGATGGTCTGTGGTGGAATGGCTTTTGGTGAGGGTGGAGAGCGGAATACAACTTTTTCCTTAATTGAAACAAATCTGCCACAGAAAGTATCCCTCTGCAAGACAGGCCTACACTAACACACATATAGACAGTCTTTCCCAGGACTGAAGTCCTAGTGTTGAGGCTGTTCATACGTGGCATAGACAGACAAAGGTGAAACTCACATTATTTCCTTCTGTATAGCTTTTCTTGACACACAGGCACCTGTATGGTTTCATAGATGTGTCACAATCATCAGCATGGCCATGGCAATTACACCTGAAAGAACACAGGTAGTGTCAAAAGTTAGAACATGAAAACACATCTGTGCAAAAATATATTATACAGTCACAAAGTCAATTTTGTGTATTACATAGTCCGGTTCTTTATTAAGGACAAATAAATGTCACCAAAGAGAACGTTCTTAGGTGCAGTAAACTACAAAAGATTATTTCACTCAATATATTTTTAAGCATCAACAATTGCTTTTCAAGTAAATAAAACCAGCATGTAGTAGAGCTACTCTTGCCTTATATGATATGTAATGAAAACTGTATTTCAGTATGTAACATTAATATGTAATTTTTTATTAAATAAATTACAATTACTCATCAATATTAAAACTTCCAGTGCGGCTCTAGTTTTTCAAGAAATCTTAACCACATCAGGAATAATTTTGAATTTTAACCCATTTTATCTCCATTAAAGTTTCTATTTCTTACTAAAATAAAATCTGTATAGGGTCTTAATTAATAGTCAATAACCATAACACTCTACCTGAAAGGCTGCTCTTCTGGAGGCATGACACAGCTTTGCAAACTACAGTTCAAATTATTTTATTGTTACATCACCAAGGTAAAGCTGTTTTAGTAAATGCATTATCATAACACATCTAAATCAATAATCAAAATATATTATTAAGATAGAAAATTTTAAGTAAACACGACTTCTAACAGGGTGCTTTCTCTCAAAATGAGAGCTACCAAAATAACTTCAGGAATAATAATACTTACAAATCTGCACCATATGCTTTCTTGGAAACTATTTCATTGCCAAATTTGCATATTATTTTCAGGCCATAATTAGTCCCTTCACAAGACAGCACACTTATCATATACAATAAAGTTTTCAGTCACAGGCAACACAACAGTTTTACTGACAGCGACCCAATTTTGAAAGGAAAACTCCAACTAAAACAAAGAATAAACTCTGCATTGACTGTTAAAATTGCCATGTCTGGTAATCTATAGCTTGGAAGAGTAACTGAAATAAAGCACAAGCCATTGTTTCAGTCATAAGTCTTTGCTTAGAGGCATTGGTAATTCCAAGGAAAGGATTTCTTTTGACAGATTTGTGTAATAAGTACAATTAATTGTAAAATAAAATGTGAGCAAACAGTTTTACAAAACAGTACACCTATCATTTCCAACTTGATACACTGCTTCAGATCAAATTCCTTTCTCAAGCATACATGTAAAAGCAAAACAAGTTGATAAAATTTTAGGCAGGTCCTTATATGCCATGCAGAGCTGTAACAGTCACAGACAGTGCTGGATGTGGGAAGAGTCACGTAACACTTACCTTCCACTGACTGTAACTTCATTAACTCCATAGTACCTATGCCTAAAATTTACCCAAGGTTCACTAGTGTGATACTGGCCACGGAGATGAATCCTCACTTGTGCAGCTTTTACAAATTCTTGAAGAGATGGAGTATTATAAAAATCATTGTAACCAGGTCGGTGATTTGGTTCCGGGGTAAGAACACTGAATGTTAGATTACCACGAGAATACGGTGTAAAGCTGTTTAAATACAGAGGAAAACAAATTAAACTCAAAACATTTCATATTTTACAGATTCTAGCCCCTAACATATTATTTCTCAGAGAGGGTCTCAACTGTAAATGGTGGTTTCGTGCTTTCTGAATAAAAATTCTTATGTCAGTGGATTCCCAGTCACCAGAATTCAAGACGGGGAAAAGAAATGTCCTGCATATGTCTGTTTTGTTCTAAACTACCATGCTCTTCTCCAGACCCAAAGTTTCCAATTAAAAGTAAAGCCTTTATCAGGCAACTTCAAAATTAATTATTAAAGTGTGACTGATACAGTGTCACCTGCACATGTTTTCAAGAGGTTTAACACACTGTCCTTGAGAAACGCGAACTAGGCTTGAACCACCTAAGGAAAACGTTCAGACAACTAACACAATAATTAATAGGCTTACGCTGTTAGTAATACATCTGCTAAACACATAAAAAACCATACAGAAACAATTGTTATATTTTGAATTCCAGAGTCATGGGACCATATCATCTGCTCATCTGAGTGAGCAGTTAGAAACACATGCTACCTTCCAGCAAGTGAAGTGCAAGATAATTTAATGGAAAGCAGTAAGATTGAGAGTAAAACCGCATATTTAAGCCCAGGAAGGGGAAGGACAATCCTGAGAATTCAAGTAAAAGTGAGTAAGCAAGTAGATACAAGGTTCACGTTTGCACAAGTTGGTATGAATCATGTCATGATGGTCTATGTACTAGGCAGAGTTTAGCCTCTGGAAAAGAATGTCTGCTTATTTGCACACCTACATGGGATCATTAAAAATAGATATCCCACATTATCACCTGGCACCTGACATGCAACACTCAAAAAATGTCACTTGAAAATATGTCAGTTTTTGAAAGATGAGATTTCTAGTTAGGCTAAGTCTGCTGAGTCAAGCTCTTCTGTCTTTGTGAAGGATCTTTGAATTTCCCATGCTCCTAATCCAGATCAGTACTTCACAAAAAATCTCAGTGGAATATATCTGTTTCTCTAGGTGATTATGTCTTCTCTTTCCCTCCACAGAAAACTAAATCAAGTGTATTTCTTCCATGTCGTATGCAGCTGTAATGGAAATGTTTAGATAGGTACAAATGGCAGATAAACACCATGTTGGTATGGAAGCATCAGAAGGAACAGCAGAAAGACTGTAAGGCTGATGGCAACTAGATAAGCAGGTCATCAAGATTTTAGGGCATCTACATGAAGTTTCTCAGGAAAACAAAGGAGATTCTAAAATAAAGGTCAGCCAATATTCAGACTAAGCAAAGATTCAAGCCTCTGATAGGGGGATAAAAGACAGTGAGCAACTCCTAACTTACATATGTGGTACAGGATGGAGAAACAAAAGCCTTAATCACTTTCATTTCCTAAAGGATACAAAAGAGAGTCCATTCAGTACTAGCATGTGATCACCAAAACAAGAACGGTAAGGATTTCAAAAAACCAAGGTCATTTGTCTTCCATGTAAATCCAGGGAATACTAGATAGGCCACTAGGACACAAGGACATTGGTGTCTAAATCCTGGACCAAGAATCTGGACATGTCTTGGCAGGTACAAATTTGTGGGTGCAAGAGAAAGAGAGAGAAACAAGTTTTGTTTTACAATAAAATCCTCCAGGGAACTCTGCTACACTGCTGACATAAATCTGGAGCTTTGTTTCAACAGTAGCTCCTCTTTGGGCACACAGAATATTCACCAATATATGCCTTACCGCTTAAAGCTTTCTGTACATCAGCTGTACATAAAAATTATTCATTCGTATAATTTCCTATCATCATTTACATTTTAATTGAAGAGGAGAAACTGTGCTGCTTAGAAAACATTTATGGAAACGGTCCACATTTAACTCCTTGGCTCTTTCTTGAAATTATACAAATATATATTTTCAGGCTGAAAGTGGTATTGCACCTCACTTGGGCTATTTATCCAAAACCATCTGTCTTAAGATATTTCCCTTCTCCTCTACCCTCTGCTTCAAAGATCAGCAATAAAGCTCAGATTCCTTTTCAGAAGAGTGGTGTAACTCAAATGACCTTATGCTCCTCTCCTCAGAATACTGAACTCCTGGAGAAAAGACAAAGATGCTGACACTTGAAAAGTCTTAGAAAGGTAGCAAAAATGGAAAAAAAAAAAAAAAAAGGCGATGTACCTACAGCACCTGGAAATGTATTTTCTCACCAATTTCCAGTCAAGAACTAAAAAAATCTAATACTGACTGGCATCTGAACTCAGGCAAGAGATAATGCAGTTGAACACATATAGTGGCAGAAGTTCAATTACATATATGTGTGTGTACATATACACATGTGTGTGTGTAATATAGTAACAATTAACTATTATATAAGTTATACACTATATTTATGAAATGTATATTTCATATATTACATAGCTTTCAATTTTCACATGTTCATTGACAGTAAAAAGGCTTGCAACATATTTATAAATGGTAATAATCCTTCTTGCCCCTCTTCCCACAGTTCTATATTGCTTTTTGCTTAGAAAGAGGAGAAAGCTTCAAGATACCATTTTCAACTCATTTTTTACACGTGTTGCGTAACGCTAGTGCGGTTGAATGACTGGCTTTTGTACTTCAGTCTGGCCTCTTTCCTAAGCTCCAGAGCAAGTTGCCCTCCCAGACATCAGAAGGTAGACTTTCACGTTCACTAGACAGTTTAGAATAATGTCATATTAGTACCTTCATCCACTTATCCTCTAAGTGTTCTGCAATTCTACTGACAATAGCCATCAAAACACTAACATGTAACATTTTGAAACTCCGCCTCAAAAATAACAGAGGAATCAACTGACTCACACTCATAAATTATTAAAAGCTGATCAAAATTACAGAAGACTTTTTGGCAATTTTGAGTTGAAAGGTCATATTTAGGATCTTTGATATATTCAGCAGTCCATAACAAGTGAGTGTACCAAAATTAAAAGATTCTATCTCATTGGGACATAGCACTGAATCGTGTCAGGATGTTACCTGTTCAAACCATCTGTATTATGCAGATAATACCCACTCATACCTATGCATCTGGAGACAGTTGACAGAGTCTGGTTTTTCCAGTGTTCCATTGTTCTCCATTTCAAAAATACTGCAATTTCTAGCAAAATATTGCCAGTCTTCCCATTCTAGATCATCTCTTTTTTTCCTTTCAATTTTTATTGCTTCAGGGTGTGGGCTAAAGAACTGCAGTATAATATAGAATACCTACAAGAAGATAACAAATTATGAACTGATATTACTGGCTAAGTTGTAAAACAATGAGAATTTAAACCTTTTTTTTTTTAATGTAACTATACAGTCTGCTTTACCACTCATAGACAGAAGTAGCCATATTTCAACCCCACATATTCCCAACTAAAGCCAGAGAGAATCTTTTATGTTGAACAAGCTCTTTGATTTCTCCGACACTATCAGTCAGCTACTGAACTACTGCATCTGAACTTCACTTTTTCTCAAAGACTTTGAAAATGCACTGCAAAGTCAGGTCCACGATTTGTTACAGCCATGTTATTTTGGTAAAAATGGAAGTCATAACTTTGTGTTGCCAAACATTTAATGAGTTGTTTGTCTGACAGCAGGTTTTGTTTTTTTTTTTTTAATTCTCCATATTTTTAGCTCAGAATCTCATCAAATACTTGTGTTGTTTCAAAAAACACTTCCCTCAGCATACTGCTTAAGCAGAAGTGTGTGTATCAAATAAGAAAAAGTCAAGAATTCCACATTCATTTGAAATCACTTTTAACTAAATGACTAAAATTTACATATGTAGTCAAAGCCTGTCATCACATGCTTTCCCTAATCACCATTAATTTTAAAAAAAATAGGCCAGAAAGAATGTACAGAAATTTGGTAAATTTCCTATTGTGAACACAGTCCCATTTCTGATGCGTCCCTCTTTCCAAGACGTCCTGACATTCTTGAAGAACCTAGTGGAGGGTTCGGAGCAATATGGCCTCTTCAATAACTACACCAGCTTATCATTTTCTCCTTCCATATTCCTTGGGCAGCTAATCTATCAACCACCTCCAGAACATCTACAAACAGAAACACCCTCAAATATGTCAATGTGGATTTGATACATTAAATTTCATTTGTCTGCAGTCAGTTTTCTACCAGCAGGTACAAAAAACCTTAAGTTTTAATAGAAATTTAAATAAAAGTTGAAATTTACAAAAGTGGAGTTAAGAGACAACAATCAATTTCTAAATATAGGTGCCTTCACACAGGATATCTACTCTTGCATATCTACTCTAGATTACTGCTGGTTAAAACAGGCAGATCAAAAGAGAATACCAAGAAACATAATGCATTCTGTTACCTTTTGCACTGTTATATGCCAATAAAGGAAACTTTCTTCCTGGTCCTCTAAGGATAAGGTTTTAAAGCATAAGGTTTGAATATCCTCAAAATTGCAATGCAATATCTATAAAAATTTTTCTTTGTTTTATTTTAATAAATAAACGGCAAACGGCATCTTCCCATTACCTGATACTGTCCATTTTGTAAATCTATTGTGATTGAAACACCACGATCCAGACCTGCAGTATTAGCAAACACAGATGAAATCCAAGTGGTACCAATGTCATTATCATTGATGTAGTAGAGAGGATGGGCTTCTGCATCCAGCCTCAGCACCCTGTCATTAGTGGTATCATCTGCACCATTAGGGATGCAGTACCTCTGTATCAAAGGGTGTACTCGGGGATGACTTCCGGGACAGCGGCACTCAGACTGGGTATGAAGATGAGGGAATTTTCCAGAGAATACTTCCAAAATGTCTCTGTCACAGCATAGAGAATAGTAATTAGATACATGACAACAAGAATAAATGTCACTTTGTGTATCTAGGCTCATAGATTAAACAAAATTCAGGTCAGATTATAGTAGAAGCCCTAAACTCCTGATGTAAGCTCATAAGAATGGGACACTCAGGTAGGAGTGAAGGGTCCCCTCAAGGTCTCTGCATTATCAATGGCAGCAGTAGGCATCTTCAGAAAATACCTGTGAAGAACCCTGTGGAGCTCCTTTCATTTCTCCACATATATGGAGTTCTTCAGGCACCAAGGGAAAGGAGTTCTTTGGTGAGAGGTCTAAAGCTAGATAGATGAATCCCACCATAGAGATGCAAGGATAAAAACTCTTAACATTTTATTGCAGCATCATGTCTGACTCCAATCAGCAGTCTGGATCCTGTTCTTAAACACAACATAGTGCCAATATACTGCCTGTAGCCACAGTGAAGTTCAATGTTTGCACTCAAACCCTCTCAAAAGACCAGCTTGAACAATAACATATTGTACCTTAGGAAATTTGGATAGAAATGTTTTCACTTTTAACTAATTTTTATCAAGATGTCCACTTTTTTAACTGCAATCAACCTAGTCTCAACCAAATCATTGAGATACTTCAGTCCCCTCTGACATCAGTAACTGCAATAAATACAAAGGTAGGTAGGTAGGCAAGCAAGCAGATATATGGATCACATGGACAGTTCTTTATCTGCTCATCACTGATATAAAGGAAAGAATTTGTGAGTCTAGAAGAGACTGAATTTTTATATTTATACCTTGTAAGTTTTCCCATTTTCCTACTTTTTCAGTAAGAACAGAATTTTGTGTGTTTATTAAGCAAATAAATACTTGCTAGCTGCCACCACAGCTTCCACAGAACCCAGAGTTACAGGACTTTTTACACATCCATAGCCTAAATTAATTGGTATGCAGGCGAGACTTTCCTTCCCAGTTCATCCCAGAGAAACATTTTAGACCAGGTTATCTGTGGATATAAACCAAATCTAGAAAGACATCAGTAGGTCAAATCAGTTTGTAAAACACCTTGATTTTCAATTGTTACGCTTTATTCATTTCACTGACCGAAATCGTAGCTCAAGACTTGGCAAGCATTGCTCTGAGAAATACAACCAATGTGATTTTCATAAAACTTGGAATTCAGATTCACATTAATGCTTCCAATTCACAGGAGCTCAGTTCATCATAGTGTCCTGTAGACAGCTGAGCACCTAGGAAACTGCTCTACATCCTATTGAAAGACTATCATTAAGTAGCCTGAAGGTCTACAGTCCCGCGTGACATGGTGTGCAGCCTCCCCAGAAGCACCACACAGACAAATAGGACCTGACTACTTCTGGCCAGCCTGAAATGACTGGATTAATCCAGCATGAGCTGGATAACAAAGGTAACATCTCTTTGTAATGTGCTAGGAAGGGAGGCTGGAGGGCAGCAGAAATTGCAGTGGCAACAGTAATTTGGCCTCAGGAACACAGGAAGTCAAAGCAATTGCCCAGGGCTCTGTGGGCTGAGGTAGCTAAGTCATTGGTGGCTTATGGTGACAACCTCATCTGGAGAGCCAGGGACAGTGGCACCTTGGCGCAGGGGTGTGTGCGTGGGGCGGGGGAGCATCAAGACTTCCTGACATAGATACTGTGGGGAAGTGAAATTGAGGAAGGCAACAGCTAAGCACAGGAAGCCAACCTTCCAGCCACAAAGCCAGTGTGTCAATCCCTTGGGATGCCTGTCCTCCTCATCAGACTGCTATCTGAGTGGTCCAGTTTTGACCCTGCAGCTCCCTTCCTTGCCCTACAGTTTACACGCAGCTTGGAGGAAGCTTAGCAAGTCTTATCCACCAGGACTAAGCTTATCAGCACAGACTATTATGACAGAATTATGAGTAGGTAACACCTACACAGTTTATAAGCACTGAAATCTAGCAACTGGATCTACTCTCTGCAGAATACATACTAAGTCAGGCTGTAGCAAGGACAACAATAACAAGGAGAGCACATATTTATTACAGTGTTTTGTTTCACTACATGTATATACTACATACACCACTACATACATCAAGCATATTTAAGCAACAGTTCAAAAGCAAAACACATTCAGTTGTTGAATTTATTTCAACTCAAGATTTTTTAGATTAAAGGCAATCTTTGAAAAGAGGCTCAGGGAACTACATCGTCACAAGCAATTATCTAAAGGAAACATCTGAAAAGCACTACACTTTGGGAAATAAGCATATTGTTATCTACACTTCCTTCTCACCACACTCTTATTTGCTAGAAAAATAAAAGTTCTTTACCTGTTTGTAAGTGCCACTGAGTAAAAGCGAAAATCTTGCATTCTTCCAACAAATTGTTCTAAACCTAAGGAAATATACTATAAATAACCTATTGAGCAGAAGGCAGCTTTGCACTGCATGAGAGCACCTTTAATTCAACACTCAGAAATCTCTCTTGCACAATTACCCCTCCTGAATGAAACCATCTTGGACCTGGACAAAACTATAGAGGACAGTGACTTAATTTTTTTGATAAAAAAGAATGATTTATAATAACTTTATAAGAACATTTTGTACCTATCTCTTTTCTGATTAGAGAGGTGGCACAGGGATCGGCTCATTAGACAGAAGTAATGAGCCAGTCCATGTGCCACCTCTAATTAGAGAAGAGATACAGTAGGTACAACTGTACCTATCAATTTATACAATAAAGATAAAAAGCATT
The DNA here is from genome assembly GCF_017590135.1 of Pyrgilauda ruficollis. Taxonomy (NCBI): domain Eukaryota; kingdom Metazoa; phylum Chordata; class Aves; order Passeriformes; family Passeridae; genus Pyrgilauda; species Pyrgilauda ruficollis. The sequence continues at coordinate 1,783,424 of NW_024525489.1, read as the reverse complement.
TTAAAATATTCCTTTCTTTTACATGATTATTAGCTATCCAGCATTCAGAATTAAAACCACAAGAAAATACATTTCCAAATACAAGCTTTAAGAAATGGGGCACAGAATACTTTCTTGCCCAATGCCACAATAAAGCTGTTTATGTGACATATATTTAGAAGTTAACTTCAAATGATGCATGTTCCTGAAGAACAGTAGTCAGAGTTCTTACACCTGCAGTGCCAAGAATTAGTGAAAACCAACCAAATATCCCCCACTGCTCTTCAGTGATCATGTCATGATATAGTACATATAAAACTCTAGATGCAGATGAAGAGCAAAACTTTCAAGCATTACTAGAGGTTGAAAGATTCTCATTCTGCCATGGTTTACATGAGTATTGATAGAACTGAAGAACACAGACAGACAGAAACCTTCAGCTCTGTTCCTGACTCTGCAGAGAGAGGAGAGTAGTCTAGGGGCCATGCACAATTCCATTCTGAAACAGTTCCCTATATTTACTCAGAAAAACTATGGGCAGAAATTAGTGGAATGAGTCACTTTACATACACGTCTTAGAGAATTCAGGAAAACCTGAATTTATAATATAAATTATGACCATCTACCAGACATCTATCTATTCCTATACATAGATGTTTGGTAGATGATCATAATTTATTCTACCTTCCAGCCAATCTTTTGAGAAAGATAATTCAAAAATAGGAATTTTCTTCTGCAGTAAGGTATTACTTCTCAGCATAGAGATAACTTAAAATTACTCACACATTTCTTTTAACTACTCATGCATATTTTATTTTGACTACTCCAGTGCATTCCACTAAAGTACTACAAGATTTACCTGTGAAGCTTTGTCCAATTTGTAGAGTACCATCAGCATCAGTATCTGCAACTGTTCCCATAAGAGTCCTTGAATCAAATGCTGTGTTATCATCTTCCCAACCATTCAAGAAGAAACTAATTCGGCTGTGATGCACCTATAGAACCAATGTAAAGGGGGAAACAAATGCTTTATCATGCAATCACTTTGATTTCTCTACATTTTTTGTCTATCACTGATCAAATGATAACATTACCTCAGGTTATTTGTTGTATGTCTATTTTTGGTGCCTACTGAAAGGAGTTAGGTCTTTTTTATTAACAGACCACCACTCAGATGCAGAGAGTATAAAATTTCCACAGGGATTAAATCAAAGAAGGAACTACACCACAGGGAGCTGGTGGAGATGGAGGGGAAGAGAGGAAAGGAAGGGTGGGTGTGTTTCACAAGGTACAAGGCTGGTTACAGCTCTATCACCACTTCGGGCCATGGGCACATGTTACAGCTGTCACAGCTCTTCTCATACATCACTTCAAACAGGCCTCAAGGGGCTGCACACCATGCTCAGGATAATCAAACACAGGCCCCCAACAGCCCCCAAAACACCTCCCTAACCCAAGCATGCTTCTTCTACAAGGGCTGAAGGGAATGGTATAGAACTGCCTACATCTGCTTTACACCCACTGGGTAATTCCCTTTCATCCAGGGAACCCTTGGCTAGGAATATGCACTCAGCCAGCACCCCAGGGTACTGTTTTCTGCAAGTGCTCCCTTTCCTGCCAATTCATTTTAAATCTGAGCTAACGTTCATAGAAATACTTTATGGCATTCTCCTAGCTCCACAAAGTCACAAGATGCTGAGTTTTTACAAAGTTGGGTGTTTTTTTTGCATTAGAAATGCTTAGATTTAGGTTACCCAAAATTAGGAAAAGTTTAATAATATGGGAGCTCTTTTCAGCCTTAGATTATATGAAATTCAGTATTCTCATTTAAAAAATACAGGTCCCACAGAAAATGAAAACCAGAAGTACTATGGCTATAATCAGGTCCGCATTAATGAAGTTAATTATAAAAACTAAGTTGGACTCACCAAAAATTTTTATTTTAGAAAATTTAATTGCAAAAAAAAAAAAAAATTACCTGGGTTTTAGCAATGTTTAGCTAGCATAAAGCTTTTTTCACATGATAACTTGGTAGCTTTAAAATTCTGAAACACCATTTTGCTGCTGCCAATTAATAGAGCATTATTTTAATTTTGCAGGTACAGATACCTGGTGAATCATGTCTATCAAGGCAAATACAACTAGAGTGCTTTAGCCCATCTTGACAGTCACACCAATCAAAAGAAAATAAACCTGGAATTATTGCTCCAAAAGAACAATACCTATGTGAGGACACAGAAGGTTTACAAGCCAGAATAATTTGTTGCAAAAAAAGGAAAGACAGAACTTATTTACCAGTTAACAAAATACCACCTTGAAAACTACAATATAAGCACATACAATACTACTCTGACAATAAAATCTTTCAAATTTCAGACCAAGATAAATGGACACAATTATCTACAAATCTGAGCTCAGATGATCAGCATTGGTGCCTTGAGCAACATGAGCCTATCAGCATTTTAAGAAAGAAAACATGAAATAAGATGGAGGGGTTTGTTTGGCCTTTTTTTTTTGTCTTCATACAAGATTGTACACATGAATTTTTCCTCCTTTAAACTGTACTTTCAAACATACACATGTATGCTGAGCTTTATTGCCATTTCCAGATTCAGTCAATATTTCCCAAATTTGGACAGGAATATTTATTGCCCTTCCACTGATGGAAATTTGAAGGCTATTATCATAATTACTAAGCCTTGAGATTAGTTCAAAAAGTTATTGCATATAAGTTTCACCACTCAAAATACATCTCTCCAGTTTAAATTATCTTTTGTGTTGACACATCAACGACCTAAATACAACAATTTCTTTATTTAATTTTAATACAAAGCCCTCTAAACATCTGATGCCCTATTTGCAAGAGCCTAAGTGTATATATATACTGCGGTTACATTGCATTTTTTTCTGCATCACATTTTTTACAGCCTGTTACTGTCATTTGGTGTTTGACTGTTATAACCATAAAAGATACAGGCTTTTCTACTTTGTTATTTTTAGCATTATCTCATGTTTTACAACATCTTTGCACAACATGCCTGCACATGAAATATAACTAGTGAAAAGTTCTCAGTGGTATTAATGCATAAAAAAGAATGTGGTTCCATCTCTACTGTCTTTACCCAGCCAAAAGCTGATGAACAGCCAATTTTCCTTTATCACATTAGCACAGCCATGAGGGAAACACATTTGTTCTAGTCAGCTACACTAAAGATACTATTACCAATCTAACATATACATGTTTTATATCAGCAGTATTCTCAGAGTATGAGGGAGCCAACAATATATTAACACTAGCATGACAGTTTATTTAAGAAAAGAAAATTGTCTCTGTAGAGGGACAGAAGTTAGAAATGTATGGCTAAAGCTCAGTGTCACTGGTCTAATAAAGGTAATAATTCTTAAGCTTTCTTTATAGCAGGTAACACTCCTGTGGCAGCTCTGTCATATCATTCAAATAAAAATGTTGCCTTTTACAAGTTTAAGAGTACCTTTATTTTTAGTCAGATATGAAGCATGTTTCCGCTTTCCTGTTTCCACTGCAAAACATTTCTAAGGGGAATTCAGAAATGGGCATGCTCACCCCCATCAGCTTCTTGAAAGCTTACTGTTTCAGGCACAGCTTTATAGACCTAATTCTGCCTCCCACTGTGGCAAGCAGAGTGTTCACCTCCATGCACCCAATACGAAAATCAGGGGGTCCATTCATGACTGAAGAGTGACAGAATTGGGCCCTAAGTGACCAGGTATTTTTACTTGTTGGAAATAGGTGACTAATGACAATTTTAAATCTCCCTCCCCCCTCCCCCACCACCAATCTCTTTGTATTAAATAGGATTTAGAACAGTTGGGTTTAATATAGCACATCCCCAAGGTAGCCCTAAGCACTTTACAATGCTGAATTGGATATCAGTAGTGCAGTGACTGTGTAAGGCAAAGGCAGCAGTCATTATGCATTTGGCAGTAGCTCAATGTAATGATCCCCCTGCTGGTTATTAAAGGGGGTATGAATATCTGACATGGGAGGAAAATGTAGGAGGGAAACCATGTGTGGTATAAAGAAATCCCAGCAGCTCTCCACTGTGGGAGGAGAGGAGGTCTCAAAGTTTGGTGTCAGTTTAGACTAAGCTGAATAAGAAAAGGCTGGCACCAAATGGACTGTTTGATGTAGTTATTTAAGGTCTCCTGACCGTTAGCATTAAATTCCATACAATAGCACGGAACTAAAAGAACACTTTCTCTCCTGACTAGGACAACAGGATTATTCCCCAGCTGTCCTTATTAATATCATCCAATAAGAATTTGCCCCAAATTTGCCCAAGAGAGCAACAAGAGATGGGTAGGAAAGGTTGGCTTTGTGGTTGTGTAGAGCACAGGACCAGAAGCCTGGGACATCAGCACTTTAATCCCAGCTCTGCAACCACCTCACACTCCTGTGCTTCCCCACCTGTCAGATACAGCAAATCACCTCTCAAGAAGGTGGCAAGGATTAGTTACTAAGATACATTTGCTCTGAAACTACATCAGCATCTGCCAACATAGAACCTAATATCAACTTCAAGCAACGGAAAATCCATTTGATGGTGAACTGAGGTGGTGAAAGATATCAATACACTTTCCTCTAGTAGCACTCTTGGTATGACCTGGGAGAGTTTCAAAGATGAGAGGTACAGGGCCAAAGAGCTGAGAGGGAAATTCCTTCAGTGCATCCCAAATTAAGCTTACAGCTCTCCAGCACAAACAAACTGTGCATCAGACACAGCAATCCCAAATAAAAGCACTTCCTAGCAAGGAAAGCTTCCCTGCCATATGGGTCACAGTACTGCAGAATCACAAAATTACAGATTGGGTATGGTTGGAAGGGACCACAGTGGATCATGTGGTACAACCTCGCTGTTCAAGAAAGGGTCATTCCACATAACATGTGACACAGGATTGTGCCCCTGTTATTGCTAACGAGACAGGTACAGAAAATTTATTACAATTTTATTTTCTTACCTAAAGATCTGTGCTTTTCAGATCCTACCAATGAAAACACAACAATGAAATTTAACACAAATTTTGCCACTCAGTTTGGATCAGGCAGAACTGTCATGCAAACAAAAGCCAGTATCTTCACGTATTAAGTGCTAACAGAACTGCTAACTTCCACTACATCACAGTAATTGGTGTGGCAAAAAAGAAATATCACAACCAAATACTCCAGAGCAGTTGCACTGGCTAAGGGACTACGGCAAAAAGCAGAAGCTCCTTGACTGAAGAATACCGCGGGTTCTTTCTTTCTCTTTTTTTTACAAGCCTTGTATTGTACTGATATTTATAGGTATAATGCATATTGGTAGACCAATGTATAAATAAAGAAACAGTCCAACAGTTACAAGTAAAGAGTATAATAGGTAGAGTAAAAATATGTAGTAGTACAATAAAAATTAACATTATGCTTTTTTCAAAAAACAAAAAAAAAAAAAGCCCAATATTCCTCATTATCAACACAGAGGCAGAAGAGATTTTGATATCAAGTAAAAGACACAGTTATATTGACTCCACATTTTGAACTACAATGACCCTTTTGAAGCCAAAGCCAGTTTGGGGGAGTTCTGAGACCATAATTGACAAAGTTTTGGTTGTCACATAATAACACTTACATTTATTACCTCCCAATGTACATGTGTGATATCTGGCCCACTTAAGCAACATACGCTTTTTCTTCACACGCATTAATCATCCTGTCATCAAAGTGTCCTCTTACATATATATAAAGGCAACTGAGACAATTTCAGTTTCTTCCATGTGGAATTGAATTGCACCATTTCAGCCAAAATAAATGAAGTTAACTGAACCTTTTTTCAGTGAACACTATGATCTTTTTGCATAAGTAAGATTTTTCCATTACAAGTCGGTCCTAATATTAATACCACCCACACACCTCATGGAAAACTATTTCTAATAAATAAGATAGGAAGGAGAGACATAGAAAGGAATCCTTTATGGCCGATTAAAAAAAAAAAAATCCCTAAGAATCCCTAAATGCATCACAGCAGAGCTAAAAATCACTAAGCAGAGATCAAAGCTTCATGGCACTAAATGACACACAACCAACAGAGGCAGCAGTCCTATTCCCAAATATTTTAATTTGTAATTAGTATATGCTTCAAAGACACTTGTTTTTCAGTTAGTACAACCTCATCCTTTATGTTACCTTTCCTATTCCAATATTTATTGGCATGGGAAAGATTTATTAAAATATTACAGACAAATTATAGGGAGTTATTTCAAGACAACATTAATCTTTTCCACTGGTTGAATATACAGTCTTTTTACTCTTACTCGTCAGAGCTTCTAGCAACCATAAAATACAGTTTAATCCTAACATTTCCTTTCATCATCTTTTGTTCTAATAACTAGATCACAGTGTCTGGCAAAACAGATAAATAGAACAGAAGGATTGCTTCCCAGATTTGCAGGCTATAAATGAGGAGTTCCACAACAGAGGAAACTCTGGCACCAAAAATGAAAGGAATAGAAAAAAAATCTTTTCCAGTCATTTAAGCCAAATGATACCAACCCTGGCCTACCTAGTTTTCCAGCCAAGTTAGTGATAGCAAGCACTTCAAGTGCAACTTCAGGTCTTACAGCTCTTCAGATCATCACACAAAGTCTCAGATGGCAGGGGCAGGACTGACCGACACAGACAAAACAAGGACCAAAAATGCGTCTCCCAATACTAGGAAATTATTATGTTCCAGTACATGCAATGGACACCACTGTTTTCAAACAAGATGAAAAAGGAGCAGCTCAGGGATAGATAATATATACCTAAGAGTGAACAAGATTATTAAAAAAATATATATCTGTATACTAAAAATTTTTAAAGCTAACTTTTAAGTTAACAATGCAAATTTAGCTAGTTTGCAAATGCAAGTTAAATTTAAAAACTCAATACAAACTAAAACACAATGTCAGTTTCTCAAATACAGGAAAAAACCCGAATACTCCCCCAGATAAGAGAACAAAAAATAAACTGTAAGAAAACCCAAATCTGTTTTCATTTTTCTTAAAATAAACCCTATTTGCATAGCAGGCAGTTACTCAGAACTAGAAACAATTATTATAAAGTAGATGATACACAATATGAAGAATTTTTAATGAGAAATGTTTTATGAGAAGAATTAGGCAGCTACACCATTTATCTGTAAGGCATAAAAAAAACGGGGGGTGGGGGGGAAATTCAATTTATTTTCCAAATCAGTAAGCTAGCAGGAATGACCCCTCCCTTTACTTGTCTTAAAAACTAAAGCAACTCCAGAATCAATAAAGTTACACAGTCTTTACAGAGATGTAAATTAAAGCAGAAGTTAGCATAAATTATTTGCTTAATCATTCAGAAATAACAAGGAATCAGAGATTATGAGAAATCAGGAGGAGCTGCAACTCACCCAGCTTAAAAATTACTACACAACGTACCATTACAATGGCTGACTGTTACTTAATTTGGTGTGGTTCTTATAAAAATTTCCAGCTAAACACGGCTTGCTATTTGTTAAACTAATCAAGATTCAGAAAACCTTTTTTTCCTTCTAAATGTATTGCAGATTTGAGTCAGGAACTTTCTCAATGAGTCCATTCTACAGAAACAGACAGTGCATTAACACATTTTCTCCCAAGGTGAGAAAACAGATTAAGGTTATGACCAAAATGACAGGCCTGTAGCTTCCTTGAATACTTTAATAGAGTCAACAAATCAACAGTGGCCACTGATGACAACAGAGGAAAGAAGACAATAGGTGGAAGGAGGGGAATTAGTGATGCTACTATAATGGTGTAATCTGAAACTTGAGCATAAAAATCTTTTTCACCTTCAACCTGTCTAAATATGCTATTTTTGCCTGCTCATATAAAGATATACAGTATATTTACCACTGGGGACATGTGGGTTCATGTATTTCCTCTGCAAAAGCAGGTGAGAAACAGAAGCGTAATAGTTAATAAAAGCAGGAGTAAAGGGCTTTTGCATATCAAAGAGATGCACACAGGTATGTATTTTCTTGCATAATTGCAAATCTTGCTGAAGCTGCAATTACAAAGGCTTCCACACAGCTTTAATATTTCATAAATTATTTTCTGTAAAGAGGAAAGGTCAGTGATATGGATTAAGCAAAAGAATTTTGGGGGAAAAACCAGGATGAAACCATTAGCAAGAATCCAGGCTTACTTTCAGCTGTCATTTAAGCAGAGCTAGTGACCAAAAACCACATTGCAGCATTTTTTTTTTCATCTGAGCACCTATGCGTCCTTAAATTGATGAATCAGAAACAGCAGACAACTTTTTGCCACAATCCAACACCTTTCCTCACTGAATAAATCACAGGATTTACATACCTTGAACATTCATTTTAAAGGATCCTTCCCTAGCCCTCACTTTTGCCTTATTCTCATTCTGCATTATTCAACTAATTTTTACTTCCCCTTTTTTTGTCCACTATATTTACATTTAGCTTCAAAAAGAACCAAACAAAAAAAGGAAAAAAAAAACAGCAACAAAAACCGCAAACAGCATGATAAATGTACTGAGTACAGGTGAGAGCAGATTCTTGCCTCCAAGTACTATTTTTCTCAAACACTAATACAAACAGGAAACAAAACAGTTTAACCTGGAAAGGAGAGGGGCAGGCACTGATCTCTTTTTCTCTGGTGACCAGTGATAGGGCAACAAGCGAATGGCTGAAGCTGTGGCAGGGGAGATGTAGGCCAGACACTGGAACAAGGTTCGTCACCCAGAGGGTGGTTGGGCTCTAGAACAAGATGCCCAGGGAAGTGGTCACAGCCCAAGCCTGACAGAGTTCAGGAAGTGTTTGGACAATGCCCTCAGGCACTCTTGGGGCTGGTGCTATGCAGGGCCAGGAGCTGGACTTCTATGATCTGTGTGAGTATGTTCCAACTCAGGATATTCTATGATTCTATGACTCCAAGACCCCAGAACTCCTCTACTCTTCTCAACTCTTCAGGTAATCTATCACCCATCTTATGACTGCTTCAAAAAATAAAGAGGTTAAGAGGTTCCCACAGTTTAATCACAGTTTAACCTCTGCAGATGAGTCAGGATTCCACGTCACTCTTAACCATTTCTACTCCACACATTACTCACCAGCACTACTACAGAGCCTGCTCCTACAGTCCCATATGGCTTAGCCATCCTTACAAAGTACAAAATGAAGCCTAACCCAAATTTAAAACCCTAGATGAATGAATAGCTCAAGAATAAGAACTATCACTGTGATGTCTTTATTGCTAGAGATGTTTGGGCAGATGTTTTACATACATCGAAGTCTCCTGTAGTCTTTTTTTTTATTTTTCCCTCTCTCAGAGATAAAGCTTGCAACCTTTAAAATAAAAAGAGTTTATTTTTAGCGTTTTGTGCTTTGCATTTAAATTTTTATTTTTTTTTTATCTGGAATGAAAATTGAGACAACAGAGGGAACTTGGCAGATCTAAAGCTTGGCAAGAGGTAATGAATTTATGTAGCAAATTTATGTAGCAAACATATGAGAACAAGGATATGTCAGGAGGAATTTGTCTATGAACTTGTTCTCAAACAGACCAGCAAAGATGCTAATAACCATGTTAATAGGGACAGGGTGTTTGTGGGAGGGAGGGCTGTGGAAGCTAAAGAATAATATCCAAGAGGACAAGCCAACTCAGACAATTTATCTGCATAACACTTGACAGACAAATGGCACCTTCTGTACCAGCAAAAGAACTACCTGACACGTTTGCCAGTGAGGCTGCTGCTGCTCCAGCTACAACCCTGTCACAATTTCAAATATTCAGTCTGTTTTTAGTTGGTTTGCCCAATAGCAAATGCAAAAGCTACACACATAATAAAATTATTTTATCTGCTCTTATTAAATGATTTGCTCACATTTCTAAATTCCTCTCCTTCCATATTCAAATACTATACTAGCTTCACATGGCAAAAATGTCGTTTTTGAGCTGTAAGAACTCCATGTCCCCAGGCAAACCCAAATACCCCTCTGTATTTTAAGCCTTTGAAGCAACTTAGCTGCAAGTCTCAGGGAAAAGAACAGAAGGTGATAGAGGCAAGGTGCAGCCCTGGCTATTATAGAGGTTTCAATGTGATGTTTTTCACACATCTTTGGTTCTCAGGACAAAGAGCATTTTACAGGAAGGAAACAAAGAGGGCTCAAGGCTTTTCATTGCCACCACTAACATAAGTAACAACATGGCCAGGAACTTTATTATGATCATTTTCAACAAAAAGGTGCTTAAGTTACCATCCATGGTCCTTTACTTCCAACCACTCTGTCATTTTTAGAAGGAAGACCTGCCAATATAGTTCTAGGCTGAGATTCATTATCTAACTCTTGCCAAAACTACAGTCAACTCTGTCCTCTCACCAGAACACACCAGTCTACCTGAAATAGGCAACTAGAAACATTTTAAGTATTTTATTTTGGGTTGATTCATATCAAAATTCAAAGATGCTGCAATACTATTATTCTCTGAGAGGCAGAATTTAAAAAATCTCTGTTTCAGAAATTCCTTAAGATCTATAGGAAAATCACCTCTGCCTTTAAGAACAGAAACGGAATTTTATGAGAGGAAACAATATATGTACAAGGCATTTGGTGTTAAATCACAGATTTTTTTCTTCAAAATCAGGATGGTACTTTAAGCTGACTAGGAACCCACAGAGGGAAATGGTTTGAAATAATTCAAAAGTTCAATTCTTCAGTATGTTCCAAATGAAGTTTCAATGCATGTAAGTTCACCATAAACAGGATCAACTAACTGAATCAAGGATTGAAACTATTTTAACCCAGACTATTTTAGAACTGTTATGAGAAATTACAAGGAAAGATGACGGAACGCTAACACACATCAGTATTTGATAACACTGTGCACAATTTTGTTGCAGAATCCAGACAACTTTAACTTTCACTAACATAATAGGGTAAGAACACCTGTGCTGACTATATTTCCCTGCAGGACAGAAAACTGATAGAATACTAGAAAAACATTCCAAAGATAATAATGCTTTTTCATCTTTGCTTACATTCTCTACCTCTTCTTTTTCTCATTTTCTTCTCATTAGACTTTGACAGACACTTTTCCAGAAGTTCCCAATAAAATAAAATCCTTCATTAGATAGCTTTTGAAATTAAAATTGCCTAAATGGGAAAAAAACCCACCATTTTTTAAATACCGAAATTGACTCATCACAACCTTTTGTCCAGAGACAACAAGTAGAGTGACTAGTACTTCAGCTGTGAGTTTATTTAAATGTAGACATACACATGCAGTATTAGGAAGGCAAAAACAGGATATGAAATAAACATAAGGCATCAGCTCTAAGCTCACTGTCAAGAATATACCAAGGCTTCTAACCACAGAGTTCAGCTGAAGGTAACTATCTGTCAAATGTAATCTGTGCAAGTGAATATGCTTAAGCTGGTGCTATGAATCAACCAAAATTGCTTTGGTCTTATTGACATTCAATTGCAAGAAGTTGCAGCTCATCCAGTCCAACAGACATCTGACAACACCAAGAGTGCTTCAGTGACAGAAAGCTTTAAATATAGATGCAACTATCATCACAATACACATGGAACTAAACTTTATGATCCCTCATACCATCTTCAGAAACAGGGCATCAGCTGAATGCCATAAGACCACATGGTCATCCTCTCTGCCTGTTGCCAATTCCTACAGTTAAATCACTGCCATTTAAAAAAGAAAAAAGAGACAGTACAGTTTGACAGAAACAGACCATTCAATCTTTCACCAATGTCCCATTAAATCTCTCTCCAAAATCCACTTCTGCCATTATAATCTTTGTTCACCTTTTAAAAATTAAATGTGAGTTCAAAATTTGTTCAAACTGTGTGCGTTAGTTAAGGGGCAGATCTTCAGCTACTACAAACTGCCTTCAGCTTCAGCAATGTCACTTTACACCTACCCAGATTCAAACCTCAAATAAGTTAAATTTACTTTCTTCCTCACATCTGTTCTTTACACCTTGAAACAAGATGTCTGATAATGCATGTATGTGGGAGATTGAACAATAAAGCAACTTGCACAGAGAATCCCAAAAGCAGACACAATTTGTGTCCTAACTTTACACAAAAGAAAGGAATACCACTTGCAACCATGTGTCGGCTTGTTTCACTCTTGTCTCTCAGAGAAACCCCGCCATTTCAGCAGTAGATGCTCCAGCACAGCACAGTGTCTTTTTCTAAATATTTTCATATACCCACATCATCTACATGAGTTGTTACATACCCCCTTGCTTGCCCTTCCCAGCTCTGGCTTCCTTTGCCACACAGTGAATTGAAATCACCCCAGATTCACAAACAGATAAAAGCAGTTAGGAAGGAAAAAAAAAGTCTACTATATACAGCTTGCAACCATGTTTAAGGGGATGTGTAGTGTGGTTTTGAGGAAAAGAGGGGAGAAAGACTCCTGCACATGTTATGAGCACTCTGAACAGTTATGCCCACACTCTGAGAAATGCAGTGTGAAAAAAAGCAAGAGACTTGAGGAAGAAACCTCATCAGGGGACCAGAGCGACAGAACTATCTTAAAACAGAAGGGCTGGAGAAGATAAAGGGACAGCAGAAGAAATGGTAAAGAACAGCGAAGGGGAAGGAAAAAGCATAAGGTCGGGAGGGGCAAGTTGTCTCTTTGCCTTTCCTTCTTTTGCCTCAGGCCCATATCGGCCTTTCCTTTTCTTGACTTAACTGGGATGAATTTTAATTGCAGCCTCTCCACGTGTTTTATACACTATGTACTCTCTACTTGTGTGGAGTGGATTTCCCATTCATCACAGGATAGCAGGCAAAAACCCCAGGAGCATTTTGCTTTCCTTCAAAGTTAGCTTTGCTAAAATCAATAACTTTAGGGCTGCTTCTCCATCTAGCACAAACCCCCACCCCACAACCACTTCAAGTTTCATGATTTTTGATCATTTGGTTTTGCTTCTTATCTCCACATACAGATTTACATTTACAGCTTTTCCATAACTGTGACAATATTCTCCACTGCTTCATTAACAGTATAAAGATAGCAATCTTACAGCAACAGCAGTAACATGCTCTCATTTGTAGTTTTAACACAGTTCATATCATAACTGATCTCTAATAATCTCTCTCCCTACTGTCTTCCCTTCAACACACCAGCATTCTTCAAATCAAAGTTCTGGTTTTCTTAGGGACCACTGCCTGTCTTAAATACTTTTATGGCCAGGGGTTTTTTTCTGACCACCAGTAAGTCTGGTACAGCAGCCAAGGATCACAACTACACTAAACTGTCCTTAGCTTGCATGCAAACCACTAAACTTAGTTTTTTTAAAATGTACTTAAAGAAAAAAATTAAAATGGAGGGGGTGAGAGCAGGAGTGTTTCCTACTGCAGATAGAGCACTATTCCTCAGCAATATTGTTACATCTCTTTCAGCTTAATATTAGCTCTCTCTTCACTGAAACTGTGTATCTTGGCATTTTAAATCCCCCTTCATTTTCCTGGTTGTCTGTCTTATTCCAATAATATCTTTCTTATCCTTGAAAACATGTCACTCCCATTCAGCAGTCTTATTACATATGCTCCTAGCATTTGTATAAAAGATATTTAGCTTTTCTCTTTGCCCTCCTTTACTTTTCTTTTTCACTATCTCCTACAATGTTAATCCCTTCTCAGTGGGAAATGGTTTTCCTTCAATCCAAGTCTTTCTTGTTGTGCACAGATCCACTAGTTCAGCTCAGATTCCCTGAAGAACAACATAAATTTAAAAAAAAAAAGGCGGGGGGGAGGGGGGCGGGGGGAGAGGGGTGCAACGGGAAAGGAACCCTGACATGCTCCTGAAATAATTAACTCCGTTCAAGATTAAGCCAATTATTAATATAAATTTGGCCCTAAAAATCAAAATCAAAAAGCAACTGGAACACAGACTGATCCAAAAGGCAGTTTACAAGCTTATGAAAAACTAATAGCTATTTCATGAACAAAGCCTTCAAGATGCAAAAATGCAAGTGACAGCATGCAGAAGGATGCAAAATAAGAAACATAGAAATTGTTCATTTTTCATATGGGGTAATTTTAGTACTGTATTAAAAACTGAGTGATGTAACCCATACTCAATTATCTGATAAACCAGGCTGGAGACAAAGAAAGATTAGTGTGAAAAGAGACAGCTTTTGAAATGGACTGCATCTTTAAAGAATCAGTATTTTAAAAAGTAAACACTGCTTTAGAATCAACATTGAATAAGAGATTAGCAATCCTTTTGCACAGAGTAATCATTCCAAGCATAGATTGGCTATTTTCACTTAATCTTTTGTTGATGTGAAGTTTGAAAGTATTTCATTAGTACGAAGAAGTATTAAAATGGTTAATTACAGCTATTCCACTTTCTACTCCAGCCAGCACTGCACCAATATACTTTATTGCCAGGGTCAGTAGAGCTGTATCAATCTGTTACTGATGCCTCAGGACAGAAAAAAGACATTGGGGCAGGGGAGTGGCAGAGAGAAGCCAAGAGAGCAAAACTGCAAATACAGATTCTGTTAGAAACTAAAGTAATTAACAAATAAGCTTTGCTACAACTACTACTTTAACCATTGAGCAACCTCTATTCTTTTTACACAGAAAGCTTTAACAAGTGGCACCTGTGCTGTAAATGAGTTCCAAACAAAAAAAATAAAAAATAAAAAACATGAGAGGATTCTAGGCACCAGATCTGAAAATGCATGAAGAACAATTGCTTTCTTGCTGCATAATGACTCTATTTTCCCCAAATCACAGAAGAAATCAGATCCAACATTTGATGATCACTACAGTAAACATGAAAGGAGACAAGTATTAAGTATTCAACAAGCTGCTTTTTACTGGCTGAAACAGTTACACTGGCTTGCCACAATTAATTGAAGCAAAAGGTCAGAAAGTACATTTTCAATAATCTCATAACAAAGCACATTTTCTTTCTGCCCTCTCCATTTAAAATACAGCAAAACCACTGATTCAGAATTTTCACAAACTACTTGTAATCATGTAAATTAGGGATGAGATGTGGATGTCAAATGAAATGTCCCTTCTGAATAAAGTCTTCTGCTTCACTAGTCAAAGAATAAGCAGATACCTGCACAAAAGAGGGGCGCTGTTACTAATGTACAATTATTAACCTTTTATGACACTACCAGCTGCATATTAAATTCTAGTCTTTTAAACTGATTATATCTGAAGATTTTGCACTATTTTACACCACTCAGTACTATGACTCCTAAGTAATTTCCAAATTTAATGCAAGAATACAGTGGTTCTACAAAACAGAGCTGAGCAGCTCTGCTGGGACTGAAAAGTTGAAAATCCATTCCTCTGTCTTTTTTGGGAGATGATTTACATAAGAAGAAAGCAATTATTTCTGCCCTCTGAATGCTTTGCCACAAAAAGTTCCATGTATCCAGTTAAGGGATTTTTGCAAATAAAGTCTCATCTCTTCTTTCAGGGCTTAGTTTCTTTTCATGGTCAAGGAGCCATAAAAGTCTGTCTTTGATTCCTTTCATATTCTTCCCCACAACCTTACTTCAGGCCTTTCCCTCCTCCTCTGTGCCCTGCTTTCTTCTGTCCATCACAAAGTCCTTTAAATGGACATTCAACTACTCCTTTGTACTGTAACTCTCCAAAACTCTTTTTGATGGCAATTCACTGTGAGCTTCAATTTTCTTTTTTTAAATAACTGCTTTTTTCCAGAGCTGCTAAGCATCTTAGCAGCGAAGCTTTGCCAGAGATCCAAACTAATATTGTTTGCTGTTAATTCCACTCAGACCAAAAGGGACTTTGGAGGACAGTGTTTTTGGTAGCTTATTGTCGGTAGTTTATTTTTGGAAAAAAGTTAAATTAAATAGTTTATGCAGCAGCTCCCTCAACCACATATTGTTAGAAATGGGCCAGGAGATGACCGGGGAGGCTACTCATAAAGTTCATAGTGATCTCCTGAGCACTTTAGAGTACAGGCCTTGAGTCAAGGCACAGAAAAGCCACAAAGATTACCGAACAGCACAGAGAAGGATGTAAATAAACACAGTTTAAGGAAAAGGATAAAGGCCCTTCAAATATAATTAAATGCACTCAGAAGTCCAGCAAAAGAGTGGCAATGCAACCTGTTACATGCATGACTTACAGACAAGAGGTACACACATAAGGCATAAGTAAGTAATAACCAAAGAACCTCACAAAGACAACAGACTTTTTCTTTTGACCAGTCCTGATTCCAAGAACCACTCAAGTCCCATGGGACATGGTCATCAAGCTGGAAAGACAAAGGCATACCTCTGAGTACTGAGGATAAATCTTCAAGAGTAAGAATTTCAATGTAAAGAAACAGAAGTTTGAAGTTCTGAAATGTCAGATTAGGAGCAATGTTGATGGTTTATTTTATGCAGCCACTGAATACCACATCATGATTTACTTAGAAGCACAACAAGGATAACCCTCACAAGATAGATGGGCCATCTACAATCAGTTAATAGAAAGGATACACCTAAACACCACCTGAAAGGAGAGAAGAGGTTTGAGAGGAAAATATTTTGGCTTTTATTCAGGAGGCAGAAGATAAAAAGCCAGTGCCATTCTTTGAAATGCTGCCAGTATCACAAAGGGTCAGACAAGCAAGGCTGCATGACTCTGCACACAAACAGTTCTTGGAAGAAGGGATTTGGGTCAATTCGAAATTGAAATCCTTTTCTAGAACAGACAGAATCAAAGGTGGGTCAGCTGCTCCTATACCCAAATAAAGGCAGTTTATTTGTGTATCAAGATAGGAAAGAAATGAAAAGTTGAGGGAGAAAAACCAAGTATTTAAACCAGAACTGTCCTAAGTAAGCATGCACATAGACTGTACATTATGACAAAATATATAAAACAAAACATACCTGTGTTTAAAATCTAAAGCTCAAGATGTCAGAACCTGAATGTCAGGAATTACACAGATCATACCACTGAAAAAGTGTTGCTATGCCTTAAAGAAAGCTCAAATTTTGATAAAGAAAATGAACTAACTGTATTAAAACATACTACAGAACCTGGTATTCCAGCTCTTTTTATTAAAAAAAAAAAAAAAACCCAAAAAACATACCTTCGGATTCAATGGAAGATCAGAAAAGAAGCAGAAACAAAAAAAAATCCTCTGACTTATTTTCAATTAACCCTACACAGAAAAGAAGAACAATGCAGAAATTAAAGTTATATACATGATGCATGAAGAAGTCTTGGACCATTTCTTCTGAGAATCCATAAAATCAAGTCTGTACTGGATGAATTGGTTGGAAAAGCACATGGGTTAATACTGTACACTAGAAAAGACAACAAGACTTTTGTGGAATGAAATCAAGATCCAATTTGAATTCTTTGAAGTAAAGATGCATGTGGATAAGAACTGACCAATATAACATACTGGCTTTCTAGAAAGGTTTCAAACGTGGGGGAGATTAAATGGTCACATTTCACACAGACAGTAGTTTATCACTAACTCCAACAATCTCTGAAATCTAACATTTTGCACAGGCTTGAAAAGTGGTTAGTAAGGTGAAAAAAAAGATAGAGTGAATACATGCAGATAATAGAAATCAAAGCTTACTTCAAAGGTACAAAGGATCTCAAAATTGTTAAGGAACAGGCAGAAAAGTAGCAGAGTAAATGTCTTGTTAACCACAAGGTAGTAGACACGAAAAATATTCTTGTCCATGTAAACACAACACTAAATTCTGAACAATCACTGCTCCAAGTGGTCTTGGAGTTACTATAGAGAGTCCCTCACTAATGAGCAAAAAAGAAACATTCCTTATTGGGAAAGAGATTTTTTAAAAGCCCACAAAACTTTATTGTTTAGAAATTCGTTGTGCAAAGTGTCTGGGATAAGTGGAGTTCTGTCCCTTGCATCCTCCAATAACCCCCAAAGTTTCTGAAAATATCAATGAGGATGAACAAAATGCAGAATGGCTTCGATATAAGGAGAAATCTCACTTATGAATGATTTTAACATGTGATAAAGTTCTATAATCAAAATATCAAAAAGCATAAGAATGATAAAGAAAAAGAAACTGGCAAAAGAAATCAGCAAAAAGAAGTTGGCAGACAGCAGATTTAAAATAAAGAACAATTTCATACATAATGCCATATGAGGAACTCATTGCCACAAGAGTCCAATGCCAAAATATAAATGATATATTTATATATATATATATATCATATATATTTGTAATTATAATTATCTATAATTATACATCTTCCAATTTGTAAATTAAAAGAAAAATAATTAGACTATTAAACTAAAAACAGATCAGTTAGTGACTATTCAAGGCAGTCCAGCTTAAGAAGCTTCAAAACCCACTGATTTTCAGAAAATAAGTCAATGATACATCTAAAAGAAAGTTGCTCCTATTAATGTACTCTTCTTTCATACTCCAAGACAGGCTATCTAGACAGCTATCAAACAGAAAGAGGAGTCCTTAAATTACGCAAAAATTACAGCAATACTGAGACAAGGCACTAGAATGAGACACATAGACAAGAGGAGTTCCTCTCCCTCTTCCATCCCAGATCCTTCTGCTTTCCACACAACCTGGTAAGTTGTTCAGAGCCAGGAAATATTCGTTGCTTCCAGGAGAAAATGATACATGTGAAGTCTTACAAGATTACCCCTCTGGACTGCCACCAGCACACATGAATTTTGTGTTGTACAAGATCTACACATGTAATTTATGTCACCCTCCATTTGTTGCACACATAGATGTTAACACAAGATGTAAGACAGAGTTCCCACATAAATAATGGAGGTTGCACAAAGGACAACCTGAAAGTTTCACCTTCCATTTCTTGATCAGACTTCTGATTTAAGTCTGTCTTTAAGCTACAAAAACCTGAACCAAAGGTAGAAATTACTTCTAAAAATAAATAAACAAAACCCCCAAACAGACAAACATGTGAAAAAACACAAACAAACAAAAACAAACCCACAAAAACAAAAGCTCTTCTATTTGGCTGTACTCATGAAGTTTTTAGACTCATCAAAAAAAGTTTCAAGTACCTTGTGAAAACACTTACATAAAAACTTGCACAGCATCAAGCAGAAAGGACAATTGTTCAGTATTTGTGATCCATCTTTACCAGCAAAGATGCTGCAATCAGTTGCCTGTTTTCTACTCACACACTGTGTAGCCAAGAACTACCTGCTGGAGGACCTTCTGCTCGCATTGCAAATGGTGTGCTCTAAATGGTGATAATCCACTGTACAACTTCAAGCTTGGTCTCCCCAAAAAGGAATCAAATTGAAGCATATCAATAGCAAAAGAAGACTCAAAATAGACAGAAGGCAAACCTGGATCAACAAGAAGTCTTCCCATACACAAAAGTGACAATATAGATGCACCCAGCAAGTCTCCTCTTAGTGCAGTGCACCAACAGCTACAAAAAACACAAGGAGACACTTCCAAACTCTTATAGTTTCTCCCCATGCAATTCAAGGGCACACAAAAGTACCTGAGACCTGCAGGACAGTAAGTTTTGAGACTAGA
Organism: Pyrgilauda ruficollis; assembly: GCF_017590135.1. Taxonomy (NCBI): domain Eukaryota; kingdom Metazoa; phylum Chordata; class Aves; order Passeriformes; family Passeridae; genus Pyrgilauda; species Pyrgilauda ruficollis. Next base: position 1,763,863 of record NW_024525489.1, on the reverse strand, counting down.
GGAAAAATAAGAAGGCAAATCATTCTTAATGGAGTGTTTTCATTATTAAAAATACAATTTAATTAGCTGCAATTTATTTTTGTATAAGGAAATAAATTTCTTGCAAAGCAAATTGAAGATTGATGGTTTTCAAATCTTGAAACTCTCCAGAAAATAAGGCATAGCTTCTGCAAAACATTCAATACTACCTCCTCTCAGTACTGGCCACACAAAGACTTAATTCCATTCCTACCGTATATAACAGAGTCTGGGCAGATTTCAGTGGTATTTGCAACTGCAATTACAAAAAACATTTGCAAGTTCCAGAAGTGGAATCAAGATGGCATTGACAAAACCTGTATTTTTAGCGTTCTCTGAAATTAAAATCTTAGCCCAGGCGAAGTTCCTTGCCTTGTGTTCCGAGGCAGCTGCTAGACTGCAAATTTAAATCTGCAAATATACTCAAACTCATACTCAGGCAAGAAAATAAGTTGTTTAAGAGACAGTGTGAGTAGAATCAATCATCTGGGAAATATGCTGTTTTCTCAAGAAGCTGAAGTTACAACAGGGTTTTCAAATGTACACAGTCAGCATCCTAATACCCACAGAATACGAAGAGAAGAGGCAAGAACCTCTGGATGCAGGAAAAAACAAAGAAGTTTTACTGATATCAAAGAACACAGAGGCTGCATGTCCAGCAGCAGTACTTGAATGTCCTGCACAGTAGCAGAATAGATGCTGAAGCAGCTCCATGCTCATTGTGTCTCTGAACAGTTCTTTAAACGCATACTCAAATACATGACAGACTGTAATGTGTGTTTTATTTCCACTGTCTGGCAGGAGCAGAGCACCAGCCATATGGATAGACTGCATCCTCACAAATATTTTCAACACAAAATTGCAATTAATAGACATGAAGCTCCCAAATGCAGAATTATTGCAAACTCTCCACTCCCTTCTTGGACCGGACAAACTACTCTCAATAGATAGTAAGCGATGACTTCAAATAGGAGATCAAAGTGGTTTGTTAAATCAAAATGCTTTCTTGCTTTCTCATGTCCTTATTAAACTTAGGGACCACACAGTTTAGAACACACAGTATTTAGTAAGACATACATAGGGAGTGTATAGAATAAATGTTTGCCTCCCTGCTTTTAAGTCTCAGATTCTTTGCTTATAAAATAAACTGTAAAGTATTCAAAAACTTGTGCAGAAAATAAAAGGATTTCACAAATTGGAAAGGACAAGTTTTCTCTTGATAGTCAAACAGTTATGATGTAAAGCGGTCTCATTAAATCATAAGTACTTTAACCTTTTCTTGAAAGAACTGGAAGATTTAAAGATTTATAAAGAAATTTTGCCTAAACTAGGAAATGACTCATATTTGACATGTATTGAAATGATAATGCTGATTTCAATAGGCACTCTAAGAGCATTTCCCTCCCAGGAGAGTAATTCAGTCACGGTAACCTCTCAGCATTTAGATTTTAAACTTACTTTCCAAAGCTTTTAATGTGCTATAGTCTGCCAAAACATGGCAGAGCTACATAGATATGATCAGGCAAAATAAAGGCTAGCAAAAAGATTATTTTTATAATTTCAGACACTAAATATGAAACAAAAACATTAATCTGACATGTTTTCAAAGAATCTCCTGTTTCAGCAGCCTCATCTGCATCTGCAAATTCATGTTTAAACTCCACTCTTCTTAATTGATTAAATAAATTCTAAAGTATCAAAGGGAAAGTGAAAGACTCTTAACACTGAAACTGAAAAAGAAAATACACAATACCCAATGGTGCTGCTGTTAATAAGTGAAATATATCTGATATTGGTTTCACTTTGCAGAGATAATATGGTACACAACTGACCTTAATTATGCTCAATTTTTTAATTCTTTAGAAGTTAAGACTTTAAGATGCTAATTTTTCTGAGGTTTCGCTTCAGTGCATATCAGATTCTTTTAAGTTAAGGCTATATATCTTTTACTCCAGTGTGTACCTTCAGAGTTTTTGCTAAAATATACCTAAAATATGTCATTAAAAATATCATTAAATCAAGATGAAACATACAGTAGACCCTAAAACTTTCAGAAGCCTGAAAGATTTGATCATCACCAACTGGAAACAAATAGAACAGTAGAAAAATTTGTAGAGGAGTTTCAAGTTCACTACTTTGCATTTTGTAATAGCAATTTTGTTTCAAACCACTTCCCCCAGTCTTTTTGGTCATGCCATTCTTTCTGTACGACATCTTACTGTTCCCCTTTCTGATTATATCTATTACCAGCTGCTATGATAGGAATTCTTAATATTTCTGCCAAGATCATTAACAAAAATAAAACACAAGGCTGGCCTGAAGACTAAATCTCAAATAATTCAATTGGTTTTGTGCCTGCCCCCTCCCCACGACTATAAGCAAGTTCCTCTGAGCAGTATCTATTGCAATCCTTCCCATAAGCATTCCCTTTGACCCTGGAACTTCTCATAGGTTGTCACATCAATGCTAAACTCATCCAGATAGATGAAATTTGACACATTTACTTTGCCTGAAAATCAGCTTTCTCATCAAAATAAAAAGCTAAGAGGCTAGACAGTGATGAGCTATCTATAGGAAATTCACACTGCATTTTATCCCCTTTTTCATTTAGCTCCACATCTTTATCTATTTCTTCAAAGATCTTTTCTAAATCCTCATACGCCACTGTGTCAAGACATAAGTCTGCATTACGAAGATCCTTTTTCCTTCCTCTTGGTACATACTTTGGCTGGGGTGGAGGTAAATTTTTTCACAACACCCCGTGCCACAGTGTTTCAAATCTGGGGCTAAAACAGTATTGATAACACATTAGTATTTTAGTTATTGCCAAAGAGATCTTGCCCACTGTCAAGCCCTTCTCTTTTCCCAGCTGAACTCCTCATCCCACCTCAGCAGTAAGCCAGGGTTGGACCAAGAAACTGGGAAGGGGGACAGCTAGGACAAAAAGATATTCCTTACTCTATAGCCTCATGATCAGCAATAAAAACTAGGGTAGAAGAAGAAATGTGAGGAGATAGGAATTTTACTTCCAAGGTGGCCTGCTGCTGAGAAATAGGCTGGGCAGTGGTCTACTTGTGGGAGGTGGGGAGTGATTGCCTTTACATCATTTGCTCCCCTCCCAGTCCCTTTCCTTCATGAGTTTTTCTCACTTTTGCTGTTTCTGTTGTCTCCCCTGTTCTACAGGCAGGGGTGAAGAGGGCCCAGGTGCTTGGCTGCTGGTTGGTATCAACATGACACCTTTCCTAAACAGAAGCATTACAGCTCCATCTCTGAATGGCAGTTTTGCACAGAATGTCTCTTTGTCAAAGGGTTTTGCGTGCCAGTTCTTCCAGAATTTTTGGACAATGACCATCTGTTTGCAGCAGCATGTGCACAATCAGTTTGCATATTCATGTTTCTATTCTTTATGATCACTTTTGTTTCCATACATTAATTTCTGCTATCCTGATTGGTTTTGCTCTGTGACTCCTGAAAACAGAACCTAAGGTATTTATTTATTCTGGGGACCTTAGAGAAATCATCCTTAATCTCAAGCACACTCTGACTGTACTCAGGTCTTGCCTTCTTACACAAAAAAAAATTGTAAGGATTTTTTACCATTTGACAGTCTAATTAATATCAACCACTTTATAATTCTATTTCTATCCTACACAGCATTCTCTGTGAATCAGCTTCCCCATTCCCCAGTGCTCACACACTTTGCCCCCTCTAACTGCAGGGGTACTTATTCACACAGATAACCCTAGGCAGTATATAGCCATATTTTTTTCCTTTAAGGGCAAAAATCTCTCTTAATTCTATTTTGCCCATTTTTAAAAACCTCTAGGGTTTTTTTTTTTCCATTCAATCTCCAGACTCCAAAGTTTACTTTGTTTCATAAAAATAGGTGCATGTGTTTGTTCTCTTTGAACCCAAAAGTGTTCCTAGAGAACCAAAGAACTGTTTACACTTCTATTTCATCTGACTCTAGTTATGAATGCTCAACATTACTCTTGAGACCTACACTTCTGATAACACCCTCATTACTTAACAAAGCTGGTATACCCAAACTTTCTGCTTCAGCAACTACTCAATGAAGAAACCCTTCATGCAGAACACACAGGAATGTTTGGGCCCTGCTCCTGTTAGCAGAACTTAAATTTCCCAGCCATAAACTGGAAAATAAGTCTCTGCAATGACACAGTTCTTAGTAGTAGTTCCCTCTAACAAATTACATATCTAAATACAAACCCAAGGATTTAAATTCCTATATTACCTCAGCAGAATTAATTTACTAGCCTTCTCTTCCCCTAGAATTATTTTATTCCGAAGAAATTATTTCAGTCTGTGCTACCCTTTCTTCTTTCCTTTCCTCTTATCATTTAATTACTATTTGGTGCTATTCCACCATTTAGCTTTCATTTTTATCATTCCTGAATAGGCATATGCTCTTACACCTGAATTCCAAACGTATCTGCCATCCCACCATGTTTTTTCTCTCTCTCTAAATTCAGTTTCACATCTGTAACCAATACTTTACACTCCTTTCTCATGGTGTCTGTTGCCTAGCATCTGGGTGTATGAGACACAGACAGCTCCAGACGGAAGTTACTTTGCACATTTTTGTATGGTCTTGCTCATGTTGTCATTGTCCATTTATGGAAAAAAAAAATGCTTTTGGCCCCCTGCTAAAACACAAACAAAACAACCAATCTTTGCCTAAAGTTTGATAGCCAGGCCAAGGGCTAAATGGATCAGGCTGCAGCCAGTATCATCTTTAATGGCAAGTTGCATCCTACAATAGCACCAAGCACAGGAAGGTTCTACCCAAGCTCAGAAACCTCGAAAAGGCATTAAGCCTGCAGTTGCTTTAAGGGTCTAGAAGCTATATTTCTATACTCCTGCTATGAATTGAACAACTTTCTACAGAGAAACAGAGGACCAAATTCCACAGGGTGCTTCATGTTCCTTTGTAATGCAGTTCAAGATCTGTGTGTGTATTTAACCAGTTCTTTCACTTTCACTTGGCTGTGCCAGGCTTTCGCAGTTCCTGAGGTACAAAATGCGGCTGACAGCAACAGCAGTAATATAGCACCCTTGGAGTGCTTGAAGTGTAAAGTTCATTAGTTCTACCTTAAGGTCACTCTTTTAATCCAACAGCCAAAACCTTATTCACACTATCATGCTGTTATCCTGGAAAAAAGAAAACTGCAAAAAAATCAAGACGTCAGGTTAGATACTTCTTACAAGTGACAAGATCAGCACTAAAAACCCAAATCACAGCCAATACCTTTTAGCAAGTTTCAAGAAAGCAGCAAAACTGTTCTTGATTGTGCTGTAGACCAAATGAAATTTAATAGAACGGATAAGGGAAATGAAGGAAGGAAAAGATAAACATTTCAATACCTGATAATTGTGGTTTATAATTATTAGTTGAACTTGGCTCACAAATAGAATTTACTATGGTGTCTGTTGGGAATTACAAGACATGCAAATAGCTGAATTTTAATTTCTTCTGTGTTTGTTTACTGATTTTTGTACATACAGTTTAAATTTTAACAAACTCAGTTTTGCTTTATCCTCGGTGGATATTTGTACACTTATTAAAAAGTTATGTCAACAGAAGACTTTTAGAACACAGGGATTGTGCTCTAACAATTCTGAATCATATTCTTAAAATAAGAGGTGATAGCTCTGTAACTTACTAGCTTGCCTGATCCTGCACAAACTCACACATTTACTTATGTGCACTGTAAGAAGTTTATGAAATTAAATGGAACAGAACTCCATAAGGTAAGTACATTAGCATGTATAGATGAGAATGGCGTTCCCTTCTATAGGAAATAATCTGAGACCCAAGACTAATCAGTAATTTTACATATAAGTATCTAAAATATTAATACAAGGTTTTCTTCACCTGACATACTAATGTTTTTAAAGGTGAGAATTTTCAGTTTTGAACAGTCTGCTTGTTCAGAAGAATGGGCAGATAATTTCTTTCCAGTGCTAAATTAGCAATTGCCTCAAAATGAGCTTCCAAATTAACATCCTTACCTATGAGACTCAAGAGTTATCATTTACATCCCCCAATTTATTATTTTATATTTATACAGTTATATCACTCTCACACAAATGTTGTATTTCAACAAATACTAAATCGTTTTTATTTTACTCACCTGCACACTAAGATGAATCCATTTCTTCACAAGAATTCTCCCCAGTGTCATTACTTTTATTGGTGGCTGCAAACCATTTACTGTGCGATAATAAAACATGGTCTCTTTCTCAGAGATTGTGAGTTTGAACACAGTCTGCCCATCAACAGCCTTTTCTATCACACACCTTTGGAAATAACCAAGAAAAACAACATAAGGTCAGAGGCACACACATATACACATTCTTGCCAAGGTGCTATCCTGTAAAGTGATGCTAACCAGAATGTATTAAAATAAACATTAAAAAATACAGCTTTTGAGAAGATGCTCAGTGACAGTGAAAGTCACAGGATATACTAAGTGTAAAAGAACTTTAGCAAAGATATTTTCTGTCTCAATCCGTAAGGGTTTTGAGTTGTGTTGGGGTTTTGGTTGGTTGTTTTTTGTGTTTTGCTTTGTTTATTGAGTGCTGGCAACCCCAGCTCATTTGGGGATGAAAGAGAGGTCCAGTTTGCCTCCTCTCTTGAAGGCTCCATGACAGAAACCACAGTGACTGTGCAAGTCTCTGCCACACTTTTCATACAAAGCTGTGCAACTTAGTACATCCTGTGGAGGTGCTTTCATTTTCCTTAGTCTAACAAGGCAAATGCAACATAACCACAAAAAGCAGTACAAATGGCATGCTTTGTTAATAAGTCTTCCATCTTTCCACCAAATCTGAGCAGGTAAGGCAGCCCTCACACCAGCTGACCCTACACTCTCCCCTTTGCAGTGTCTTTCTTTAACCTAAGAAACTAGAGCAAGGCAAGAAGGATATCCAGACGCTTCTTAGGAAGTTTTTTTCCTGACAAAGTCACATCAATAGCAAATACAATAATGTCACATCAGGTACAGAGAACAGCATACACAGCAAATTATTTTGCATTTCAAGCTGCTGAAATGTTTTTGCCAATCCAGTCACCATGATGTCAAGAGTCCTGAGAAAGCACAGGCTCCATATGCTTGTGTAAAAAGTCTGTATTTTATTAAATACAAGAAAGAAATTATAAAGTTCTATGCTCCCCATTTGAGCTGCTTGAAAAATACAGTTCTCAATGTACTGATCCATGAAAAGTCAAATATTTTAACAGTTACACCAGACTAAATTAGTGCACTAAGTCACAAGAGGGAAGCATATAAAATTTATATGAGATTAGTATTTACTTACCCATATTTCAGAGGAAAAAAAAACGAAAACAGAAAACCCTTACCGACTGATGTCTTCATCTACTCTGCATTTATAAAAGAAAACTATCAAAAAGGCTGATCTTTGATACTGCCATTAGTCACTAATTCACCTTTAAATCCAAGGAAAAATTAATTCCTCGTGTTACTATTCTAGCCTGCTGGAATGTTGTCAATGAAACACCTTGCAAAATGAAGACTTCTGTTTTCCCAACCTCACTAAAACCATATTTCTTAATAAATTGTCCACTGGTCTTTTCAATATTTTGTTTGCTTGTAAACATGCTAGTTTTGTTAGATAATAAATGTGAAGGAAGGCTCAGCTAAGTAGCAAAATATTTAGGAACTGGATTTACCCAGTTCCTGGATAAACAATAATTGGATAATCCAGGGTTTTGTTTATTTTACTTATCTAAAACAAACATCCCCACATTGTTTTTATCCCCAAAGGTGTCATGACTTTAAGAAGGGAAGCAACCTTGATGTACATCACTTTGAAAACTGGAAAGAACAAATGTGAATTGTTACTTACTAGTAAAAGAGGAAAATCAAGAGGGAAAAGAGAGGGAAGGAAAAAGAAAAAAGAAAAAATCCAAACTAGTTCTATCATAGATGAAATAGGAAGAGGCATTACTTCTGACTCTGAGCTTGATTTTCTATTCCAGCCATGATTACAGAGAGAAGCCACTATTCTTTGTGAAGTCTTCAACTTCTGGTAATCTGCAGTCCCGAAGAGCCAATACCTGACTACATATATCTCAGTGGTGGGGTTGGAGGGAAAAAAAGCCAATAACACAAATCCCCTCGGTCAGCTTTCAAAGAGAAAAATATTCTAGACAATCTAACATGCTGCACTGGTGCTGCTCACACATCAACTGGAGCAAATGGGAACACCTGTACTGGTTCAAAATCAGATGCCCCTTTCAGTCTAATTCCTAATGTAAAACATTGGAATGGATAATAAGCAGTACTATATGATTTTAGTCCCTTAGATAAATAAAGTTTAAAAAATCTGTGTGCTGCCCATTTCACAATCAGGCCATTCCTGCTGATCCTTTTGCTTTTAAAAGATCTCAGCTCACGTCTTGATACCAGCAATATCTTCTGGCTTCTGAACTTGCTCCAGTTCACACTACATTGATATAAACTGCCTGTAATGGTTACTCACAATATGCAAAGCTTGTACCCATATTCTTATCCTATTCCACTGTGAAGGGCTATCATCATACACAGTTTCCTGTGTTGTGCCAATGCTTACGTACAGGCTACACACAGGCTTACTGAAGGCAATTATATTAACTGATGAGTACACGCAGCAAGAGAGGAATCATGAGGCTAGAATGAAACTCAGAAGCAAAAACTCTGCCCACCTACTGCCTAAAGGAAAAAAAATTTAAAGACTGAAGTACAAATGTCAGCGCTTTCTCACTCTTGCTTTTCTTCAATATTTCCAATATGCAGTGACTTAGCATGCCTACAAATATCTCTACTAAATATCTTGAAGAACATCAGGGCTGGCTTCAAATAAATCTGTAACATGACCTGACTCTTCTCTGTGTCAGAGTGTACTGTCTCCCAGATTCACATAAGAAAACTTGGTATATATGAAACTGATGAAGAAAATTCTTTGCTTATGTACAATCTTTAAAGAGTCTTCAGACTTGGATCCTCACATCACTCATTTCAGCCAGCACAGTAACTTCTAACAAAAATCCTGCCATTTTGTTACATGAGTACATGCCTAACAGAATGTCACAGGATGTAATGGGATACTGTACAGCAACACTCCTAGCTTCTTTCCTAAGCACACACTCTCACAGACAGACCATATAAAATTCAGCACAAAAACACATTAGTATGGCATGTCCAAAACACAGGGGTCTGCTGTACTTGATGTAAGAGCACTTTGCCAGTAAAAAAAACCACCTTGTTAAACTTTCAATCATTCTACTGGCAAAGTGAGCCGCTTGTTCTGGCTGATTTTCCTAATGCTTTGGTGGAAAAACAAAGATTTTTGTCAGAATGGATCCCACTTCTGTGAGGCTCCTCTGCTGTGATAATGGGGCTTAAAAGGTGTCACAAATGACATGTAACAGGGACAATTCCCCACCAGGGACTTCAAAATGTAGGACATCCAGTAAGTCAAACTTCATCTGCCAACCTGAAGGACTCACTAAACCAATATAAGAAAAGGAAAAGCATCTTAGTCTGCTGGTAAATTATTCTCTTTTGTAAGACGTCTTCTGAGTCAAGCTTCAGTTGCTATTCATGTGCAACAACTGTTCCACCAGAACTGGAATTCAATATTCCTTTTAGGAAAAAAAGAAAAATTAACACAATTCTTTCTGTGCCAGTGAAACAAAAGCACCTGGACAGTGGCATATCATCCTGACCACTGGAATAACTGCTGTCCATCTTCAGTTTTCAGGACTGGGCTTTACCATTGTCTTTCCTACATGCTGAATAGCAGCAAATCTCACACGGCATAAGAATGAAGTGATCTATTACAAAAATTGAATAAAAACATTTAAATTTTAAAGTGATCTATAAAACCCACTGAACAGGAATATGTACACTGTGTAGTTATTAACACAGCAGCAACTGGAAGCTAATCTTTTGCACTAGTCTATGGCTTATCAGTCATCAGTAGAGTCTGGTTTCTTCACAGCACTTAATCATTTGAAACTAAGGACATAACATTTCATTGTTTTAGGCTCCATGCATCAAAGCCTATCCCACTGACAAAAGATCTCACTCAACACATTGCTGCAACAGCTAGCTTGGAAATTAGTAGGATGCTTCTGCTTCAAGTTAGGCATGTGCTTTGATGAAGGAGACTCCGATGAGCCTACATGTCTGTGGACAGGAATTCATGGCATGGGAACACACCAGAAATGGACTCTCTGACTTTCAAGATTCAACCATTATATAGAAAACTACAGGCTAAACCTCTAGAGATGCCTGTACACATACCACCAGCTGAAATGATTTAACTTCAGCCCAGAAGTCCCTTGTGCTCTGCAGATATCATTTATTTCCACTCCATAACGACAGATTCTACAGTTAGGTCAATTTTTATGGTAATTATCACTGCATAAAACATACTATAATTTTACATTATGATTTCAGATATTTCTATTTTTTCTGATGACTTTGCTACTATTAGACAAGTGACTATTTCACATCAGCATGCAAAATAAACATCAAGAACACCTCAACAAAGCAGATGCTTAGCTACATTCTAAGAATAAGTTATAAATACAAGTATAAAGTCATTTGTGGCATGTCGTCCGAAGGAACAAACTATACTCGTTGTGCTTTATGTTAAAGAGATCTGCACAATGAAGGTAAGAAAGAGTAGGGGGCTCTGCAATTTGTGATAGATGACAGAACTTTTTTTGCAGGATCTGGGATGCATTTTTCAAAAAGCAGGTTTTTCATTATAGTAAGGCCCAGTCAAGCTGAAAGGTCATTTCTAACAGCAGTATTTCCTGAAAATGCAACATGTAGGCAAACAGGAGAGAGAACATGTTTAGCCACCTCTATTTTCTGAGCACCTAGTGAAATTTCACTAGCAGTTTAAATAGTGGAATCATTTGTTAAAGCAGCAACACAGTCTGCCAGTCAGGCCACGTTCCCCAGATCCTTCAGGAACACTGTGACCTCTTTTCTGTATGTCCAAAAGCTACATTTTGGTGGCTTTCTGTGTTTGTTTTTAAGACAAACTTGTGTTGGAGAAGTCCTAATATCTTAGATATTTTTTTTCTCCATCATGAAAGCAGCAACAGCACAACCCCGTGACAACGTAATTTTCTAGCAGCTTTTAGAAGGAATGCAAATTGGAAACACAAATTTCTCTTTTTGAGAAAAGACATGCACATTAAGTATGAATAGTTCCAAACATTGAAAGCCATTGGACTATCATCTGAGTCAATGCCACGAAACTGAAGCCGCTTGTCTTGACATCTGGGAAGACCCCACCCTAAATACAGCTCTATAAACGTCACAGTTTCCCACCACACCTTTTAAAAGTTTAAAGAGCTTGCTAATAATGACTGTGACTACAATGATCAATTTTTTTAAGAGCACCAGGAAAGTAAACACCTTCAATACTACTTACATTACACCTTCTTGCTCAGGTTTCAACCATACGGTTAACGTAAATGAAGCTCCAAGCCTTGGAAGACGGGGAGTAGAGAAGCAATCTTTGTGATTATGAAAAATAAAACTGGAAGCATTGCTGGAAGACCCTGGATGCAAGTCCCTCTTGTCCTCTGTAATACAGGTACCAAGGCCTTCTGAAAGAAGTGGTTTGTAGGACGAAGGTGACGACCTATATGGACATTCCTGAACACAAAATCTCTGAGTGCAGGATATAATACTTTGAACAGCTACTGAGCTATGACAAAAAGTACTTCGGTCTGGCAGCCCACAAGTAGCTTGAGTTGGCACAATTGACACATTCTTGAAAGCTCCCACATTTTCAAGCTTAGGGAAATGTCCCTGAGAGCTGACCAACAAAAAGGAGTCATAAAAAGTTAAGATTAATGTTTCAATAGCATGAAACAAGAAACGACATCTCAAGGCAAGAGCCCAGCAATTCATGTTTACAAAAAAGCTCCTCCTGATTAAAGCAAACGTAAATAAATAATGATGTCCATGTCAGTAGCAATGTCCTCAGGTGCTGTGCTTTAAGAGTTTATGTAGCGTTTCATCCTCAAAACACCCATGCAAGGACTCAGTCACAAGGGACATCTACGTCTTCTGGCCAGCGAAACACACGTGGGTGACAGCCGGGATCTGCAAACCATAGAAAACAGACACAGTCCGTAGGAGAAACCTGCTCTTTTGCACCAGCAGAGGTGATGCCCGGCTAGGAATTTCAAGGGTTTGAATGCTTCGTCCAGATTCCAGCCAGCAGGCCCAGCTGTACACCCTTGCCGGCCAGGGCCGAGGCGTTTCTCCGAGCCAAGGCCGTGGGATTAGGCCGGTTTGAGGACACGCAGGCTCATGGCCGAGCGGAGTTTATCCCGGATCTGTCGCGTCACCTGGCTTTGTGTGTCACAGTAAGGAATACGGGACACGGCAGCAAACCGGGACACGCAACTTGGGCCTCTGAAAGTCTCTGCTGAGGGTTTCGGGCGAGTTGGCTGGACCTCACGCTTACAGCCCCCCGGCGCTTACCCCAGCCTCGCAGCGCTCTCTGGCAGCTGCCATCCCCAGGGACACCCGCGCTCCCCGGGGAGCCAGGAACGGTGTTCCTACCGTCCCCTCGTGCCTTACCCCGCCGCCCACCTCACGCCCGCTGCTCCTCTCAGCGCTCGGCAAAGCTGATTAAAACCACGTTCCCCATCTGTCCCGTGCGGAGCTTTTTCTGACAGCGAGCGCCGGCGCCGGGGCGCACCGGGCCGGGGCAGCGGTGGCAGGGCTGATTTAGCGCTATTGCCCGGCCGGGAGCGGCGCGCAGCCAGCGGGGCCAGCGGAGCCCGGCGCTCCCCGCGGCGACGCCGCCGTCGCCCGGCAACGCCGCGGCCTTCCCCGCCCCGGGCCCCGCCGCGCGTTAAAGCGGCAGCGCCGCGCCCGGGCGGGAGGGAGCGGAGCGCCGGGACAGCGCCGGGACACGCCGCCCCGCTCCACAGCACCGGACCGCCGCGCTGGGTTCGCTTTCCACAGCCACACTGTGCAGCGGAGGAGCATCCTCAGGCGCGCTTTTCCCGCATCCCGTTTCTCCCTTTGGTAGCGCTCTGCGCAGCGGGCACAAACAAGCTGCAAAGGTGTCGTCGGTGAGCTGAGCATGAGCTGCAGCGGGTTGTTTACGCCTGTTTCTGGACAGAGAAGCACTAATTAATACGTCCCCTGAGGATATAGGAAGCATCTATAAATTTTATCTGTACTATGGAAGTTGCAAGAGCTGCAGCTTGGCTGTTATATTTCCCTACAGTTTTGTTGCTATTGCCTCCAGTAACTTGTCACCTTAGCATATTTGGACTTTTACTGGCTACGTAACGACAAAATTCTTTGGCAACATATACAACTGCTAAGAAATCATCCTCTGTCATAACTCTTAATGCATTTTAACAAGCCCTTCATCCCATATCAAACAAGCTCCTTGACCATTCCTGGAACATCTCTGCTTTAATACAGATCTTTTTCCTAAGGTCATAAAAGATAAATAGTAATTCCTGCTGAAGTGTTATCAGTCATTTTGCAGTGTTTTCGTGTTCTGGTAGTCATTCAGCATCGTAGCTCTGTTGTCAGAATTACATGCCCTAAAGTATTCAAATGTAAAGAACTTTGTTTACCACAGAAGGGCTGGGGGGAAAACATTTGCCTGAGGCACAGTGCAAGAGCTCAGCCCGTAAAGCATCTCTAGATAAATACAGTCAGACGACGTGCTACCACAGTACCATCGACAGTGTGACAGCCAGAGTCCTTTGCACATCAAGTGCAAACCAGGTCTTAGAGAACACATAGGAGAGAGGACAGAAAATATGGTGATAAAATCCTAGATATTAGCTACCATCTCAGGACATCAAAGAATGGGAACAGCTGTGAGCATGGAACATGCACCTGGCAAAGGTAGGAGCTTACCAAGCAGTCAAAGACACCAGACCAGCTTGTGTGTATTTCTTGGCATTTGTGAAATATTAATCAATAATTAAATAAATAAATAAAATCAAGTTTTTGCTTGCTCCCATCCCTTCCTAGCAGCCAGCAGGCTTGCTCCAAGAATCCTTGCAGGTGTAACGGAGGTCCAAAAGGAAAGTCAGGATACGCTGATCACAAAATACAAAATGATCATGCAAAATTCTGTTATATTCTGCCGATACTTGGCAGCCTCACCACCTCCCAGACTATAGCATCTTTCAATAGTGCTCTGTTTGGGAAAGTGGCCCTGACTGATATTACCCTCTATATCACCCTCTATTCTGCAAAATAGCAAGCAGAAATGACAATTTTTCCCTTTGCATATTTCATTCAAATACACAAGACAGCAGTACAAACCTTGCAAAATCACATTGCAGGCCAACAATTTCCCAGGTCAAGGATCACTACATTGCTGTTCATCAGGAGTATAATCTATAATAAACTACCTACAGGAGGCTAAACTATGAGAAAGATCTTGGCCAAGAACAGGCATGCAATGTAAGCTGTGCCACAAACAAAAAAAACCTGAGAGTGATTTTGCAGGAAATACAGATTCTAGTCACAGGAGTGTTTCAAAGGCTGTTTATCATACATTTATGAAAACAGGGAATCCTACCAGGCAAAAAAAAGTATGCTGTTATTAATGATGCAACGAATTCTCATGAAAGGTACATTATGCCCATTTAACTGAATTAGAATTTTGGAACAAGGAAAGTGACATAATTTGAGTGCTTCAAGCTTTTAGTTACAATTGTTCATTTCATCAGGAAGGAGATCTTTCATTAGCCCCTGGGGTGCCTTAAGCAACCTCATTGTCATTGGAGAATCTGACCTGCACCAGAAAATTGTGACATAACTGGCCTCCTGATCCTAATGATTCAACACCCTGTCCAAGGCAGATAACATTATCCAAAAAACCCTTTCCACAGTTCTTCTCTTAACCCACTGGTAGCAGAGAGTCTCAGGACACACAGAGGCTCTAGGAGGTCAGGGCAGGTTGCTGAGGAAAAAAAACCATACAGCCTGGTTTATTATAGAGCAGCCTGTGCCTTGACTAGAAAATTTGAAGACCACATGTCTAAAGTTTGAATGCTCTGAAGCAAACTTTTGTATGAGAAATCATCTTCCTAAAATCAAATATAAGCCCTCAACCTTACCTATTTGCACACGCTCAGGGGAACATGTTATTGAAGATGGTAAAACTTCAGGGGCTAATTAAGTTTGCATAAAAGGCAAGCTTAACACGACCATTGCCAAATTTTAATGTGTTTAACTTTATAACAATGATCCTCTGGAAGGATGAAAAAGAAAGAGAATGAAGGGAATACAACAATACACTTACTCAAAACTACGGTTGTAGAAAGCTAGTGTGCACAAACAATACAAAATTACATGTCTGTGTTTTATACTTACACAATGCAAAGACAATTTACAATTTAAAATAATTTCCTAGAATCATAATTCTTGGGATGACTGAGGTAGAATTTCAGGTAATCTATTTCTCTCCTAAAACACCGTGGGTGTTCTGCACCTTCACAATTGCTTTTAAATATTTTGATTAGTGGTGGGAAAAGTCTTGACACCTAGTTTGTTCATCAATTTTGCCTCGTCTTCTGTTCATAAAGAGTTCTGAAAAAATGCAGACTTTTGCAGTGGATTGTAAGCTTGCTTTTTTATCATATTCTGCAAACCCCTTAAAACCAATATTAGCTCCCATTTGTGCAGTGCTGACTAGTTGAATGCTGAAATTTTTGCTATAGTCTGAAGTGACCTATGTAAACTAGCCCACACAGCATGACTTTCAAAGATTAGGCTCAAGTGTACCATTCAAGATTCACTTCCAGTGAATATTCATAACAACTTGCTTTTATGAGTGCTTTTTCCCGTAAAACTCCACCATTTGAATATTTGCAGGAAATTAACATAAAAGATCCATTTGCATTGCCAAGTCAATATGTATATTTCAAATTCAACTGTCTAGCAAAATTATTTTTTCAATATTTTGCAAGCAATATTAGAACTACAATGCAAGTGCATTTTAATAGCTGGAGGGGAGTTGATCATGACAACCCAGAAATAATTAACAACTTACATTTTAAAGGGGAGGAAATTCTATATAAGCCAGTGAAATAAATATTGGAGTAAAATTTTCTGAAAGCACGGGAGGAGGCAGCAAGTATTTTATAGAGCTGTTAAGAGCCTTTTAACAGCTTTAGAAGTACAGTACATCACACCACTTATTTTAGCACCAAAAACTTTCTTTGTTTCTAGAAAGGCAGAAACAAAAGACTCTTTTAGGCAACAAGCTTTACAGGCTTCCTTCACATGAAAATACAGCGCCACAGTGTACATCTTCCCATGGTAAATCCAGAGCAAGGAAACCTCTGCAAGGACTTCTTTACAGAGAGATTATTTTCAATGACCATCATAGGTTGTAATAATGACCTGTCCAAGCAGGAAAGGCCATCCCATACAGCTGGAGCACTTGGGGTCTGTTAATTGACATTTTCTCTCCTCACAGCATCTTTTACTTCCTCCACACCTCCTCACACCCCAAGCCATCATATGCTTCCCTGGCAGTTACCAGCATAGGACATGTCCAAGAAACAATTTCTTTTTGATTAGCCCATTCTAAAAAAACCCCAAAAAACCACAACACATAACAAACAAACAAACCCCCCTCATTCTTCAATCAATCCTCTGGCCTGCAACCCTTTAGATACATTACCTGCGCCCCATTAATCAGTTCTCTGTTTTCATCATCAACACTTTCTCCAGAGTCTTAATCAAATCCCTGCCTCTAGTCTTCATTTTCCTTTAGATCTTCTGTTATACTCCCTTATTTCATGGATGCTAGGAGGAGAAGTCAGCAACCAAAATTTCTGTGAAGAGACTTACACCTGAGATATTGCAGACAGATTCATCAAAGGTAACATTTCTCCTAAAGATCCTTCCCTTATTTTCAAAGATGTCTTGTGCTTTGTAAAAAACTCAACAAACAAACAAACAAAACAAAGATATAAATAAAATAATAAAATCAAACCAAAAATTCCCAAAAAAAAAAAAAAAAAAAAAAAAAGACCCCAAACCTCCTCCACATGTTAGAAAGTTAAATTAGTATTTGTTGGACTATCAAACAATTAGGCAATTTTCTGAAGACAGATGAGTCTGGCTTTCAATTGAAGGCTGCATCATACAACACGAGCATAATCATTTCCTCCTATAAACATTCAGCTTCTGGGGTTTTTTTTTCCTTGAAAGTTACTATTGCACAATTCTCAAAATACCTATCTTTATAATATCTTTTTTCAAAACCCCTGCCATTATGTTCTTTTCCTTCAGCTTCTAAATTCACATCTATTTCAGAGCCCCTTTTGTTGCTTCTTGAAAATCACTACAGCAAAGTAAATCATATTTATCATTCCCAAGGACATGCTCCTTCCACAAACATCTCCTGCTATTTGCTCCTGTAAGGATCTGATCACTTTCTAGTTCAGACTAACTCCTCAACAAGCATCAGGTTCCTCAAACTTTTATCATCCTCTGCCCTCAGAATACTTATTTCTCAACCATTTCTTCTGCTTTTCAATGTATCTCTCTCCTTCACAGCACAGACATCTCGTAAATACTCTGACCTTTAGTTTTCCCTCTCTCTTCTTAATCACTTTCCCTTTCCTCTGAAAGCTTCCACCTGAATGTACCTCAGTAAGAAGTTTTCCAAAGTTTGTGGTAAATCCTTTTTCTTCTCACGGGCTCTCTTTCTTCTATGTGCTATGAGGGAGGGACCTGAAGGAAGCACTCCAGAGCCATAAACTGGTTATTGCTCTGCTTTGCTTAGCTGCTGGGTTAGCAGACCCTGAAATGATGAACCAAGAGCTTCATCATCTCCAGAGCAGAATCACAGTCCCCTCCTTTTCTCTATGCCAAAGACACACTGATGGTCTCCCCACACCAGGAGGAGCAATTAAACCCTTCCTGCTTCACCAATGAGATCCTTGATGAGCAGTAACACAAGGGAGGAACTGCTGCTGTCTCCCCATCTGCTTAAGCCAGTTGGGTGTAGGCCTGTTTTCCTCCCTTCCTTCCACCCCTTTACAGCTCCCCTGTGCCATCACAGTGAAGATTGCCCTCTTAAGGAACACCTCTTCAAATAATTTCCAGCCACCAGGATCTATTTACTCCCTCATCCCTGGAAGGACATGGCTCCCTGGGGAACATCATGCAGCTGAAGGCAGGTCCTCTCTCCACTTCAGACTGATACAGAGCAAGAACGGTTCCATCCTCACTGTTTCCCTCCAAAATTTCCCCTGCTGTATTATGTGCCATCTTTCAAAGGCATGCAGTGCCTGTAGAAGCCTCATTCTTTTCTTTAAAGTAGTGATTCCTCTGTTCCCCTTCTTCTTCCAAGAATAATTTTAAAACTGTGTTACATTCAAAGAGACAGAGGTTTCCCAGAACCACTGACTTGAGCTTGTTAAACTTCTGCCTGTGAAACACATTAACAGTATTCACCACCCTAACTTTGAGCTGTTTGTTATTCCCAGTTATCTTTAACAAGTCTGTCTCCTGTAACTGTATGCACATTTTTGCTTTAATATATTTTGTGCAACCTCAGTCAATACCATAATTCTGAGGAGCATTGGCATGCACTGTTGTGGGGTTTCATAGGTTTTTAGAATTGTAGGACAAGTATAGGATAGTTAAAAAAAAAAAAAAGACAAAACAATAAAATTCAGATGCTAGGTTAAGGGAAGCTTTGCAAAGAAGAAACAAAGCAGTCAGAAAATCCAAGTTCTAATCAGAGCTAAGAAATGAGTAATGTTTTTCTACAGATTGACATGGTTGATGCTGAATTTAATGAAGTACCATGACGTGTGCAGAAAGGAACAAATTGTCAAAGAATTATCAAGTGCAGTAAAATTTCTGAGTGTAACTGTCAAATGTCAAAATCAACCCTTCTTTCTCAAGTTCAAGAAACTGCTTAACTTAGCAGTAAATATAGTTTCAGCCATGAACAAAAAGGTCTACTATTAAAAGCCAAAAATTAGAAGTATAGTATGATGGCCAAATGCTCCAATGGACCAGTCCTGTGAAATGTTAGAGGGCAGTCAGTAATTAATATCCCATAGCAAAAGAAAATTGATAGTAGGATCCTGCACTTTATAAGTCTTCTATATGAGCAACTAAAATAAAGTTGGATTAACAGCATGAAAATACACACTAATAGTTGCAGCAAGGAATTATGGATTTGCATCTTTGCTGGTAAGATGCCCTAAAAGGTAAGACTACAAATTCCTTCCAAGGAAGGAATACCTGTGGGTAACAGCACTGGGAAGCAGAGAAGCCTCCCAGAGTAAGAAAGGTGACCTCAGAAGAAACAGGCCTTTTGTTTTGGTCCACAAAACTGCCAGTGGAGCAGCTCTGTGAGGAAAGGTTGATTTAACTGCATTCTAGTTGAATAAAGGTAGATCCAGGAGGTTTGATAAGCAGTGCCAGTGGGAGACAAGGACATAGCATAGGAGGCATGTCAGGATAATCAGAGGGAAAGGGTGCTGGTAGAGGATGAAGCAGAATGAATTTAAGAGCTGACTGCTGCCCAAATGGGCAGTCCCACTCCGCCCAGAGGATTTAGCAGATTGAATCCACTCACCAAGGAGTCAAGTGAGTGCCAAAATTGGGTACAAAGATATTGGCAAGAATAAGATCATCCATTCTAAATGCTTTTAGATGGTCTCAGTTTGCTTTGAGGAAACATATCCCAAGTTGTGTATTTATTCAATCTTTAAAGTGTCCTTCTGATGCCAGAGCTCATGGCAGTTTTTGAACCACTTATGTAGAGTGAGGCATGACTTTCTAGGATATCATGCTTCCTGATGTCTTTGTCCTTCACAGAAACTTTAGAGGGAAGAGACCCAGAGAATTCAAAAACTACTAGCAAAGGCAAAGGCAGATACCTAAATTAGTTATACCATTGATGGAAAAGGAGGCAAAACTCAGCCGTGATACATTCTCCTTGGCTGTACTCAGTCCATCTGTAACTATGCTTCTTTCCTTGACTAGGCACAGGACATGATGACCAGGATCTTAACAGATACATCAAAACAGAGGAAGAGGGACAGAATGTGTGTGTAAGATAAATAGGATATCATTAAATAGACAAAACCATAGGAAAATGTGTTCCATTTGTTTTGTAAGAGGCAGAACTACTTTGCACCATTACCATTGTATTTTCATGACCCTCCTAATGAATATACTCAAATGTCAGTGCAATTTTCATCAGGAGTATGCAAAAAATGCAAGCAATTTGGTACAGCCATATGCCAATTGTAAAATCTCTGAGGAAATGTAAATCCTAATATCCCAGTTCTCCTAAGGGAAGGGAGGCAAACTGTATGTGCACCAATATGCTTCTACTGATACAGCTGAAGACTGGAAAATGCAGCTTTATCAATACTGCCACAACAATGAAGCCTGTGCATATAGAGAAGGTTCAAATGTAGCAAGCAATAATCCCCTTGCACATAATTTAAGTATGATATATGCATATATTTTTGATCAAGATAATTTGCTTAATACATAATTTTATAAATTTCATAATTAAGAGGGTTGGGTGGGGTGGGTTTTTTTGGTTTTGTGTTGGTTTTTTTGGGGTTTTTTTCAGGACTGGTCTTGGAGCAATGAAAAACTATCAGGCTCAAGTGAGGGGTGCTAAATAGCTGGGGGTTTCTATAGCCTCAGCCACACATCCATAGGCTTAGACAGGGACTGGACAGAGAAGTCTCATTCCATTAGGAAACTCTGCAGAGGAGAGTGACAGCTGCATTCACAGGAAAAGCCTCAAGACCAATGAGGACACATGACTTGGCTTGGGCCCAAGCAACACTGTCGAGGTTTAAATCCTCTCATTCAAGGACACCTTGACAAAAATAATGCAAACATCTGTATTTATGCCTTCTGAGCATTTGGATGTTTGGGATAGAGACAAGTAATTACTGATTCATCCACACAAATGATGTTAATTTTTAATACAAATTTTACCAGGTAACACTAAAGATACCAGCATATCAGCATAACATGAGGATAACAGTGTAAATGAGAAAGTGGACTCATATTACAGTCCAGTTTTCAGGGCCAAGATGACTATTAATGAAACACCTTATTTGCATATTTTAAAGGTGCAATTTACTTCCCAGTCTTTAAAATATATTCCAGAAGTTCTTTGAATACACACTGCTTTTTTTGAAATTAATTTCCAAATGAATGCAATTATTTTTTCATTAATCTCTACTAATAATTCAAGAAGTAGTTGTTTACAAAAGACTAACCAAATCCTGAAACATTTTCCTTAAGCTTTTTTGAAACTCAAAACACACTCAGTAATATAAATCACTGATATGTAATTCATGGTTTGTTTTCCAAGCATTTTGCTGTACATCCAGCCTTTTGACACTTGCTATCTACTTTAAAATCTTTCAACAGTTGAAATTACCTTCAGTTTTAGAATTATTTTTAACTTATTTTCCAGTTATCTCCTTAGTAATCTAGTGCTCATCATCAAAAATCATTGCCAGATTTTAATTCCTTTGTGCTACTTGGGGTCTATGCAAAATTTCCTAATTTGATTTTTACACCTAAAATCAGGGTGTAAAGTGAACTGAAGTTATTTCATTATTTCTCTGTTTTTTTGGGTTTTTTGTTGTTGTTGTTGTTGTTGTTGTTGTTTGTTTTTTTTTTCTTAAGGACAAACATATTTTGGAACTATAAAATTATCAATATTTAGTCATATTAGTAAAAAGTATTGGAAACTGCTGTAGTACTTCTGAGGCCCAGCAAACCTGGGACTTGACTATCACCATGAGCAGAACACCAGCTTGCACTTCTAATGGCATTTGGCCTCCTGAAAGGTGCCCTTAACCTGCTGCAGAGGCTGAAGGAGATATCCTGTAAATATGTGACAATTTCACATATTGAAGGAAAGTTTATGGTTCAAATCCATCCTTCTCAACTTATATACAGTATAAGGCATTTTTTGCCTAAGTATCAAGAACAACAAAATTGGAGACAAACAATTCTGTCCCTTTTTTTGTTTCCTCTCCACAATTCAATATTACAGTACTATCTCCCATCTTTCAGCCTCATGTGAATAGCCTGACTGAAATCTGCAAGAAAATTTACTCAGAAGGCCTAGGGAGCATAAATTTGTTGTAAGTATCTGTAGGGGAACAGCTCAGAGGAAATTTCCATTTGGAAGTCATAATCCAGGAAGACGTGGTTAAAAGTCTTACAATGGAAGTGGAGTCTGAAAAGCCCTGAAGCCAATTCAAGCCTTTGAGGGGTTTGGAGGTAGCCCAGGGTATTGACTCAGGACCTCCAGCATGACTCAAAACAAGATAGCTCAGGTTACCCAGCTTAAGATGTGGTTCTCTGTATTGTTTTACCATTTCAACTGTTGAACTGAAATGTTCAATGTCAAAGTAAAATCCTGTATCTAACTGGGAGATTAATTCTTTCTCTTTTGACAGTTTATCAAATTAGTATGACTCAGCTCCTGGTCAAATGACACATGACAAAAACCAGAGTCAAGATGCAGAATTCTTTCCACCTACAGTATGCTGACTTATAGGAGACAGTGTCCCTCTTAGGATATTTTAGACAGTTCTTCTCTTCCTTGCTTCTAAGTTGGTTTTGTGATGCTTAACTCTATGCAAGAATCATACTCGATTTGTGGAACAATAAAAGCTTTCCAAGGCTTTATTTCCAGGAAGATATTAACCACAAGTAAGTCCAGAAATTAACAAGAGGAACAAAACAGACATCTGCAATTTGAAACTTAGTCCTGTTCTGTAATGTGAAAGTGGAGCTTGCTTCCATAAAGTTGATTTGTAGTCTTTCCTGAGCATCTGTTTAAAGAAAGGATAACTACAACTGAGCTGGGATGAAATGTTTGCACCACATAACCCATGCATTGTCACACACATCTTCTTCCAGTAGCAGGCTTGGTCTCCTCCACTTGCCAGTGCTCTTTCCTATTCAAATGAGATGAAAACTGCTTGTAGGCAAATAGAATAGAAAAGGAGCTGACAAGATACAGTGTCTTGCCTTCCCCCTGCTCCATACCCCAACTCCAAGTCTTTTGATTTTTAGCATTTTCTGTAAAGGCTGAGTGTAGAAAGTGCCTGCTAGTCTTCAGCATTCGTGACCAATCTGTCAGTCTCTTGTAATCAAGAGCTGGGATCCTTCTCCCTGCCATGTAAAGCTCCTGAGGGTGGATCCACTGATACATCAGGGAAGCCTGAACTAAAGCACCAACAGCAGCACACAAAAAGAGCTGAAATAGCACAAGGAGCAGGGACTCGAGGGTGTTTGTTTTGCATGATGCCATAAAGCCAAATACTCCTGGCTATAAAGACATATGCAGAACACTCCTGGTCTGATAAATAGGACATGTTTTTACAAATTTAAATGAAACACTGTGCATCACTGAAACCATCTGAAACCTGTTTGGTATGTTGGTCCACAGTAGCAGCTGGATAGCAAGTGACAGGGAACTTGAAAGACACTGAAAGCCTTCCTTTGGAAGCTGTCAGACTTAACACCAGCTTTTTATTATAGAAACTTCCCCCCCCCCCACCCCACAGAAATACTGAGTGCTTATTTGACTGTATTGCTCCACAGACATTTTGCACCTGTAAAAAGCAAAATGACTAGGTGTTGAAAGGGAAGTGGAGCATTACAAATCCCATACCACAGTAATCACTGCAGTAGGATTATGGTTCTAAGTACCTGCAATCCCAAGTATTAACTCAGTGATGAGGTGTTGATGCTGTGCTGTATCGCAGGTTCTAGTCTTGACCTTGTTGTGAATAATCTGGTCCTCCATCCCTGTACCTTTGTTACTGTTCTTTCCTCTCTGAGTGCTTATTTGACTGTATTGCAGATGAAAATAGAAATAAAACATCCGTGGACAGGTTGCCAACATACTTTATCCTGAATGTGGAGTACTGATCTCTATAAAAGTAACTCAGTCCATCTTTTCTCAGCATTTTACTTCTATCTAAAAAGCCAACAAGTTCTGTGACAAAGATATCTATTCAGTGGAGCTGTTTTATTTGAACACTTACACTGTCTCCTGACATATCCTCAGTTGAATTTGCCTTTATAAAAGCACCACACAATGATAATTTCCTCATCACCAAATCAAACTGGATAAAGTTGACAAGGAATTAAATACTTCCATCATCTAATACTACATTCCCAAAATATACATATAAGACTGAAGTAATACTTCGTACATTTCTTTTCCATTTTGCTTCAAAGATTAAGCAAAAGATTGACAGTATTTACCAGTACCCTAATTGTTCAGGGGAGAATGTTAAGAACTGTGAAATAAGCTTCAGCTAAGCGATTGCAGGTAGAATAAGGTTATAAGAGTTTTAAATACATGATGAATAGGCTTTTATGCCTTTTGTATTAAGTGCAGATAGTGAAGCTTTTCTGAGGAATAATTTGGTCTGCCTAAATTAGGTTCCTTTGGAGAATAGTTCAGAGGAGGAGCCAAGACACCTCTTCAGGTGCTGACTGACTTCCTAAGATTCATATCTTGACTTCCTCAGATGAAAGGTTATGTCAGAGATACATCTCACTTCTATCTCAGAAGTGTTCTAAAACTTTATGGATGCATGAAATTCCCAGATCCTCCAAATCAACTACAAAATTCTTCAGTGCATCTCACATTTAAATGTTTACTGCTGCAATGAATATTAAATAATTTTCAAACAACTATCCCAGAACAAAATAGCAATCATCTCATTTATGCCAATCTCAGGCTACACTGAAGCGATACTTAGCTACATTTAATATTCGTAGTTCCATAGCTGAGTAATTTAAGTAATTTTTTTAACAAGTTGTTCCTATTAATAATTTGAAGTAACTTATTTTGACTAGTTGCAGGCTAGCTCTTCAGCTGGCATGAGGACACAATGCTACAGTTGTTACCACATCATATAAACCCTGTCACTTGGCTTTGAAGACTCCTACTGACTCAGATCACTGCTGAAGATGTAACCCCCAATGTAAAATTCACTGAATAATATTTAAGCCCTCAAACTTAATATTTTCTTGTGTTCATGCCATAAAGCTCAATGACTATAATAGTCATGGAAAATTAACACTGAAGGGCCACAGACTAATTCAGAATGAATTTTTTTGAAACATGGATGAAGACAATTCACTTGCCTGATTGCCTAGAGAACTGAAGTTTTGTATGATGAAATTGAGACCAGCTGTTGAGAGAACAGGAAACTAAAAGAAACTGGGGAATGAAGGGGAAGGTAGAAGTCAGCATTGAGGAGAAAACTGTCTAATTCCTATACGAAGAGAGTCAAGACAGCAGACAATCTGGAGGTAAAGTAAGACAGCAATTCTTACAAACAATTGGAAATTTAGTTTTAATAAAGTTTCAGGATAAAAAGGGTGAATTTTTCTTTTTTTTTTTTTTTGAAATTTAGACTGTGCTCCTGCATTGTAGCTACTTAGGAACCTTTCAAATAGACTACCACAAAATATTTTATGGGTAAAATTTATCTTTTTCTGCCATTTTTTAAATTTTCTGCTACCATGTAGTCACTAGTCTGTCATAATGAGGCATCCAGCCTAGGATGGTGTCATTTGCACTGGGCTGGTCACATCATCATTTCTTTTCTAGGACTCTACCACACATGGATGGGTTCAGATTTCTGTCAGCACCTTAGAAACTGGAGTAAACTGGCCAGCTACCTGTGACAATAGGGACTGGCTGAGAAACTCATCTTTCCTTTTGCAGTCTGCATTTACACAAACCCCATCAAATTAGCTGTGGCTGTTATAAGCTTCTAATTAGGACTCTCTCAAGAGAAGATCATAGACAATTGAAAGGAGAAAAAAGGTTGGCAAAAAAAAGTAGCAGCCTGAACTACAGGAGCTTTGCTCTCAAAAACACTCAAATACCACAGAGCTCTTAGAAGGGAGGGAGATGGGAGGTGCACTCTGCCTTAGGGTGCCCTTAAGATCTGTTTTTCCCAAACCAGGAAGCTTGCAAGGATCCATAGTTTTGAGATAGGTGCTGAAGTCAATTACATTTTGTAAACAGAGTTTTGAAAGAATACTCTTCTCTTAATGTATTCTGGAATCATGGAGTAATTGCTTTACACTCTGACAGTCTCATATTGCAAACAATTTGGCTGCAATTAAAAGAGAAAACACTCGATACTCTGTTTTGCAAGTGAACATGAAAGAGCCTGACAAACAGTCCCTTAAATCCTTAACAATGACTTAAGGAATAAAATAACAAAATAAAACTATGTGGATGTTAATGCAGATACCATATGGGAGACTTAGAGGAATGTCTGCAGTTAGCAGCACGAGGAAATCTGAAGGCCGATATGTGCCGACATTATGGCAGATAAGGCAGTGGAAAGTAATCCTCACAATGAGATAATATAGCTTTTTCACATAATTATAATATTTGAAAAATGTAGTAACTTCATTTGAAATATCGAAATATCTAGTCAGCATAAGCTACAACATTAATAGGCTGAGTAAAGAGAATAGTTTTATCCTATTTAATCATAAATTTGGCTTAATGACCTTTATCTGATTATATGAGCAGCCCAAGCAACAATATTAAATAAATAAATAGAATATTAAAAGATTGTTAGCAGATAAGCTGCTTGGAAATTTGCAGATTAAATGTATTTGGGGGAGGGCGCTCTGTCATTTACCAGTATATACATTTTCAAAATTAAGATGACTGCACAGGTGCTCCAGCTGAGCCTCAAGTCTGTTGCTGTCCCTGCCCATTGCTGCGAAAAACCTCTCCTTGGCATCCTAGTGGGAACCAAACGATTTTTCAGGAAAGATGCTGGTGGGCAAAAAAAAAAAAAAAAAAAAAAAGAGAAAGAAAGAATGAAAGGACAGCCCCACAACTAAAAAGCTAAAAAGCATTCTCTCCCCTTTGTTGCACACAAATAATAATTATTATGGTTTTCTAATGTGATTGACCTAAAGAATTAATTTAAGTGTAAAATATAGATTGCACTCTTAAGTTTATATTAAGCACAGAAAATAAACTTCTGTTCCCAGGTGGGCACTGCACTGCTTCACACAATTTGTTCCACCTTGCCTGAACAGACCCATATACATTTTCTCAGCACCAGTAGCAGCGTGAAATAATAATAAAAAAACTAATAATAAAATCACAGTTCCTCCCTTCCACTACAATTTTCTCCCCTTTTAATTTTCATTCCAACCCTTGTTTTCTTATCTTTTTGTGTTGCCAAACCTTCAATTTAATTGGAGAATTGATTCACTTAGAGCAAAATTGTTTTGGTACATTTGGTGTTTATTTGTTTGGGGTTTGGGGTTTTTTTTTTTTTTTTTTTTTTTTTTGTTTTGTTTTTTGTTTTGTTGTGTGTTTCACTTGTTTTGTTGTTTTGGTTTCTTTGCTTTCTTTTTTTAAACAAGGTCTGATTTCCAACATCATCACAAAAAGCCCTGCTGATAGACTGGAGCAGGCAAAATATGTACATCAGTACTTCTGCCAAAGACAGACCTTCACCGTAAGTCAAGGTGCCTGATAACTTTCTAAACAGGTTTGATTAGTAAAGCAAAAAAAATATTATAAAGAAAATCTCAAATGCAGGTGTTATCACAGAATGACACTGTCTGTGTGATCAGGACAGATAATGTTTTATCCTGGCTTATGGATATATTTGCATCATAGAGATCAAAATGAGAATTTTATCCCATTGGCAAGTATAGAATCCATTTTTTAATGGGAAAAGAAGGTTACAACATGGGGTCTATCTTTGTAAAAGACTTACATACATATATATCTCAGATACAGCAGAAAAATAAAATATTGTATGCAAATAAATGAGCCTTAATATGGGTTAAAACAATACTTCTCTGACTGACATTTTATCCTTGCAAGTTTCTGAAGTATAAAATATTCTACAGATGAGTTCTCTACCCTGAGATTTCCGCCAGTCCTATGAACTTAACTTTCCACCCTTGCCAAGTGGCCTGTTCAGATCAAACAGGGAAAGTAACTGCCTGACAATTCTCCAGAAGAGCCCCACCAAGCACTGTTCAGAGGTACCTAAGGCAGGGATGGGTGTGCTCAGAAGCAGCTATTCTGTTGTAAATGACCACACCTCTACATCATCAGCCCCAGAGCAAAGCTCATCCTACCCTGCACCCTAAAAGGAGCTCAGATGAGGGGTCATACTTTTCTAGATACATTTGCTTTCAGTCTTAAATTACATATTTAAATTTGTAGGAGAGAGAAAATGACAGATGTGTTATGTTCGGTAAAGAATGCTTGCTTTAATTGTAGCAAGAGGTTTCTGGTAGTGAAGCAAGATCCATGTTGAAGGATCTCAAAATAAATTCCTCTCAAAACAAATTGCATATGCATTAAGATCCAGAAAATATTACGTATTGCATTATACATTTAATCTTGAAATATATCACTTGGAACTTTTATGTATTTATGTTTGCATAGAGACATGAAAAAATTGAGTTTGATATTCACAGACCAATGAAATTCCTATAGCATTGTATTCACTTTCCCTCCCATATCATCAATGTCTCTGATTCCTCTTCCTTATTTGTTAACTCATCCTGACTGATCCCTCAGCCTCTTTCCTTGACTTTCACAGCATCAGAGAATATCTTGAATTGGAAGGGACCCACAAACACCATCAAGTTCAACTCCTGGTCCTGTACACAGCACCCCAAAGTGACACCACGTGCCTGAGAGCATTGACCGAAGGCTCCTTGAGCTCTGTCAGCCTTGGTGCTGTGACCACTGCCCTGGGGAGCTGTTCCAGTGCCCAGCAACTCTCTGGGTGAAGAACCTTTTCCTGATATCCAACCTAAACCTCCCCTGACACAGCTTCAGGCCATTCCCTCGGGTCATGTCACTGGGCACCACAGAGAAGAGATCAGTGTCTAACCCTTCTTTTATGACAAGCTTCTCTGAAACTTGTCCTGTGCCAACTAACAGTCAAAAAGACAAAGAGCTTCAGGGTTTCTGTCAGAGAAGACTTTGAGCCTTTCCATCTTGCTTACCTTTGGTCAAACTTGCCAGAACTGAATATTCCCAAGATTTTTAGCCTCTCCTCCCCCTGCCAATTGAGGGCGGAACAAGACAATGAGATATAGACGAGATTAGGTGGAAATTGCTGCAACCTAAGTCTTAGAGTTTAAGAAAGCAGAGTTTGTTGCTTACACAAATTGCAGGAGCAGATGCTGAGCACTTTCTAGCCACCTTCAAAACTGGCTGAATGTATTTGTTTGGGAAAATATAAATGACAAATTGACTTTTAGATTAATGGCTACCTTATTGGTAATGTACAAATCACTTTTAACAGCCACTATTAACTTGGTAAAGAGAAGCTTGCTAACTGCTCTTTAATTAAGTACACTTAATGACCTTAAGGGGATTAGTAGTCTTGTCTGATAATCAATAAGCATGGCAAGATTGCCAACCCACAGACATGGGCTGGAGAACAAAATTAATTTGTGCAGATTAGTTGTACCTGGTTTGGTGTGTTTCCCAAGACTGCTGCAAAATTGCTTCTGTTTAAAATACTTATAAAAACTTATTAAATGGGCACTAAGTAGAACATGTTTCATGCAAGATTTTATTCAGCCAGTGCAAAAATGTCATATGCTTTTTAAGACAATCCTGTATTCTGGCCTGGAGCTAGTGCAAATCAGTTTGGAAGAAATGGGGGGGGGGGGGGGGGGGGGGGGGGGGGGGGGGGGGCAGAGGGAGGAAGGAGGCTGCAGTCTCCAGAGAAAGCTGGAGGCTTAAAGAAAGGATAGTGAACATGGCTCTTAGAAGACCTAGATGAAACACTGTCCCCACAAATCAGTCCCTAACAATAGCAGAATTCCTGCCAGCTGCTGCCACAGCCATCCTGCCTGTACACGGGTTTCTCTTCCTCCTCTCTCTTGGGCTGCAGCCATAATTCAAGACAAATTGTAGGCCACTGGATAAAGCATAGCAGTTTTAGTCTTTCCTTATGTTTGGCAAACAGGAGGAAGCTTTATGTAAAAAGCAGATAGAGAAGTATTTTTTTTATTATTACTTTAAAGGTTTCAGTGCCCACATCAATATCCATGCCTCATCCCAGGGCACAGATTCATCTCTTCAGTTTGAGGGCTGGAGTTCAGAAAAGAAGCCAAGAAGCTGAAGTAACACTGCAAGTGTAAAATGCAGAGAAAAGTCCAAACCAGCAAAAATACTGCCCCTACCAAATGTCAATGTCTCGCAACAAATATGTACTTACAATCTGATAATAACTTTTAAAGTAAGAGAATTAACCAGTTATGATTAGGAATTTCTGAGCACTGTTGTTGGTTTCCCCTTTTTCCTTGAGAATAAAACCCCTCCCTAGCCCTTTAAGTCTGAGTATTCTGTCTGCAGTAAATCAGGGGGATTTAATTGCAAAAGAGAAGCCTCTCGAAGACGTGTATATGGTATATTGACACACTACCAGAGCCATAGGGATATTAAAATTGATTTCCAACAAGCTGAGGCCTTCCGCTTTCTAATCCTGTGTCCCACAAATATACATTATCACCACTCCTAAACAGGGCTAATTAGCTTCTAAAAATAGCTGCCTATATGGAAGGTGGAACATGGACACACACATCTTGCCTTCACACAGTTCAGCAACAGCTGCCAAAGTGCACAAAACATTTTGCAGAGTGACCAGGATGGGGCTTTACTCTCTTGGCTTTATAGGACAGTCCATGAATTTAATTAAGCACTTGGTACCTTATAACCTGGTCGCTGTTGTTTGTGCCCACCCATCTTTTTTTTTTCATGGATTTTCAGTCCTTCTTCTAAGCCCTTCAGTTCAGAAGTACCTCCACTGAACACGCTGATAAAGTGCTCCATTGCCCACTCAGTCCAAACAGTGGTAATCGGCCCAGGCTTTTAACTGTAGTTAAAACAAACCACCAACCTGCTGGATTTTAAGCAGCACCTGAATAGCATCAGCATCCATCTCTGAGGGTGCCTAGCAGATCAGAGAAAACATTGTTTCACCCCACATCTTCTACCCAACAGCTAAACTACACCTGACTCAACCTAGCAGAAAAAACCCAAACAATTTCTCTCTTTCTGCCTTAAATGCAGAGAAGTGGGGACCGCCTGTTCCTCAGACTTCATTGCCCCGGGGCATCACTGAAACTGATACCAGATGAGGGCAAATTAGGGTAAAGCGCCTGGAGGTCTCCTGCTGTCACAGGTGTGACAAAGATCCTGACAGGCCCATCAGTTCCAGAGGGGAGCCCAGCTCAGGCTGCCCTTTGTTCTGTATCACAAAATCAGAGAGTAGTGCTCTGATTTTTTGTTAAGACACCTCTGTATCCCAGTATCTGCCTCCTACCTGCTTAGCCTTGTTAGTCCAATTAATATTCTGCACTGACTTAATACTACTACTAATGATAATAACACTAGAATATAACTGCATTGACTCAAATTCCCTCCAAGAGTGGTAGGCTGTTATGAACAAAACAAAAAAGCACACTGGAGCATTTATTCCCTCATATATACTCCATTCCTACATATATTTCTCTCTTCTGTCCATATTTCTCTCTCCCTCCACCGCAGCTGCATTTCCTTTCATATTTAGGTCTCTTTTCCTTTCTGCAGATTTTACCTTCTAACATGGACATGACCTTCTCCTCTTCAGATTCTTCCAAATCCATGGGCATGCTTGATGACTGCTGTATGCTACCCCTTCTGGCCACCATTAGTTTATCTATATTAACCAAACTCTGCTCCAGATCCCCATTGCTGTTGGCATGGTCTATAAATTTAAATAGATTTTTTTATGCATTAGGTAAGTCCTTTCTGATACTCATCGCTTTGCCAAAATGAAGTCTACTGAAAGAAGCGCAATTTGGCTGGGCCACGGTGCCAAATAAAATTAATTTATCTTTAAGCTGAAACATCTGTTAAGAGCATTTGACTTCATGAATGGCATTTCCAAACTGCAGCAGTCCAAGGAGCGTGTTGTGCTGCATAGGTATTGAGCCACACAACTTCTGTTGCCTGCTTTTAGACACTGATGCATGAAACAAAGAGGCATAAAGGCTCAGAGCCACCCATTGTGGGGATTTGGATCCCAAGTAGCACTGCATTTGCTGCAGGGTGACCCAGTGGGATCCAAAATGTCTGGATACATTTTCAGTGAATCTCTCACGCTGAACAAGATTGTGTGTGTACTTCCCATAAAAAAAAATACCAGTAAGTTAATGGAAGCAGGGAGACAAGTCAGCTTTGCCTCCTATATATCACCTTCCTCTGCCCAGCTGTTTCTGTTGTGAGTCTATAAAGAAGTGGTACAGTCCTAAAAGGATGTAGTAGACTCTCTTGTTTTTCTTGGAGCTATAAACCATGTGGATAGGCTAGTGGATCCTTTTGTTATGCTGCTCTGGTGAAAGGGTTTTGTAGTGTAAAGTGACTGACCTTAATGTTTTCACATTGGTAGCTGAAATTTTTTTCCCCCTGAATCTTCTGGTTGTAAGACAGAGTCCATTTATATGTAAGATATAAGAATAGCCTGGCTCAGCAAGTCATTTGGAAAGACATTTGGTCAATGTAAAGGAGTATGGGGAAGGAGGGGGAAGGGGTCCCCCTCTCCATTGTTGACTTTTGTCATGGTCACCTTGTGAGTGGGTCTCTGTCAAGGTGACAAAGGAGCAAGGGAATCAATGTAGGACCTACGTAAAACCTCATATATTGCAAGTATAGGCACGTTTACATCTTACAGCATTATCAAGGCCCATCTTAACAATTCGCCCGAAATCCATCAACATACCACAATCTCAAATACATCAAAGACAATTTTTTTGTTGTTGCTGTAGTCAGAGGATAAGATATAATAATGGGAGAGGACAAAGAGTCACAGAAAGAAATTGAAGAACTAGTTCATTCTAATCCAGTCTGAAATGCAAAACCAAACCAGTGCATTCCTGTAGTTGTCTGCATCACTCATTGCTACCTTACAACATCTGGAACTGGGCTCAAGGAATGACTTATTCCCTCCTATCACAGTTTGTATCCATCTGTAAGGAGCGGAATACATGGACAGTATCAATCTTTGTTTATATACATGGACCGATTCATAATTTCCCACAGTCTTAGTGGGACATGGGTTCATATCTCCACCCTACAGATGGGAAAGAGCCAGTAAATGGATGTCCAAGTTCACACAAACCAGAGCAAGAGAGAAGCTTACTAACAGAGATTTGTATTCCTTCTCCCCATTGCTGCACCTTGGAAAACACAGGTGACCAGGTCACTGGCACTGCTATAAGCTCTGTGTGTTGCACTCTGCGCATTTAAACTCAGCACAAGCAGCCCCTCCTGGACAAGGACTGGGCTGTGGTTTTTAGGGTACCTTGAGCAGAGAAAAGAACAACCCCAGATGTTCTAGTGTCGGGGATAGAATATAAGAAAATAAAGATAGCGCAGAAAGTAATCTCACCCCTAAGGAGTCGCAGCTGGGCCAATTACCAAAGATTAGGAACAGGCCTGACTGTAACAGGCCACAGCTGTGACCGATGAGAAGAGTGCTATAAAAGAGTGGGTTGGCTGATTGAGAAAGAGCTGGACTTAGCTGGCTGCTTTGTGAGGAAGAAAGAGCCAGTGCTCTGAGGAGCTGCCCACGAGAAAATGCTGAGAAGGTATGAAGCTTTTGTGATAAGGAGACAAGAGTATGGAACTTTTGCAATATGATGACAACATTCTAGAATATGGCTGATCTCAATCTCATCTGGAGCAATATGTGACTGCTAGGGTAGGCTGACCCTGAGCCAGCTAGGAATAGGGGAGAATCAAAAATGTCTTTAAGCCATAACAGCACAGTGTGGGGAGATGGGAGAGTGTCACTCATTTTGGGAAAGAGCCCTTTCAGAGAAAGCTGACTGCAAGGAAGGCTCATGGAGGCTGTATGGGCAACCAGACAGAAAGGATAAAAACTAAAAATATCTATCTACTGAGACTATGCTACCATATTCTTCGTAAAGCCTGGGCTCAAGCATGAGCTTGAGCATTTGCAATATCCACTAAGGACCACTCACATGGAACTTAAGGACATGAGCAACTTCTATCCCATGGCATCCCCAGGGCCATCCCAAGTGGACTTTATGCTGCTACTTCTCTCTGATGCAAATAACAATGTGGGCTGTAGCCCTGAGCTCAGAGCTAGGAGCCACAGGATGGGGGAAGCACCCTTTCTTGAAGGAAAATATCATTCCCTGCCTCCACTCCATGTTAAATCTTTTGCGCCAGCATTGGTAATGCAGAGATAGTCCTGCGGAGAGGAGGAGAACAAGGATACTGGAGGGAAGAAAGAGTGAAAAGGCTGGGCTGGGAGAGGGTGTTCTTATCACTTCTTTTGTGATCACAGAAAGTGGCTGTGTGATTATGCTGAGGTTTCATCACAGCAGAGCAGGAATAACCTGCAGGGAGTTAAGTGAGGTGGAAACCACAAGCATGACCTGGGATTCAGCCCCTGCTAGAAGAGGTTATTCCATGCCTGTGACTAATCTCAGCCTTGATGTGCTATAGACACCTCATTCTTTAAGGTGTTTGTGTTACACAGGAATGGGCAGAATACTCAGTGAAGGGTCAGCTGTGGTTAACGAGAGAGACCTGTGCACTTGGGGAGTGTGTGGGGTGGGAGGCTTGCAGACCCCAGGGAGGACTGAAACACTTCTGTGTCAAAATACAGAGATGCTCCCTGGGATTCAGACCCAGGTATTTCTTTTTTCATTTAAATCAGGGTTGCAGTGAAGAAGGAATCTATTGAGGATGATATGGAGGTTTTTCCATTCAGTACTACCCAGGAGCCCTATAGACCCCAAGTTAACCTCTAGCAAGTAACGCTGGCATTTCTATGACTCCTTCACAGCCTGGTATGAGAATTCTGCCCTTATTGACTTCTTCATGCTGCCAGTCCCTCACCTTGTGGCCATTCTCAATGAAGTTGTGAAATTAGATAGAGCATGGTAGATTGAACTGGAGAGTGTTAGGAGTGTGATTCATAAGGCACTTGTGATTTAAAAATATTTTTTCTTTTAACCCCTTTCACTTGTCATTTACCCTCTAACTTTCTCGCTATAAAGCCTTTGAGGGGCTGCTGCAGCAGGTTCCCCACATTCCCAGCAGGGCAAAGTTTGCAAAAGACATCTATCCTCAGCCACACCAGCTCGTGGGTCTGGCTCCAAGAGCCCCTGCTGTGTCCCAGTCAGCCCAGGGCTGGTGTGGGTGGCTGGCAGCTTGTCAAGGAGCTGGGAAGGACAGGTGATGGGGCATTGCTGCAGGGGAGGTGTACTCAGCAACCCTCCCCTCCCCTCCAAGTGTTCCTCCCTCTGCAGGTGTGTGGCAGCTCCTCTAATCGATGTCCTGATTTGGGGCAGATAACCTGCCCTCCCACCATTCCCTGTCTCACTGCTGTCACCCTGCTCTTGCTCAGATGCTTGTGCTGCACTGCTCAAGTGCCTCTCTGGGAAGTGCTTCTGTCAGCAAAGCAGGGCACAAAAATCATCCAGCCTTTAGATGAAGAGTTTTTCACCAGCATGAGCCCTTGGGAGACAGGGAAAAGGCGAACAACAGGTGCACAACTGGTTCCCTGGAATGCCAAACGCAGGGTTAGAGCCTGTTTGTAAGCAGGCAGAGTTGCAAACCTACAGCACATCTCCTGCTGCCCTCTTGGCTCTGGTGCTGGATGGGACAAGGCAGGGATGGCACAGACCAGCAGCTTGGCAGTCTACGGGATCAGCGCTGGCAGCGGGCAGCCACTGTGGCATGGGCTGGAGAGGGAGGGGAGGCCGCAAGGCAGCACAGAAGTGGAGGATTTGTGCTAAGGCTCCAGGAATGTCTTAAATCTCCAACATCTGCCAATTTAAGTACAGCTGAATTGCCGGATAATTCTGCTGGTGGCGCTCCTGGGAACACCCAGCCGGAGCAGAACAATTTTGAAGGAGATTACATGAGCTGGGATTTAGTGTTGTCTCTTTAGCTTGTGGAAGAGATAATCTGGCCCATTTAATGTGGAGCAAAATTTGCTCTGTTTCACACAGGCGTAAGGAGATAGTTTTGCCTTGAGAAAGCAGCAGTAAATGACTCTGAAGTCCTGCTGTCACTTGTTCACCGAGCTGCTGTAATATGGAGTGACACAGGCTGTTTTCCTGGGTCACTTTCTACATATAAGTAACACTCTTCATAAAGAACACCACTTAGTCTTATGACAAAATTCCTCTAGTGTGACACAGAAGAGCACTGACATCATTCTTGAAGGCTGCAGAATTTATGGCACAGTTAATTATTAATTTGGCTGGAATTTGTAAAGTAGAAGGGAGTTTTTGTGTTTTTAGGCCATGCTCTCAGTGTGTAAATCTCTCATATGGCTGCCATAATAATATTCCTGCAGCTATGTTGTCACCTATTGTAATTTTTCTGCTAATAAGAAAATTTAAACTAACCAGGAATCCTAAATTTGGAGACTAGTTGTTTATTTCAAATATACTCTAGAGAAATAATAATGCAGTTCTGCTCTGAATTTAATTTAAATAGGAACAGGCAAAACAAATCTCTGCGGAGGGCATTTGACAATAATAAAATATTTCTCCCAGCGGGTGAGCTGGTAGCAATTGTATTGTTGCCATCAAAGCTCACGTTTCAGCAGGTCATTACCATCATAACAAGCCCTTGGACCAACTGGCATGGACATGCAACATTGAGCTCCTGATGGGCACATTATTTCAGACCTTTAACTTCATGGAGAACAAGACAAATACTCCTGGGAGCAGAGGATTATATTTTGAAATTCCTTTCTTTTCTGTTCTGCTTAATAATAAGAGTCTGCGTGTAATCAATCTACCGCCACTTGCTCCTTTATATTAACGGAGATTGTAAGGAGCCAGCTCGGGAATGCGAACACCAGGAGTCAGCGACCCTTAATCTTAACGAAACACTAACGATTAGCATGGCTGGGATGTGGCAGCACAAACACTTTGGGATAAAAATGGCAAAAGCAAATAAATGCTTCCATATTCTTTTCCATAGTTACTTGGGGTTTTTTTCCCCCTTCTCTAATAGCAACCACAAGGAGGAAGTCTGTGATCTGTATGTTAAAGGCAAGGTCACATGGAATCAGCTTTTCATTGCAAGAGAAAACACACTCTGCCTTGTGAGACAGCTACGGCTGGATAACAAGGGATAGAGTAATTAGCAAAGTGCCATGTGAAATCAGAGACCTACATTACACAAGAGAGATGAAATGGAAAGGAAAGGTGCGAGTGAAGAAAGCTGTTAAGGAGAACTAACAAAGGCTGTAGAAGAAAATATAGAAAACAGATGGAAGCTGCCCCACTCTTGAGTTTGCTGCAAGATCCAGGACAGATAATGTTAAAAAGTTTTAAAAGATGCATTTTCTCCTGCAGAAGCCTGTACACAAAAAAAAAAAAAAAAAAAAAACACCTCAGGTGTACACAAAAATAATCTCAGGTGCTTAGGGTAGGGTTTTTCCCACTAGGGTATGACTGGGCAATGCTGCAAGTGGTCACTTAAAAATGTATTATATGAGTGCTCGTCTAAGTACAATATTTCTATTTCTCTTCTCCTTCATAATCTTCCTTTTGGTTTTAGTGGTCTGGTTTTTTTATTCATATTTAGTCTTTCAGCACTGGCATTGTTAAGAAACACACATAACTGCATGTGCAGTAGCACTGACTATTTTCACTGACTGGCACAGGAATTTTCCTGCCATTTCCTGAGAAAGGATCAGCTGCAAGGACCACACAAGGACACTTTTAGTTGGTGTTTGCCAGACCTTCTCATTCTGTGAACTCGCAAGGTCAAAAAATCCCCTCCAACCAACCAAAGAGCCCAAATGACAACAAGTTAGGCCATTACTTGACTGCAAAGCTCCAGAGAAAATTCACAGCCCCTCACAAACCCTATGTAGGTGGCCAGCTCAGGGAGTGGTGTTTTTCTTTCAGATCAACACCAATGGCTCTGGCTGAGGGCATGGGTGCCAGTGAGGCAGTGAGGGGCAGTGGAGCTGTCAAACAAACAACTCCAGAGGCAAAACCCCACTCTTGGACTGGGATGGCTTCTTTTACCTGGGGGGCAGGTGGAGTAGGGGAGGGGAAGGAGGATGGAAAGCACGTCAGTCAAAACCTGATTTCACTGAGCCATACCCTCAATGGGAAGACTCTTGATTTGCCGTCTTATTTTAGCCAAGTGGTGGTGTGGTAGCCACAAGCTGGGGCTGCAGCAGTTGAGAGCTACAGCAGGGTGTGTTGTCTGAGCTATGAGTGCCAGTACCCCAAGCCCTTTTTTATTTTCTTTAAAGACTAAGTAGCTATTTCCGTAGTTTAGAAAGGCTTGTGATCTTAGCCAAATTCCTCACAGATTCCTACTGAAACATTTCCAGTGGATTTCTGTGCCTGTCCTGGCTTTACAGCAGAGACAGCATAGGCAGAAGAAAGAAGAAACAAACCACAAAAACTCTGCAGAGATAGAGCCCTAGAAGAGGCTTCATCTGAGAGTTGTATTTTTTCTCCTTTGATGCTCAATTTCTGTTGTATGATGCTTCATGGTCCTCTCATGAAAAATGGTACAGAAAGCATGATTTTTTAACTGCATGTGAAAAGTTTAGTCAGTGATTAGGGTCTAACATGTGTTGAGGAAGTCTAGGAGTGTCATTTACAGATTATTTTCCTTTTGTATGTGAAAATTTGTAACACACTTTTTTCACTTTTTAAGGTCCAGTATGAGGTTTTCTTTTGAAGAGGAACTTTGCAATAATTAAAATCAGGAAACTAATAAAAAGGGGGAAAACACTAGAAAATGGGGAAAGCCAGCTCTGTCCAAGCATGCTGTGTGTGTATATGGCTGTATGCCTGTGTACACAGCAGTGTCAATACTAAAGCCCAGTTCGGATCATCTTCACAGAATCCAGGCAGAATTCATCTTCCTATTGTCCTGCTGCTCCTTTCACTCACAAAAAGTCCCCCTATTTCCCAAGACAGCTAAAGCACAGACAGCACTGGTAGAGGGGCAGGAGTGCCTCTTGCTGTGCTGGCACTTGGAGGCTGTGAAGCACAAAGAGCCCTCGGTGCTGCCCCGGTGCTGCGGCTGACACAGCTCCTGTCCCCGAGCAGCCCCTGTGCCGTCAGCCAGAGCCTCCCGAGGATGGCCAGGAGTGAAGGTGAGAAACATGCCGGTGAACATGACAAAACGCTATCAAGATAGGCTAAAAAGCAAGAAAAGCACACATTAGCACTTCTGTGATGGTTCCAGAAGGATCCACAGGACAGAGGGGCTGAGCCTGAGAGAGGGGGGCTGCAGCCCCTTACAGGGATGGGGCCCAGAGCCCATTTATGACCACTTCGCCCCGTGCTATTTAACCCGCCTGGATCCCAACAGCGTTCAGGGACCGACCTTCTCTCACACCAGTGTGTATCACTGCTCTGGGGGCCCTTTACTTCCATTCAGCAACACTGGATCAAATAATACAGGTTTTTTTCTTAATTTATTTTTTATTTTTACTCAGAACACATTAAAGGAGTCTCCTGCAGTAGGAAATGAATGATAGACTCAGTTCTTGATGGAGAAAGCAAAAAACTACTTCTATATGATATTAATGTGATCTTAAAATAGTGGGAAAGTTTTCTTTGAAGACATTGACAGAGAGGCGATGGTTTTGAGTAATTCAGGTTGATGTGTAGATGCTTTAAGATTAAATAAGTGCTATATAAAGGCCTGTCAGCCTGAATTCTAATGTGCTATGAGACATTTTGCATATTTAAGAGTATGCAAAATGTCTTGTACCACACTGGAATTCATTCTGACATGGCTTTATATAGCATTTATTTACACTCATATCGTACTTTAAGGGAGAACTGCAAACGCTGGCTCCGTTTTGAATGAAAGTAACAGAAGGCAACACTAATTGTTCTGTTTTCCTCCTCCAAAAAAGAAAACAAAACGAAAAAAATCCCACAACACAAAAAATAAAATAAAAGCAATCAAAAGTGGAAGCTTGTTTAATATTGCTCTACCATCATCCTGAAAGGCATAATAATTTGAGTTACACATCTGAACTGATTGGAGTTACAGAATCATATCTCCTTTTTGCATTTAACAATATATACAATATAAAATAAATACATTTACACAAATGGACATTGGTTGGAGCACACGGTATGATACACATCACAAAAATATACAGTTGATTGCTATACAGATGTGAAGCCCATCTACAGCTATAGACATGTTTGTTTTCATTTGTTGTTTTGTTTCGGTTTTTAACTACTGGCTATTATGCAACTCCTGGATTATTATAAGCAGTTTAATTTTTTTTGTCCTTTTACGATCTTTGCACAATAAGACTGCCGTAAAATGTTTTCCTAGGCAGGTAAACAGAGACGCTTAAATAATTAAAATACAATCACCAACACCTATTTTCTCTTCTATAAGAAAAATAGCAGTTTTAATTTTTTATATCTTTTTATGTTATCATTTAAATGCAAAATAGTGGAATAAATACAACAATCTGATCTGATTGAAACAAATGTGTAACTTCTGGGAGTTACACAATCATATTGCTTTAAATAAGAAAAAATTAAAAAATGAAGCAAAAATAGAAATTAAATTGTTATGGCTAAAACATACACCCTTTGAAATTTTCCCAACACTTCACATTAAGTAAGTGGTCTTGAAAGAACTCTTCTCCAGCAAGGTTTAAGATGAACAATGTTATAAAGCCCGTGCACTTTTTTTAGCTAAGTTTCAGGTAATGGTTTTACAGTCTTGAGATACTTGTTCTTTTGCAGCTCCAAAAAATTACGGAAAATGAAAACTAAAGTTTGCACCGTGTGCCTTTAACACATCTCCATTTTTTGTGTTTTTTGTATACTTCTAGTTGGTTGGCTTTTGACCCTGAAGCCCAAGTTCTTTAATGTGATACAGCAAAAACAATATTTATATTATATATTTATATATATATAGTGTACTTGAACAGTAGCAACTTAAACCCTGCACAAACTTTCTGGAAAATAAACTTTTTTTTTTTGCACTCTTACATATATAAATAATCTTATAGAATCAGCACCTTTTTCCCAGGAGTTGTATTATTTTTTTTGACATTTTTCAAAAGGGATGTGCCAATTTCTGAACTCCTATCACAGCTATAAATTTCAAGTTATTGACCATCTGAATGAATTGCTAATGATGATTTACCTAGAGTCACACTACAGTCACTTCTCTACTGAGAAAACACAATCTACAATATAGTCCCATATAGCTAATGATAGATACACAGTTTTTTTTTCTTTTTCCTAGCATGAGGCCCGAGAGAGCATGGGCCCATTGTTATTTTGTTTAAAGCACACAACGTAGCAATAGTTTTGGAAACTTGTCCGCACCAAAAAAGTTTTGCAACAACACAGAGCAAGTTAATAACAACATCTGAGAGATGATTGAATAAAAGCTATATTTACAGCATTTAAAAATTAGACTTATCTATAATCTTGAAATATTCAAAGTTTTATTTCTAAGCTATACATTGGTATTCTATAATAAACTGTTACAGAAATTATCCCTTGTTTTGAAAATATTATGATTTCAGTGTGTATCTGTTCATAACGAGTATTTGTTTGGAGTTTCGATCTCTTAATTATTACTAGGAAGAACTTTATTACCGGTAAGGAATAGAATATACTACTGTAATCTCCTGAGGAATTGTACATCCAATATTGTCTCTAATTCTACCCTGTGTCTATAAGCACACACCACAAGAATCCAAACACCACAAGAAGAACAAGACAACAGTCTTTGAATGCAACATAAAAATTCAGAAAAGCACAGCAAACATGAAACATTGAAAAGCTGAACTACATTTCTTTTGTTTGTTAGGATTACAATTTTAATTACATCTGTGTACATAGAATAAGGATGTTCACATAGTACAGGGAGCAGCTACTAACACTGGTACATTGGTATAGCATTTGATGGAGGTTATTGTTTATTGGTTATTTAGCGACTGTAGTTTTCTGGGGGCATCTAATCGGTTTATACATTAGATTACACCTCGTAACAGTCTTGAAACTGACTGACTTTCATGCTGTGACAATACTGGTTGAAAAGCACATATACTGGTTTAGCTACTTGTTAAGGATCGCCATTTACAAACGAAAATCTAAATCAATAAGTAAGGTACAGAAGTGTTAAATTCTTCAATTTGGTCAGAAGTCTACTACTCTGATTTCTTAATTTTTCAAATGGCAGCATTTGCCTCACCGCCTCTAAGCTACTATTGGTTCATAGAGTTTTTCTGCATCTGAGGTTACAATTTTGCAAACAGGCAGTAGTATCTCGTTCATTTGCAACTGAAGCAGCTAGAAATCACTCGGCGACTGCACCCCTGCGCAGTCGCTGTCTCCTAACACCATTACGGATTGGTATTTGACATGGATATAGTAGACTACTCGGCTATACTGCAGGTGTAATCTAATCCTTTGAGTCAGTGAACATTTAGTTATAAACTGGAGCTCATGTTAAGAAACTGGATGTTTTGGACCAGACTGGCACACAACATAAATTGCATCCGTGATAATATGCACCTTCCCTTCGACTATTGCTTTAGTAAGATAAATTCCCACATTAATAAATGGCTGAAAACTGGTAAAGCTGGTACAAAAAAATCTTCATTAGTAAGAAGAAACAAAACATTTAAAAAAATCTTCCTTCAGGATTCATTTGTCCTTCATTATTGTTCATCATTGTTCAAGCCAGCACAAAAATGCAGTATTTCTTTCTCTTTAGTATTGCATGAATGAATAAAGCTTAAACTATTCCCTGAAAAAGTTACATCGTAGCTAACCTAAGAAATATCTGGAAGACTTGAAAAAACAATTAAGGAATCAAATGGCTGTAACTGATCTAGATGGAAAATGCAATGATAAGAAGCAGCCGATGCATCGTCGCTTTAGTCGTCTAATTAGAGACTGCTCCTATGAAATCTAATACTGCATTCAGTCAGTTCATCGTGTTGTACTGTACTGCTAGGTACGGTGCTTCTCTCTTTGATTCCTTTGTCATTGGGGACATTATGGTTCATAATAAGTTCACTGGCATCCATATTATGGATTTCCATCCTTTGGCAGGCCTGGCTTCCATCTCTCTTCAATTAGAGACCTCTTTTAAAAAGTTCAGCAGCAAAGGAAAAACAAAAAGAGGAAAAGGAAAAAAGGAAAGGAAAGAACAGAAAGGAAAAGGGAGAAAAGGAAAAGGAAAAGAAAAAACTGCATCAGAAAGACACAGAAGAAAAAGTTGAAAGCTGCTTCACAGTCTTGCTGCTAAATATCAGTGCAGTCATTTAGTCATTTTTTCCTTAATTAAACACTAAGTTTCTTTGCCATTATTATCCTGTTTATTTTCCCTTTTTTCTTTTTTTTTTTTTTTTTTTTTTTTAAAACGTGCATGATGGGGAAGCCCATGATGCTTTAGTCAGACCTTGGCCTCCAGCATTTCCAAAAAAAGTTTGTGCATGGGGACTTTGCCTTCCAGTTTGATGTTGTAGAAATGCTGCACAGCCTTGGTGGAGGTTTGTCTCAGAAGTGGGAGAGTCATCAACATCTTGCCTGCACGACGAGGATCTTCCATGTGCTGCCCAGCCTCGTAATCCTGCAGAGCCTCATGTAAGACGTCCTGAAGTTTCTGCACTGCCTCAACATCCTCTATGTGCATTGAGTCTGCAAAACAAAGGAGCAACAGGAGGTTTCAGTCTGGTGTGCCAGGAGTTTGATAACGACACTTTCACTGGTTCTGCCCATCGTCTTTCACAAAGAGGAAAGATAATTACCCATTAATTTCTGTATTGACCTTTAGGAAAGTGTATTGCAATGCTGAGGAACTACAAACGTACAATTAACTCTTGGGTAAGTAATTCTTCTCCTCATCTTCCTCAAACAAGTGAAACAGTCACCCTCGGTGCTCCCCACACCATCTGTAGGGTTACTGCTTTGAAGGAATGACAGCGCCAAGGGGCTGAAGGAGTGAAAGGCTGCATTCTATCAGGGAAGCAAGGATAAAGCAAGGATGCTCTACTGTGGAA
This sequence comes from Pyrgilauda ruficollis, assembly GCF_017590135.1. NCBI lineage: Eukaryota > Metazoa > Chordata > Aves > Passeriformes > Passeridae > Pyrgilauda > Pyrgilauda ruficollis. Next base: position 1,719,648 of record NW_024525489.1, on the reverse strand, counting down.
AAGCTCAGCAAAATTCTGTGTCAGGCTGCCCACTTGGAAGCCATGGACGTCACCAGTACTCAGAAACACTGACTGTAGGATTAGGACCATTGCACCAAAACAAGGGAAATGCTGGTCTGAAGGGATTTCCTGACAGGTTCAGCAAATTTTTTCTCCCTCAGGCATATTCAGACAGATAGGCAACACTTAGCATGTTCCTGAACAGCTTTTGTTCGGTGAAGCTAACATCTCCTACAAGGTGTAATCCTTCTCTCCCACCCCCACAGACAGCGGTTTATCTTGTTAGTGTTGGGGTTTTGCATTTTTTATAAAAGACTTAAAGCAAACACCTTGCCCTGCACCTTTGCAAGTGAGATGCCTTGGTGGTGTAAGTATTGAGTGACAGGCCCAGACGCAACACACACCAGGAACTAAACTAAACTGCTTCATGACCTGAAGAGATTAAAGCAATGGAAGTGTGAAATAAAGAGAAAATATCTAACTGAAATAACTGTAAACCCCTCAGCTGGATAGATACAGAAAGTGAAGATGTCCCTGAGAACACGCAGTTACTGGACCATGCTGAGATTACTTTGGGTGAGCAGCCCTAATTCTCTGACTTTTTATGTAGTCATAAATGCCAAAGAAACCCTGATGTAGTCCAAAGTGAGGGGAATGCAAGTAAGGAATAACAGTCGTGGGTGAAAGAGGCCACCAAACAGCCCCTATCAGCTACCAAAATTGGGATGGTCAACAGACTTACAGAGCCAATAAAGCACCACATGAAAATACAACTGCTGCAAGGGGGTACAAGCCCCAGGGACAGGCCACACTGTGCATGCATTGCTCAGGGTGAAACTGGGACACGGCACAATTAAAGTTCATCCTCCAAAACTCTACTTAGTGTAACACTGCTTTGCATCCTAATTTTTGGGTTTGGAATGAAGCCCCTGTTCACAGACAGAATAACAACTCAGGAGCTGGATAGTGAAGAACCCACTTCCACTATTTTTTACATGACCTGTAACCAGCAGTCTGATGCTCTGGATCAGTATTTGACAGAGCCTTGTGTTTTACCCTGTTGATGATTAAACATCAACTTTTGCACGTGCTTCAAATATCTGAATTACATTCAGAGAATTAAGATGCATCTAAGATTCATTTCCCAAAAGCTAACATGCAACTGTTTCCTCAGATAATTAGGCCAGATAGTAAATACCTGTCTCCTTTCAAATACAAACATGTAAACTGAAACACAAACCCGTAAGTAACAGGTTAACAAAAATGTTCCAGCTCTTATTGTCACAACAAATGTGCAAATTGAAAAGGAAAAAAAAAAAAAGGTACAGCTCTAAACCAGACAATTATATACAAGTTTGGATCATTTAGCACGTTTTATTGATTCTGATGACAGTTTATCTGTTAATTACACATAATGGAGTCCTATGGGAATTTTATATGTTTAATAATTCTGAGTCTTAGTGAATACATGCTCTAAGAAGCATACTAAGACATACGCCGCTGAGACGTGATGCTGCACATCAAGGTGCACTGTGCTGAAAGCACAGACACAGAAATTTCTCTCTTAGGGATAAAGAAGGCTACAACATTTTGAAAAAGATGACAGGCAAATATTACTTCTAGCAAAATTCAGTTCTAATTAATGTGAGACCATTCCCTGAATCCATACATTTTTGATAGTTTTCGAATATGGTAATTCTATTCAGTAATTCTGTGTCAATAAGAGAAAAGCCCTGAATTCTGTGTCCTACAAACAGATGTAATCGATACAGACATGCTAACACACACATACAGACGTGACTGATGTCTTAAGCACAGGGTCCAGCCACCAGGCTTAATTTGGGATGCAATCTCCAAAACCACTTGTCTTTACTCCCTAACTCTTTACCAACTCCTTGGATATTCACTGCTGTGCTACAGAACACACGATCTCCTACTCCAAGTAATTTTTCCACAAACCCTGTGCTGTTTGTGCAGAAAATACACATCTTTTCCTCCTCTGCCCAGATCCACAGTGCCAAGGACAGATTTGCTGGGAAGCCAAATAGGAGCATTTTATCTTGCAACAAATCCTTGATGAGTCAAAGACTGACTCTTCTCATTACATTTTTGGGGTTTTTTTACACCATGCTGCATAAAGAGAAAGGTCTTTCTTGAGAATGTGACTATAAAGGTTTAGTTTTTAACCCTTTACAAAACTGGTCTGGTTTTGCCCAGAATCAGTATTTCTAACAGTGACCATAAGTTTGCAAATAGGTGGATAGAATCCAGACTAAATGTATTTTTCACACAGAGGTGAAACTTGCCTAAGATGTTTAACTCTGCAGTTTGAAGAGCAATTTGGCCTGCAGTGTTAGGAATATCTACACTCTGCATATTTCTTATAATGAAAGTGAGTGAGGAGGAAAAAGAAGAGAACATCCCCCAGAAAGGAATCAAAACCTGCCCTCTGACACAGCTACTACATTTCATGCTTTGAAACTCTTCCACCGTGTGAAAAATATCTGAACACAAGGGCTCTTACCTCCTCCTTGCAGGGGTGATTGTGTACCATCCCTCTGGTAAACAGGGCAATTATTTACATAGAGAAGTAATAGTACTAAAGCATTTAATGTATTTCTTGCTGTCTTTGAAATTAATTTAATAGCTGGAAAGAACGTGCCCAGCCAGCTTGCCTCCCACAAATGGTGGCTCATGGAGCAGTTCAGGAAACTGTGCCCTGGGGAACAGATTTGGTCACAAGGAATGGGGTAAGAAAAAACAGCACAGAGAGGGGCACTTCCAGTGGTGATTAAGACTTCAAACTGTTCTTTTAAAATGGTGATTTAGCTTGAAAGATTTAAAAATTATGTAATCAAATTACTGTGATAATTTAACTCCCCATTTACAGAAAAGATTCAAACTCATTTCAGCTGTACTCATTCTAGGGTCTGCCAATGTTTAAATGCAAACTCAATAAATCTGTGCTATTTAATTAGACCATGATTCAGCTTGCAGATTGCTCAGGAAAATATTAATCTCTACAAAAATCCTTCTTTAAGTTTTAGCCTTGCAGTCTGGAACTTCCACTTTATTCATGATATTAAACGAATGTAGATCTTAATCCCTCAGGTGTAAGCCTTTGAAAATACGGAAAATGGTTGAAAATGCTGAACTAGCCAAGGGGAAAAGAGAAGGAAAAATAAAAGAGAGAAATCTTTTCAGTAACTACAGACCGGCAGATACAGAAGTGAATTCAGAGCAGGCTATCTCATTGCTAAATATTGCTTATGTATTGGGATAAATACAATCCTCAGCAATGTCATCGAGAACCAATATAATTTAAGGAAACACAGACAATTTGTGTGACAGTCTAGAAATAAAGAAAGAATTCCACAGAAAACATGAAATTGAATTGTAAGTGAGTTTGAATATTCTTCGTATACCATGAAAAACCTTTTTGTTTATGGGCTAGTTTGGAGGGTTTTTTAAGTGGTTTTGCAGCCAGTCTGAATAATTAACAATTACAACATCCCACACAGGTAATATCCAGAGGAAACCTATAGCCAGATGTAACACACTTAAAAACCAGTGCCTGTATAAATAATGAAATAAAAAAGGGTAATTTCAAAGTGTCATTTGAAAGACAGCAGAATTTGACAGTAAATGCCCTGCAAAAACATGATCCCAGGCTGGTGAAACTGAAGACAGACAAACACAAGACTTGTTGATACAGTTGCTGAGTACAAGAGATTTCCCTGGAAGGAAGAAGTTCCTGATCAAAGCTGCCATGGGAGAGAGTGAGATCAACAAATGAGGACATGGACTCATTGAGCTCCACTTGGAGAATCTTATTCTATCCTTGCAAATGCCTTCTTTCACCATCACAGTTTGGGAAAATAGAATTGTACCTCTTCTGATCAGTTGATTGATCAGATCATTGCACAGAAATAGGAGAAAACTGGGAGTTCTCATTCAAGAAAAACACCACAAGGTCCGGACAGAAACTCAGATTACAATCTACCTCATTTAAAATTCAAGCTTCATCTCAAATGCAGCAAACAAACATCCAGCCACCCAGGAATCAATTAGAACACATCACAAAGGGGGACAACTAGCTAAAAACGGGAAAGCACCTGAACTAAGGGCAAGGAAATCTCTCAAAACCCTGCTTTAAGGGAAGTTAAAGGCTGGTATCTATATATTTTGTATATAACATCACTCAGAAGTTGAAGAAAACCAGAGGTCTTAAGTGAAGTGTTTCTTCATGTCACAAAATTCAGACAGCAAAAAGAAAATAGGACAGTGAATCAAGCAGCAGGGAGCATACAGCACTGAATACACACATTAAGATGCTGGCAAACCACACTGGAGAAGTAGATACCAGTAAATACTTGAAATACAGCAACTGCTGTGATGTTTCTGATTCCATACAGCTGAGCAGTTCACAAACTCAATCTGGAGAAATCCCTTTAGAAAGCTGTAGGATCCTGGAAGAACTGGATGAGATCAAGATTAAGAACAAAAAGCAAAATGTTTTTGCTTTATGTAAGGATGAAAAAAATCCTAATCTGTGTTATGTCTCAAATAAAAGAGATTTTTTATCTAGATTGTACTGCTAATCCAAAAATCCCACAAAACCCACTGCAGTGTTTATTAATGGGTGAATTGTTCTCAGAACTACAGCATCCCTTCCTCTCTCCCTGAAACATATGCCAGATTTTCATAAGGACACAAAGTGCTTGCCCACACTGTGTTTCTGTACATTTTTATGAGAAACACAACACAGTGACATTTTGAAAAGCATACTGCTTAAGATAGAGGCACCCATGGAAATGGCCAATCACAAATCAAACCAGGTTCTTGGTCTCCTCAATCAACAAGAATTCCTGTCCTTTTTCCATCCAGAACTGAAGTTACCACAGACACTTACTTTGGTCTTCCCTGTGTTGGGTAAACAAATATACTTCATTTTGACCTGCCTATTTTTCCTGAGCAGAACTGTTTGCTGGGATTTGCATGGTTAGACTAAGACAAGCACAGAGGCAAACAGAGTATTTCCTGACAACAGAATATGGCAAAAATGGTCTGACATCTGGAATATTCTATTGGAAATGGACACTTCAATCGGAAGAGATGCTGAAAATGAAAGAGGAATAAATTAAAAATTCCTTGTCCATAGAAATTACAGGCAGTGAAAACCGAAAACAAAGGCTTGTGTGATTAATTTTAGTGACTGAGGCCTTAGTCTGGATTGCCCTGGTTTGGCCTACTTTTCAGAAGAGATAAAAAGTGAAGCCTCAAAACAGTTTTTAAAACACAGTAGGAAATAAAGCCATAGTAAGAAAAGGAATTACTTCATAGAATGGGGACTTTATTTCAGGGGCTAACTGGATTAGCAGTGAACTAAAACCATTGGCACAAGCAAGTTAAAACATAGTAAACCAGTATTTTCTCTTTCATTCCTGAAATGGCTTACTTTCCACTAGGAGAGGTAGCAAGGGCAATAAACACAGAAATATTTGCTGCAAAGCAGAACAAACAGCACACTATGAACTGGCTCAAGACCCTACACTATAAGGCTAATAAAAGCCTGGAAAAAAGGGAACTCAAATGATAGAGCTGGGGGTGAGACACCAACTTAAAAAAAATGTTGAATGAAGACTTCCAAGTACTTTTTATTCACTATAAGATGTAAGAAATTACCACAATTACCATTGAGGGCAACTAAGTTTGGCCTCGTTTCCTGCCCTTTGTGACTCTCATGCTACTAACAGGTAAATACTGCCTGCTTATTCCCTAACTAAGTGAGGAATAGGTTCAAGTTACTCAGTTACTATGAGTAGCTTCCAGAAAAAAAGAAAAAAAAATATGATTAACCACTGATTAAACATTAATTAACCACTGATCAACTCAGCTGCCATTTCCTAATGCCAACATTAAGCAACTGGTAACAGAGTTATTTATTTTTCCTAAGAATTGTGGTATCATCTATTTGATTACATGAAAATGGAATATGACAAATAAACTGTTTGCAAGCAACATGAAAACTCTGACTATGGTGGTGACTTCCTTTTCTAAAAATTTGTTTCTGTGGTGTACTATTCTCTATACAAAACTACATAAAAGAGTTAAGACCTTGCTATTTATATTTGTCAAAATAAAGACTGGTAACAAACCCTTAACACACAGCTATGTGTGTCTGTGTATATATACATCTGTGTATTTGTCCAGTCAAGACAGATATGTCTTAATCATGAATTCCAACACTAACAAGATGACTGTAGAAAACAAAATGAAAAACATTATTAGAAATGGAATACAGCATGTTGTGACATGCACTGGGAATAAAGATGATGTCCTGTGGAGTAAGTGATTTACTGGGCTCTACCAATTAATTTCCATTATGATAATATCATATAATGGTGATAGCCTAGTGCTCTGAGTATAATGTGTCTGGAAAGCTAAAAAACTTATAAGAACTTACTAATTTTTTAACAGGATGAGATGATAGTGTAACTTTACTGGCACCAATATTGATGTGCACTTTATTATGCTAAAATGCACAAGCTACTTTTTGGTTCACATGCCTTCTGTACTGAAAAAGACCAGAAATTTAAGGGTGAGCAGAAGTCCTCTTCTCCTTCTCGTGGTACATGCTACACAGACAGTATTAGCATTTAAGATTAAATTTTCAATAGTGCATAAAGCTGTACCTCTAAGTGCCTAGCATCCACATTTGGGTCAGGTTTTTCAAGATGCCAGCAGCCTACTAAGCAGATGCACAGACATCAGACTGTCAAATGCACTGACGTATTCTGACATTCCAGTTCCTTAGGTCTTAGATGGGATTGGAGCTTCTCTTATAACTCTGGTCTCAGTTGTGACTCCTAAGCTCTTCTGCAACATTTGGCCTGGAGGCCAAATTTAGTCCTTACTGATTAGTCAATTTCAAAAAACTGCTCACCTGTGACTCCCTGTTTAGTATTACCCTAATCAATACAAGGGAACACGCACGAGAGCAAGGAAAACATGAGCAGCTCATCTTTTCCATGCCGGAACATTCCCGTGCACGTGCCTGCACTTGTGTACACTTAAGCATATTTTGTAAATATTTCACCTTCCCTTACACACGAGGAAGTAATTGGTACATGCATGTTTTGGAAACCATTCAAAGTTGATTTTCTGCGTGGGTAAACAAAGTGCTCCTTGGTGCCAGCTCGCCTCATTTGGGCGGTGTGAGGCAGAACACGGGGCAGCCACGTCCCACAGCTTCCAGGTACCTCCTGGCTTTTGCGTACAGAAGGCAGGGAAAGAAGAGAGGAACTCGTGACACCAGCAGGACAAGGACAATGACAAGGAAAGAGTGACTTCTATGAAGTGTGAAGGCTGTGTTAATTACTATCAAATCAATGCAGATGCTCAAATCTAACCTGATAAATTCCATATTTACATATTAAATGTAACTGTTGAAATCATGCCTGTACAGACTTAACGTACACAACTGAAATGTCTATACATTTCAGTATTGTGCTCTTATATGTGTATTTAAACTCCCCAGAGTCTATTTGCACTCAGTTTGAAATGAGTGACAATCTACAACGTAGCCACATCTTGCATTTCTGGAAATTTATGGAAGTTGGTGTGGCATTGCCAGCCCTGCACAGGGAACATTTGATAGTGTCTGTCAGATAATCTCCCTGAAAAACTGCTACTCCTCCCCACCTTTTAGGGACCAAATGGCAGGATTATCTCACATCCAGCACTGCACAAATGGGCTCTGTAGACCTAAAGAAAAGTGTGTGTTTCAATGCTCATGCTACTGACATTTTTTGGCCAAAACAAAGCTTGTGGTATTTATTCAAACAAAATACAATCGATATGAAGACAATCTACAATTTCTTTTTCCTGCCTCCAAACACCAGCAGGGAAAGTACTATGACACTGTATCATAAATCACTAACACAGATACGAAGATATAGAACCATCTTTGTCAAGTGTTTACAGTAGAGTCAACTTGGGAATCTTTCTAGACAGTGTGGATATGGCAAAAATATCTGAAACACCCAAGATTTCTTATTATACTCTCCACAGCTATAAAAAGGCTAATATATTTTAAACTGAAAAACTAAAGAAAGCAGAAGTAGCAATAAAAATATATTAAAATGTGAATTGCTACTGGTTGATTTTCTAATGGCATTTTGTTTTTTTTATATAGCTACATTTTCATTAACCAAGTTCCTAGTTACATGAAAATAAGCTGTTCTGCTTTTGTCTGTTTAAAAAAAGACAAAAAGATTTAATCCAACTTAAATTTTATTTTAATAACATTTGTAAACTGAAACACTAAGGGCCTGATATCCACTGATGGGCTGTAATTCTGCAGGTGCTATTTTACACCTACAGATTACTGTAGCTGCATCTGGCAGAAGTTTGGTGTCCGCTGCACGCACAATCTGAAGCTGAAATGCTGAATGTCAGCATCTGAAACACTGTTGAAGGGGCAGTGCAATGGCTGGGCTAGTTTTTAACTCCTCCTTGCAACAGTTTCATTTTAAGACAGCAATTTTATCTCTTTGAAGATGAGGGAAGGAAAGGTTTTCACTTCAATGTGCCCTGAATTTTAGTATGCTGAACTGTATTTATCTCTGACATTATCCTGGTTGTAATTTCCAGTGAAGTTAATGAAGCTACAGATGATTTTGATACACTCTATGCACAGTGTATGACTAAACTTTTTTTTGGCAGCAGTTATTTTTTATTATTACTTAAACACTGTATATCTTTCCCTCTTTTTTTGGGGGTGGGGGGGGGAAAAGTGGGAGTGGTATTTAACATCATATCTGCCTATGCTAGCCTCATCATTTTTGTCAAGTAAACTGCAGAAGTATTTCTAATTCAGTCTTTGAATTACAAAATTTAAATAAATACAAAAGCCCTTCTCCATTTAGACTCCTAATTGCAGATAACTTTCTTGCTCTGATCATTAAGCATGACCAATTTTGAGAAATAACCTTCCTGGAGCTGCAAAACATCCTCAAGTGTCTATTTACAATGGTCTAAAATTATAAATAGTTCTTAAATTAAGAATAATTTTGATCTTTGAGAGGCATTTCAGTATTTTCTTAAATCTGGAATAAGATAATATTCCAAAATTAAGGGCAGAGTTAGTGGGGTGGAGAATATTTTACAAAGAAACTAATAATCATTTTGGCTTTGCATGTTTTTGAATTATATTTCTAATTAAAAATGCAGAGTGCTAAATCACATTACAAAGATAAATAGGAAAGTACAACTTCATTGTTGAAAACAATTTCCCTCCTATCAATCTAAGGATTCATGCATCAATATTGTAGATGAACTGTTAATTACAAAATCAATTAAAAAATTATTTCTAAAAACAGTCACGCGTCCTGGCTCTCAGGGGGGCAATTTGGGCAGAAGGTCTCATCTCACTAGGACCGCGCCAAATCACAAGTCGTCATCCACAAGTAAGCAAAAGCAATCTGGTTTTTCATTTTTCAGCGCGGCTGAGCCCAGCCTGAGATTGATCGTCACATATGGCCCCAGAAAACAAACTGTCAATACCTTGAATGCTGCAGAATTTGAACAAATAGCTGTCCGCCCATTCAAGCCACTCATTGCATCCCATTTAACAGATTTTATTGACAGTTTCCTTCTTGTAATTAAAGGGAAAACTACTGGCCAGCAACCAAGATAAAGTTCAAAGATAGGGTCAAAACAAAAGCAGATGGAGGGGCACGGTGTGACTGTCAATGGAACATAGCATCAGAGCATGTTATTGACACACAGGTATCTAATGATCGGCACGTCATTAAAGAGGGATCTATCGTGAACTTTATGCAAATGCTAAAAGGGACTTAAGACCACAATAAAGCATTAAGGAGACACAAAAAGAAAAACAACAAAGCACAAACGATTTTTACTTATCTGACAGTATTCACTGGTTCAGCACTTTTAAATTCAAATGCAGAAAAAAAATCTTTCTCAGCTTTTTTTAACTCTTGCTGCACAGGTAATAATTTTTTGCAGAAGCACTCTCAAGCACTCTCATAAATGCAAAGGATCCATAAGGTAAGGTGTGGTCCTTGTGAGATTCAATATAGATTTCCTCCCTCCTCCCATATCCCGAATTTAGTCTATCAAATTAATCAGTAGCTCCCTTTAAAGAGAAAATATGTAGCATATTCTCCAGCATCCTTTCTTTTGTTTTAATTGCAATGGTTAGACATGTCTGCATTATGAAATGGATTTAGGAGAACACCACCTATTTTCATTTGAAGGGATTTCTGCCGGTAAAACACTCTCCAAATAATACAGTGGAATATTCTCCACTCCCTTAGGAACATATTCCACAATTACTTTGAACCAGAAAATTGTTCTCAGTTTTAACTGCTTTATTTGTTGCCTTTTAGATGTAAAATCTGATTAGCAATTTCTTATTCTAAAATCCTGTTTTAAACCAACCCACAGAAAATATTAAGAAAGAGAAAGAAAGAAAGAAAGAAAGAAAGAGAAAGAAAGAAAGATTAAAAATGTAGCAACTGTCACGCCACCCTGCTAACCTGAATTAGCAAGTGCTATAGCTTTGAGGGTGACAAATTCTTCTTTCTCCAGCTTCATGCTCTTGTATTTCTTTACCAGCTGCAGTATGGCATTGTTAAGGTCAAGAAGGCCTGCCAATTTGGACTGGTCTTCATCCATAATATAATCTTCAGCATATACAAGCTCATCCTCAAAAGAAAGTGACCGGTATACAACACCGAGAATCAAGATCTCCATCCAAGCACTCTGCAGAAGGCTCATCTGGTCAGCTAGAGACAAAGTGGAGAATCCTGAATATGAAAAAAATAAAAATACAGGAAAAATATTAAGCACATTTGGAAATCTGATCCTCTTTTTGATTTATTTTTATACACATTGTGACAAAACATGCACGCATTCTATTATTCTCTCTTCTGCTTTTGTGTTCTCCTCCCCATCCTACTACAGGAAAGTGAATCAAAATAAAATGAAACATTTTGTAATCAAAAGAAAAGTTTTAAATAAGCAAGAATTTGCAGGCTCTTCCTGTAAAAATCATATTAATTTGTGGGGTATTGCAGTGGCAATCTGTGATTTGTATGCTATCTTCTTTGTTGCAAAACACTTGTGCTTAGTTGTAAAAACCTAATGTTGTGAAACAGGGATCTGCCTACTCTATCCACCACTACCACAATCAAAGAAGGATAATTTATGAGAAAAAACAGAAAACTTTATTAAAAGGGAAAATCTGATGTTTTAATAGAATTAAGGTAAGGATGAAAAATAAAAAAATTCTTCTCGAACTTTAACTTCAGGAAAAAGAGAAGTAACACTCACCCTTCTCAGAAAAGACACTAATCACTTCTGTCCTGGTGCCTGCCACTGCTACACTTGTTGAAACAACAGGGTGGCACACTGAAGTGCCAACTGAATAGCAATCAATCACACCATCCTTTTTTTGAGGGCAACCAAACATTTATTAAATGCCTCTTAATGAATTTAACTTTTGCTTGGCTTTTTTCCCCCCCTCTCCCTGCTGTCTCTCCTAATAGGATCACTAAGGGCAAACATCTTTGCTGCCTTACCTTTTAGACTCTTGTTTATAGTACCTGTTAATTTATTATATCAAACTGCTAATATCCCAATCACATTAGGTGCTAGAAAACAATATGGGAGAGGCCAGGAAAATCCTGCCTCTTCGAAATGCAGCAGTTTGCCAGTTGGCACCATCAACCACAAGTACTTAATAAAATCATCAAAGGGGATTAGTCAAGCTTTTCTTAAAGAGTCTTAAGACATGTCTGAGGCTTTCATTTAGTTGTTTATGGAGTTGCTTACATGTCCTTTGACAGGGTTCCCCACTGTAAGAACATTCTTTTTGGCATTCAATTACACTTAAATGCATTTTTCTGTTTTTAATGTCGAGAGTTACAGTCATGCAAGAATATATCATAAACTAGCAAATCTGCAAGGCATCTACTCCAAACAAGATTTTCTCTATAAGCACTAAGCAGCAAAACTAATACAATAAAAAAGAAAAGCCCACATCCAAACCACCAGGCATCCATAAAAAATGAAACATAAAACTGGCTGCATGTGCTCTCTCTCATTTTTCTCTCCCTCCTTATTTGTTTTCATTTTCTCTTCCTGTCTTTTGAGTCCTGTGATAGAACCGTAGCTCTATGCCTTAAAAAACAACAACAACAAAAACCCAAAACCCAAAACAAACAAACAAAAACAAAACAAAAAAAAAAATAAACAAACCAAACAAAAACCCCCAAAAAACAAAACAACAAAACCTGATCCAATGACAACAGGAAAGCCTTAAAGAAGTGACAGTGGAAAATAACACATCTGTGATTAAAATAAATAAGAGGGAAATGGAGAAGAAATAATCATTTCAAAGGTTATAGGGAGGAATTCAGGATTTCAATTAGCTCCAACATTTCTGTTCCTTGCTGGCTTTCAAGAACCAGTTTTTCTGCAGCAGCAGATGGACAGAGACTGTAGCCTGCAGCACCGTTCTGTGACAGCCCCATTCTCCCTCCCAGACATTGCTGTTAGTAAATAGATTTACACATTCTCCAATCTCCACACATCTTTCTGCCGAATAATTAAAAGCAGGATGATTAGTTTATTGAGTGGAAGGAGGAACTTTTTTATTAAGGTCCATCCACGATTTTATCAGGGCTAGCACTTTTACGGTTGTCATGAGGGTGCAGGCATCCAATTTTTCTTATCTGCCTGATTAATACAAACGCTGTTTCAGGACGCATTAATTAACAGATACAAATCTACGTTCTCATGGAAGGATCAATACAGAGAAGAAAAGAGGCATCAATGTGAATTTAGTGCTGATGATGGAGAAGGCACTCTATTGACATTTACGTGCATAGAAACTTTAAAGTTGCAGTGGAGCCCTTTTGTCCCTGTGATTTACAAATTAACAATTTTTCGAGTATAACAATGTTTCACACACTTCTGAGAGGTTTAATTAAGTAAAAAGCAATAAAATCAGTTTTGATTAAAAAAAGTTTAACCTGCAATTCCTCTCTGTATTCTTTTATTTTCCTGAAAACCCCCAACTTCCTTCTTTTATTCATTTATCTATTTTCATGCAGGTTCTTTGGCATTGGTTTTATTTTCTAAAAAAATAAATAATAGCATGTTTCAATAACATTTATTGTGTGCCACAGTCAAAGAAAATTACATATGCCCTGTGAGGGGGGAAAATGGGATGTTGGTATAATTTATTGTACTGCACTCTTGAAAAATCTGCATTCTGGAGCAGTAAATATACTAGTTGTTTTTATATGACACATAAAAATCAAAAGAAATTTTTTACATTATAGAAAAACTGGCAAATATAAAGCATGCTGTTCCACTCTTCAATAATGAATCAAATCAACATGACTATTTTGTTCCTCATCGAAGTAACTTTCCCTTGAAAGCCATTTCAGTGAAAGCATGTTTTAACTTTTAAAGGCATCCCTCGTGGGAATTCAAAGCTGAATCAAGTTGTAATTAATCTGGATTTGTTTGGTTTTTTTATAAAATGTGAAAGGATCCAGTATGTCTCTTGTATCACAACAATGCCCTTTTAATATGTGTTCAACAAGTCACAGTTAAAATAATAGATAACACAGGCTTATATATTTATATACAGAGATTTATTTTTAGTTGTTTGGAGAAGGTTATACTTATTTCATGCCAAACTCTGAGTCTGTGAGCTTTTGTTACGTAAATCCGCCAGATCAAGCGTGTTCTCTGACAATGGGATATTTTCGGTATTAAATTGTAACTATTTTTTAAGAAGTCTCCAACTTGGACCCTTCCAGCCTTCTGACCAGTCTTAACCTCTCCAGCCCCATCTCCAAGCTGTGTCCAAACCACTCCGAGATGCTGCATGATGGTGTGGGTTGGAACTTTGTCATGCGTTGTGTGGGTCCTTAATCCTTCAGAGTCTTGCAGGTCACTGCTTTCAATGCAGACTGTGTGATGACATTTTAAAATACTATGTTGTGCCCCTTTCTCCCCCTTTATCATGTACCATATTGGTGACAACTTTGATCTCTGTCCATCTCCCTCCCCAAGCCAGTGCCATCTGATGTATCTCAGGCATTTGCTGGCAGGATGACTCTGTACCTTGACCTGCAGTTAAACAGTGTGTTTATCTGCGATACAGCACACTCCAAATAAACCAGATGACAGTCTGCAATAATGTCATTTGGAAGGATTGAAAGGCTTCTCAAGAGTCAGATACCCCTGAGGTAAGGAGCTTGAAGGAAGCATGTTTTGTGCCAACCCCCCTGCCATCTTCCACTAGACACTCGTGTGCTTGACAATGATGCCATGGGCACTTGTCAAGATTTTTTTTTCTTTTTGCCTAGCAAACTGATGCACTTTGCAGTCAACTTACAAAAAAGGCTAAGCATTTGAAAGTGTGAAGGGCAAAAAATATCTGACGGCTAGTCTTCAAAAATACACTTTCATTTCAGAAAGCATAAATGTTTATTTCCTGAGCTGAGTGTTGACAGAAATAGGCTGCAGCGCAGGCATATGAATTAACCCCTGGTAGGCATTCTGTTCAGTGTGGTTTTTATGTGGCCGAGTGCAAGCATTGTAAATCTACGGGGTGTCTCCTAATATCAGTTAACAATAGCCTTGATTTGCTGGTTACAGATTTTCTTCCTTTTTTTCCCCTTTCTTTCTCCTCCTTTCAGGGACTGTAGTGTTTCTTCTGCTAAAAATAGATACTTTTCTAGAAACAGTGTATCACACTCAAATTGTAATTATGCCGTAATGACTCACTGAGATCACTGAGTGTGGATTGAGAAAAAAAGGTTGATTGAGCAACTGAACATATGCTTTTTTTTTTTCTTTTTGCATACCAGTAAACCCAAAGTTCAAAGGAAGCAGACATAAACATGTAAAAAGGCCCTACCATTTTTATTATAGGAACAAGGGGCATCGAGCTGACTGCACTCTGCAGTACTCAGCACTCCAAACCAGCTCCAAACACAGTTCGCAGTCCCTTCAACAGGGCTGTTTAAACCACAGATCTTTTCAAATATCAGCACATGCACCACTTGCTCTCTATTTCACATTGCACACAGCTCCATGCGAAGCAGGGTAAATCTTTTATATTCCTGAAGACCCTTTCCTCTACTTCATTAAGATGGACTTCATGGACAGTAACTCACTAGGGGCCAGAGTGAAGCAGCTGCAGATGGTCAAGTGCCGAAGTAAGATCTGTGCCTTGCACACAGCACTTCGAGAACTGCTGGCCAAAAAAAAAAAAAAGGCAGTGGTTGGACTTACCATTGTTTTAATCTGTAAACATTTGATGCAATGCCTCAATCAGGGTACTCAGACTTAAATCCTAGAGTTTATTTCACTTTGCAGGGACTGAGTTTCCCTTTCCCTCTGGTATGTGTTTAGAAATCTGAACATTTGATCAAACCAGGTATGAAATTGCTGGCAAATCTGGGAGTTGCTTGCCTTTTCTGGTAATTGTCTCCCATTTATTTCACCGGTTGTTTGTGTGATAAAGTTTGTTAACTTTATTGAGTAAAGTATTCCTTTTGCCCTGGTTTGTACTTCAAATATCTTCATTTACATTTTTTATAATCAAAGCTGCACTTGCTCATGACATGTTCACTAGTGTGTTACAGATGCAATACATTTACAAAGTTGAAATATCAAGAGTAGAATTTTTAAATTATTTACACTTAATTCTGATAGATTAACTTCTTTCTAAATGTTTTGTGGGTACTGATGTTTCCAGCACAGGTTTGTTTTGTTTTTTTTTCATTTAAAAAATGATGTATAGTCACCACTGGTATTTTAAATACTTTTAAAAACACATTTTAGCTTGGATTACTTTATTTAGAGAGTGTGTGGCCTCATGGTCAAATAACCAACAGTCTTATCCTGGCTGCACTGAGGAGAATGTGAAGAAACTCCAAGATCAGATTTGTGTCCAGCACACTCTCAGATGTACAGCTGTCAGTCTGCCCTCCTCTCCCTCCCTGGCACACACTCAGCCAAGCACTTGGATCCATCCAGCAACTTCAGCTGCCTTCCAGGGATGTAAACAAACGCCAGGGAAATTTCACCAGTGAAATTTCTGCTAGGGCAATGTAATGTTTTCTAGACATGATCGCAGAATTTGCTGAAGGAAACCTTCACAGCCTGACTGCCCTTTGATATTATTCTCTCAAAAATCCAAGAGGATGGCATTAATTAATTTTTTTAGGCTACATGTAGGGCTGAATGTCACACATAAACCTGAATTAAGAGATCCTTTTTATTATAGTAATTCAAGAGAAAATGTATTTAATTACATTTCAAATACTGTGTAGTCTAAAAATATGTATCAAGACCCACAAACATTTCAGTGGTTTTGAAAACCATTAGACAGAAGGAGAGTGCTCTCACTAATCACCAAACATATTTCCCAGATTATGGATGAAATTTCGTGAAAGCTGGAACAGAAACAGATACAATTCATTATGCCAGGGTTAATCCATTATTTCAGGTTTGGTTTGGGTTTTTTTTTCATACCCCTTTGCTTATGTAGCCCCTGGTCAAAGGCTAATAATTGCACATGATGCCGTAACCAGCTGAAATTCAAGTCTGAGTCAGAATTTTCATGTGAAAGGTATCATCTCACAAAATAAAAGATGTAGGTATTTGCCCAGACTTGAAAATGAAAAATCGAGTTCCAAAAGCACAGACTCTAAGTGACCAGAAATACAACCAAAGACTCGATTTATGCTGTTTGCTGAGTTCAGCTTCCACACTCCTTGGAACTGAGGTTCTGCAATTAGAGGTAAGCTCAGAAATGGATTCCATCCAATAACTTTTGCACAGTGAGAGCACTGCCTTTCCTGGGTGATGCTCTGCTGTGCAGCCTCCCCTCTCCTCCTGCCACCACGGCAGAGCACTGCAAAGGCAGCACCAGGGCTCTGTCGCGAGCGGCGCGACGAGTGGCGACTGCCATCTGTTATCTGTGCAGCCCTGGGAGAGGGCAGCTCGGGCTGCACTCACAGAGGTGCCCAGGAGTCACTTTGCCTCGAATTTAAAAAAAGAAAAAAGGAAAAAAAAAAGGGGTGGGAGAAAAAAAAAAACATTTGGACAGCGCTGGGATGTTTTCAGCAAAGCCTGTGCACTTTCCTTGGGTTTTCTTTAAGTGTGTTTGTATTCCTAACTCTTGATGCCCAAGTTCTTATAAAATATACTTATTTTTAAAATATATTTTATAACACGGAAAAATGCCTGTGATAAGCACTTTTTCACTAACACCTACCAGGAGGACGGGAAATGCCACACAGAGCACTAAGAAACCCGGGGCTGTTATCACAATGCTACTTTCATCTCACTGAAACAACAGCAGAGAGATGGCACGGCAATAAAAATGTATTCACACTGCATGTCCCTCTCAATCCATTATGAACACTGGATTCTCACTAAGCAAATATTCGCTTGTCAGAAGTATTTGCAACACTGGATTCATTCAGCAGGACTAAGTAAGTGAAGTTCACAGCAATTTAAAAGCAGCAAATTAGACATTTACAAACAGTGAAGATGCTGCTTGTCTAGCGTGACCTTTCACTCAAGCTATACAAAAAGGTGTTAATGTAATTTAAATACCAGTTAGGAATATTCTGGTTTGTCTTTTACCCTGTGAAACCTTACATGATAACACTAAACAGGAGCAATTTGAGGCTGTCATTTCTTCCCAGGGTCAGATGCACATAGTGAGATGTAACCCACTACAGCTCAAACTGATTTCAGTAGTGCAATCAGAGATACCCCTCTGTAAGCACCCAAATATTTCCAGGCAGCTACTTTTAAATTTCTTATTTCTCATTCAAATGCAAGCTCTCATGAGCTGCTTCTTTAGTATTAGTAATGGAGAGGAGCTGGAAAATAGGACTGATTGAGGATGTCTCCCTGACTTCACATAACCAGTTGCTAACACTATGCAGTGAACCACTAGAGAGAAAAAAAACCTAGCGAGTTGCCCTTGCTTCAGAACAGAATTGGTAAGACCTCCATGTACGGAGTACTTTACAATGGCATTTTTGGGAACATACTGTTGAAAGTATTGTACTCTTTATTTCCATTAATTTTAATTTCACACCTTATTATCTCAGTATTCACCAAGAAAAAGGAAAATATAAGACAATAGAATTAAACAGATTAATACCTGATTTCCCTTTGGAACTTCCACAATTTCAAACAGCTTTACAGCAAACTCACACCAATCTTAGATTAAAAAAAATGCAAGATGAAACACTTGTATTTCGCTTTATCACCAGGTGCTCTGAGAACAGAGAAACACCTGATAAGTGTGTTCCAGGAGACTGCCTTTTTTTTTTTTTTTAACCCTTTTTTTATCCCTCTATGTGAGACAGTTGGGACTCATGGTGCATTACCTCTCTGCAGTGAGGTTCTCAATTCTAGGACATGGACAACGAAAGAAGTATTAAAATTCAGACTAGCAGTGCAATACAGCCCAGTGAAGCTGTAAGTCTCCTCCAGCAATATGAACTCGCAGATTCTTGAGGGTGATCTTTTTAATGCACTACATATGTGATCTCATCTGCTTCTTAAAAGTTAATTCTTCTAGTTCTTTAAAATTTAACCTTCAACTATGATTTGGCTAGACTATGGAATTTATTTTTTTGTCCCCTTTTTGAAGATAGCAGAGGCAGATATCATGATACGGTGTGCTCCTGAAATCACAGGAGAAAATGGAGCAGGATTGTATTTACGGCCCTGAATTTTCTTTAACCGAGCCTTTATAAAAAAAATCATCAATCATATTTTCAACATAAAAATATTGATTTCACCCAAATTCTTCTTCAATCTGTTGTGGATATATGTATTTGACTATGAGTACAATAAAGCCAGCTTTGTAGGTGGAAAAATAAAAACTACACTTAGTCATTAGTAAAGTGAACATAGATGAAAAATAAAGAGTACAATGAATAGGGCTGAATTTCTTCCAAAATCCGTTCTAGAGAACAGTAATACATTTCAGCTTAAAATAGCCAGCATAATATCTTCATATCCTGTGTGTGGTATGACTTAGGTCCTTCAAAGAGGTCAGCTAGCAGAAAAGAAACTACAATCACACATAATTAAACAAAAAGTATTGACCCTTTTTCCTCCTTTTTAATTTTTACTCAGCTGAACAAAACTAAAAATCAAAAAGGGAAAAAAAGGGACAACCTTGACAGAGGAAGCTTGCTAAACTAGCAACAACAATCAGTGTTAGTTCAGGTTCTTCTTGCTTCAACCTTTGTACGCATCAGCCTCCCAACAATTGCATATATTGACTGGGGATATCAAGAGTTCAGGTTTCTTCAGCACATTAGTCTTCAAAACCAAGTTTGCTGGATTGTAAAGTATAACTTCCGGGCTTTTTTTCCACAGAAAGGATTTCTTGTGCATTTAATACGTATTGCCTTTTATTTGTAACCTCTACAGGTCTGGTTTGAGAGCCCTTTTCCTCAAAGAGTGCTGGGTCACTGCTGTTTGCCTTTTGCTCCCCTGGAGAAGCCACCAGTCATTTCCTCCCTGAGAGCTGTGGCAATCCCTGCTCCCTCCATGTTTCCATCAGGCAAAGTCAGGTTTCCAGGAATTCCCCAATAATGTGAATAATATGAATCCGATACAGGAATGTATTAGCATATGGAGACAACCATGCTTGCGATCCAATCAACGTATCTCTGTTAACCCTGTGTGTGCTGAGCTGCCTAAAATCTCTTTCCATTGCCAAAGCAAAATCTTCGGGTTGCAAAATTTTGAGTAAATATCCCCGCTTGTCGTGTGGCAGGAAAATAACAGCTCAGACCACTGTCCTACACATCTTCCATACTCTTCCTAATCTTTAAAACTTTTCTGCTGGTTAGTTGATTTTCTTAATGTGCTGCAGATGCCAAAAAATTCAAATGATGTTTACAGTCTCCTTGGTTTGGGGAAGAGAAGACATATTCTCCTACATGAATGTGAAATTTCTAGTTTACCTAGTTGAGTGTGCATGTATCATTAAGATCATCTCTGGAGGCTGTGTCTTAAATCTGCAACAGTCCACACACAGGGAAAAAAAAAGACAGAAAAAAGAAAAGAAAAAAAAAAGGAAGCTGCCTGATTCTAATACACCTAATTAGCCATCGGCAGACTCTTAATTGCATACATTAGGATGATTCCATAGTGGAGATTAATTCTAAATATACCCAAGCAGCTGGTTAAGATGCCATGGATTACAGTGTGGACTGTACTTTTCCACTTAATTAGATATCAAAATTAAGCAGCAACAAGCATTTTGACATAACGGGGATCAAGCCGCCGCTTGGCATCCCAGAGCTGCACTAAAGTGACCGCTAAACAGAGCCGCACAGATGGAGAGATATTAAATGCCGCACTGGAAAGTAATTTCAAATAATAAAATATCAATATTTACATTTTAATTACCCCTACTGAGAGCCGCTATGTCATTTTCACTATTGCCAACACAGCAAGGGGTAGTGGAATGACATTGCGGCTCTGACTGCAATGACTATTTTGTTTCCATTAAAGAATGACAAGTGTTTTAGAGGCAGTGACACCCAGTGTGTGAACAAGAATGACAGCAGATCAGAAAATTCCTATTAAGGGAATAAATGACTCAACAAGAGAATTTACTTTAAGCAGCCGACTCCTCCTTGAAACAATTAATCCTTTCTAAATTTCCTGCAGGAAGTTTATGATTAGAGGTGCCTTGGAGAGACCTTAGCTTCTCATCAAATATTTAGAATGACAGGACCTTACATGATGACTGGTCAGTTTAAAAACAGTAACATTCAATGCTGAGAGTTACATTGAGAGTTTGCATGAATCAAAATAGTTTTGAGGGAGAAGGGAAGACAGTGAAAAGGAGATTCCTCCCCCTAAAGACCTGAAAGCCTTGGTGCATGGAGATCACCAGGGTTATTTTTGCTGTCTTCACCACTTTTACTGCCATTGGCACAGTGAGTACTCCACATCCCACCTGGGTCACAATTTGCTGGTGTTCAGACTTGTACCCAGCAGGTGATCACAACAGGTAATGTGCACACGCACAGCTTCGGGCCTCTTGTTTCTCCCTGCCTATTCTCTGCACATATATAAACACTTCTTTCAGTACGTACATCAGAAATCCATGAGACACCTTTGCAGCACCTTAGGAATATAATTACTTCTGATCAGGTCTGAGGTCAATCTCATGGAAAGTATTATATTACATCTGACATGCCGCATTTACAAGATGAAAAGGAAGGAAGAAAAATATCAAAACAGTAAAGAAAAAAAAATCTTCCTTGGGGATGTCTGTCAAACTGCAGAGATCTTCAAAGAATTTCAATGGCCTCAGACATGAGAAAGTGGGTAAGAGTAAATCCTTGGTCAGTACACCCAATACGCAGCTAAGTGACCCTCCTCCTGAGTCACGGCATGCATTTATTTAATAATGTGCAGAGCTCAACTTCTATAAATGTGACAAATGGCTAGAACAGAATGGGGTGGGGGAGGGCAAAAGGCATGAAGATTTTTACTGAACAAAAAAAGGAACAACTTTATGGCAGTGACTATTGCAGGAATTTTAGATCCAGCTTTGACATTAAGAATTAGCAGTCAAGTACAAAAATTTTACACTGACATTAGCTGCTTAACTAGTTATCTTCTTTCTCTTGTCTTTTGTTCTTCACTTCTTTTTCTTCCCCCCCCCCCCCCTTTTTTTTTTAAGTACCCAGGAAGTACTTCTTAAGCATCCCTAATGCTTTTAGGACAAGACATTTCCCCATTTCTCAGCCACTAGCACCTTTTAATTTCTGAAAGAGCCACGGTTGAAAATCTTAATTAATTGTTCCATACTGCTTCAGGATCATTATGCAATGTAATAAAGGCCGTGTAATTATGAAATTTTACAGCCATTACCAAGGCTGATGGCTCGTATTTCATCCTCAGCTGGACCCAATGGCTTTTAGCCACTCAGCTCCCCTTTGATGAACTACAGACAGATCTATCAGGCCCAAACAATATCCAGGCAAGGCGGCTATAATAGCTACCTACAGATGAAGCCATAGATAAAGATAAACTATAAATCTACACACAAATGCAGGCACATTGCCTCAGGATGACAGAGGGGAGAGGATGAGACACTTGGGAAAGCTGGCGGCTTGCAGAAAGGCAACCTTCTCTCTCTGTCTCTGTTATTCAGTTCAGAATTTGTTTGGTTTCTTAAAGATGCAAAACCCCTTAACACTTCCCTCACAAAATCACATATTTTTTAAGAACTGTGAATTTTTATATGGAAGTCAAAGGGTCACTTTATCCATCTATCAAATTTGACAAAGGGGATTTATGTGGACAAATCAAGTTATCCTCCAAAAGAAGAATACCAGTCAACAAGTTTGGAAATTGTATTTTAAAAAGTGAATCCAGGTCACTTGCTTCTGAGACTGAAAAAAGCAACCATCCCTGATTTCTAAATGCATTATCATAAGCAGATGCACAGAGGTGAAGTTAGATGATAGGCTTTCACTGGAGGCAGCACCAGAGATGCAATTTCATGCAACATTGTCTGACATTATTTTATTTTCAGTCTGAAAACGAAAATACTTCTAAAATTCAGAGCAAGTTAAAGAAACAAGGGGATTATATACGCTCTTGGTACCTGCAACACCAGAATGTAGTTTATGTCCTAGTTATGGAGGTGACCTCCATCAATGCTCTCTTTAAGACAGGAGGCCTTCTGAGTATGCAGTGTTAGTCCCTCCAGAGTGACGCAAGGCTGACTAAATGATCTCTAGGTGAGAAAAAGAAATGGAGAGCTGCAGCTCCTGACCAGTTCTGAAAAAGTCCAGGGAAGAGTGTGAAAACATTAGCTTGGAAACTGCATCTATTAGTACTCATTCCAGTAGCCCACGGTCAGTTGTGAAGCTAATGCCATGCTCGTGGCTGAGGCTAAAAGCACTTCAGAAGGCAAGAAAAGTTAAAATAAAAATACCATCTGTACTCTCTCATTTGTAATAGATTAACAGAATGGCTTGACCCTTTCCAAAGAAAACATGACAGATTTAAAGGAGGTTCAGAGAAAGTAAAGCAGTACCTAAGAAAACTCTTATGAAAAGAGACTCAGAAAGCAGGAATTGTCTTCCTAAAAATAGTGATGTACGAGACAATGCAGGAGAAGTGTACATAAATTAATTACATAAAAAGTAGTTCTAAAGCTTTTATTCTGTCTGTCTCAAAACACAGACCAAGCAACACTACAGTAAAATGCAGGAAATTCAAAATGGAAGACAAAGAGAAATTCTTCATTCTCTGAGTACCTGGACTGGAGAACTTCTTGTTGAAGGATTTCATTGAAGCCAAGAGCTCAGAGAGGGAGCTGATGCTTACATGGACAGCCAGAATAGCTCCAGGTATTAAATCTCCAAATCCAAATTAAGGGGACAAGGATATTTTTCCTCCTTATTTCATCTAATCTCTAAGCATAAGGAATTCAAAATCGTTTTCCTGAGGCTTCTGCCTACTATGGGGTTCATGTCCCCTCCCCTGAGACTGATCACTGCTGAAGGCAGCAGTGTCCATGACCTATAGCACTCAGTTCATAGCTTCCTAAAAACCGAAGCCTCAGAATTTGGGCCACCTTTCTTTGAGGTGTTTCAAACCTACTCCTAAGAAGTGAAGCTCAGAACAGAAGAGCTTAGAGAGATGTGCCCCAGGGTAAGAATTTCAAAATCACAGCAACTGAGCTCTCACTGTGGAAAGACAAAAATAATGGATATGGAAGATCCATGGTGTTATCATAGCCACAAAAGCAGGCAAGTGCGTGTATTAGCGTGTGTTTGCATAAGCCTGTGTACGCATGCATTTGTACTGAGCAAACCCAGGGTTTTCTGAAAGCTACAGAAATGAATAAAGAACACCTGCTCATTAACTTGTTTTCTTTGCTTATTAAATATGTCCTTTCTTCTAATATAAAAAAAACTGTCTTTGCTGAAGGACAAAATAATAATGTCATCACCACCCAGGTTAGATCAAAGAAATATTTTCTGAAACAGGGAACAGAGTCACAAAGGGTCACTGGTCAACAAAGCTGCACTTCAAGACAGGCAAGGGAATGCATGATTCAGGTTCCTCTGGCTGAGGATGCTTGATATATGGTCTTTAAGGACTAGTATCTGCTTTTAACATGCTTTACTGAAACTGTACGTATGGTGAGTATTCACTGTACATGGTGTGAACTGATCTGCTCCCTGCAGTGCATGTGGAAGTATCATAAACATTCTTAATGGGGAAAATAACCCAGCATTTACATACTAGACTATACAAACACCACCAGGCTGTAGTTCCTGGACAAGACTTTAAATTGCCTTCTAATACTTCCGGAGTTTATCAGAATTTGGTGAAGACCTCTGTTTAAAAATGCACTAGGAAAATTGAGAAGAATGGATGTAGACAAACTGGCAGATCTTTTACCGTCTCTGCTTTCCATCAGGTGGACTCATTTAGCCAAATCAGCATTAACCTCACACATAAACTCTATGGCTTTACCTTTTTTTATCCTCCCCATCATTCATATTAGTAGAGTTAAAAGTAGCTACAAATGTACACAGCAGGAGAATTTTTAAGAGCAAGAACTTCAAGCAGGAAGTAAAACCAAAGATGTTATTTCTATTTCCATCTGAGGCAGTAATACCAGTTTGCTACATTAATTTAATAAAAGTAATGATGATAATGTGAGAAAACTCATAAATGCCACCTTACAATTTTTTATTTCACAAATGAAATTCATCAAGTTTTAACCTCTATGGTCAATGTCTTGTCTGTTAGACAATGCCTATCAATAGCCCATAATTTAACATTAATATAAGATTTTAATAAAGTACAGCAAGGCATTTTGTGCATGTCAGAAAGTTAATTTGCAGTTTAATGAAAACTACATTGAAACAGAACTAGCTGAGGCATAGTTAAGAGTTTATTTTTGCCAAATATGAATTATTGCAAAGGAAAAGGTAATTAATTAACTTCACAAATTTTGGGAAAGACTTTCTTTTCAGTATTGGGTTTAAAACATTTTCCTTCTTCAAGTGATTTTTGGGCTTGGGTTTTTTTAATGAACAGCTGCATGTACCTTACATATGAGTAGCAAGTGTTTTTAGGAAACCTGCTTTAGAGACCACATGAACAAGAGGTTTTGCAAAGTCTCAAAAAAGCACTGACTGCAGTAAGGCCACATTCAGACATAGAAAAAGATTTAGCATTAGGACAGACGAAAAAAGGAAGAGAAATGGGGGTATAATTGTATGTTTCCTCTTTGAATATTCACCAAATGGGGCACAAATCGTAGCTGCTATAATGCATGCCATGCTTTACACTGATTTTCTACACTTGGTATTCCCTAGCTGAATTGTTTCTGAAGTCTATGATTTTTTTTCCACAGCAAATCAGCAGTTTTTCAAGAGGTCTCTGTGCAACCCAGGAATATGACATTTACTAATGTGTTGAGATTGAGGAATTCTCCTTTGTAGAAGCCAACACTAATAAGAAAGATATGGTTCAGTGTCCTGGGTACTCTTCCCAGTTTTATTAATTAGATGGAAAGCTTCTCCTTCTGGAATACTGCAAGGTATTTATTAACACTTCAGCCCACAAACTAGAGTAAATTTACAGTAGTAGAGGTAATTGTTACATACACCGGCTCTTGTTATCAACTTGGCAGGGATAAGCAAAAAAACCCCAGAGGTTTAGATTATGATCTTTTTAATGATATTTTAATTGTGCTTCTTAATCTGCTAAATTAAAAACTATAGTACAATCTTATTCAGATCACTGGCAAAAAAGATCATATCAATTTGCAACAAAATGTATGAATGCTCCTATCTCTTTTAATTATACAAAGAATTTAACAGTCATATTCAATGACCACAGAGTGACTGAGATACAAACTCTTTTGCAGTTGTGCCATCTTATCCCTCAGCACCCTCACATTTTATTTCATGTCTCCCATCTTTTAAGGCACAGACTTTCTTCCCTGCATGATCTTTAGTATCACTACCTTCCTTCTCTCCCTTCATGTTCAGCATGATGACATACTACAGCAACTGTGTCTCAGCACAGCGATGACTGATAATCTCCAGCCAAGCACTCCATAGTATCGCAGCTGCTTTTGTGTTTTACAGAGAAGTGTTAGGTATGCCCAGAGATACTTCATGTAAGCATGTTTCCCTCACTGTTGCTTTCAGCCTTCCTTTTTGCATTCTTCTGCTATCAGACACTCTTACTCCTTCTGGGCACCAGTATATCAATTTATAGTGCCACCAGCAATGCCCTCTCCTTAATTGGTCCACACTAATTTACCTACACTTTTTTTTTGTTTACCATGCAGCTCTCCATGCTCTCAAAAAGCTTAGAGTTGGGTTTCATTTTGCAATCCTTACCCTATTTCTACATTTTTGCACCCACCAAGTGTTCTGATGGGCCCAAATACCTCAAATTGGCTTTACTATCAGGCGTTTGGACAAATTCGTCAGTAATTTTAGAGATTACACAGAAAGGAGAGTTGTGTTTTGTGAGGATGTGCCATTTGAGAGGTCTAAATCAAAATTTTCGCTTGTCAATACTGCTGGATCATCTCTTGTTTCTTTGGCTTTCTCCTTGACCCAGATATCTGCTTTCAAATGTCTGTTTCTTGCTGATCATTCTTTATGGTCACCAGACATTTACCGTGGTTTCCCTTATGGATGTTAAGTGCCCTATCAGTGATCTGAGAAGGAAAGGGGTGAGAATTCTCTCATCTATTCTGTCAAAACCCCACTTAGCTATCCTGACTGCACAGGGCACAAGTCATTTATACCTGGCAATTGCCAAATACACCCCGTCAAAGAGCTAACTAACTTACTAACATCAGCAGTTTTCAGGACTGTATCATAGATGATGTCAGAAGCACAGATGTAGCACAAGGTACATTTATACAGGAAAATATGAGGAAGAATTTGGCCTCGCAAATCTTCCACTGTCTCTGTAATTCTGCTGGAGTCACAAAGTCCTTCTCTTTCTCACAATCTTTCTGTGCAAACTACAGATACAATATATGAAAATAAATTAACAGGGCTGTTATGCTGTTTTATTCATTTAATGTCTGAAAACAACAGCAAATATTTTAACAAAAAAAGGTCTACAAAGTATATTCAGCACTTTTGTAAAATATGTGAAATATATGAAGAGATAAACTGGCTAAAATATTTAGAAAATGATGGAGCTCAACTTTAACACTTCCTCTACATGCTCTTTTGGTCTATTGCTCACTGTTGGCTAATGGGCAAAGTATGATAAAATGTGAAGCCCCTTTTCTAAGTAGTTTAGCCAGTTTATCCCTTTATCCCCTATGTATACTTTTCAGAAATGTTGAATATATTTTGTAGCCCTTTTCTTGGCTAAAACTGAGCAATACAAGAGAGTCTGAAATGGCTCCTACTAAGGTGACCGTTTTCCCCCATGTATTTCTATGGATGCAGGACTATGCCCACAAAATGAATGTGTCTGGCATTGCATGAGGATGAACACAAAGTAAAACTCGTAAAAACCTTGACCATGTAGCTCTGACTTTACAGCACTGAGTGAGAGAGTCAAGTGCACCAGTGCTGTAAAACTGTAAACAGACATTGATATTATACCGTATGTATGAAAAAGCATAAAATACATTTAATTAACTCTGAGCTGTGATACAAACTGACAATTCTCAACAGAAATTTCAAAGCTAAGCCTGACACCTTTCGAGTAATTTTGCTCAGTAAGATACAGATTTAGGTCAGATTTCTATACATTTGTACGTATTTTTTTAATATATGAAAAATGCATATTATTTACCCAATTGCCTGGAATGTCTATTGGAGAAATACATATTTATTTTTAAAAGCAATCCATATATTATTTACTCAGTGGATGAGAATGACTTCAAAACCCCGTTCTGGTCCATCAAATAAATACATATTTATAAATGGTTTTTTAAATGCATATTGTTTACCCAATGGACTGTAATGGCTCTGCTAGTGCCATTACATGTAAATATGTAATTAGCCACATAATAAAAAATCCCCACAAAATTTCTCTGAAAAGCATTATATTTCCATGTGTCAATGTACAATACATTTTCTATTGTTATTATTTTTCTTTAAACAGCAAAGGTGATTACCCTATGCTAATGACTAAGGCTTTGCCATATTTCAAAACCCCACTAGCTCTGCAATTATACAAAACATAAACTTGAAATCCACATTTCTTCCTTTTAAAATTAGTGTTTTGGAATCCTCATCTTGCAGTTGGTGCACCTGGCCTGGATCTTTCTGCCAGCCCCACGGATGCTGACCAGACTTTGCGTAACTGAACACTCCTGTCAGTAGGAGTTTGTTCTGTTCTCACACAAGCTCCTCCACACTGTCAGCCAATGCACCTGCACCATTGCTGGGCCATCCAATCTTGTAACACTGCCAAACTTTACTTATTTATTTCTCCTCACATGGGTTATTTTCTGCAAAGCACTAAATATCCTCAAAAATCCCTTTTTCTTGTGAGAGTGAGGCCAGGATATGAGACATGCAACTCCAGAACCACAATGCATTTTATTACACAGTCCTGTTTAAGTTTCTATTTGAAAGGATGTAGCACCTACCTCAAATATTTGGGAATTAATATTAAGAACAAGACCTGCCAAGCCTACAAAAATCGATGCACACTTTCCAACAGGAGTGAATAGTACAATTTTTAGTAGTGCATGCTGGAATAAGTGTCACACATTAAGATGTAAATTTTATTCTCCAAGCTGAACGCCAGGTGATTAATTCGGATAGCATAGTGATCAATTGGTACAGGTGCTGCACCTGAGTAATGTTTGTTTCTCTACACATTGGTAGCAAAGGTGCAGCACTAACACAGGTGTCACTTGTGTAGCTGTGCAACATCTCTGATTTCCTGAAAACACTCACACTGGTAGTAAGGCTGAACTGTAGAACTGTAGTTCTGCCAGTTTTTTCAATTAGACCCATTATTGGTTTGATGAAGAAGCAAATTAAACATACCATGGTAGTATGTAAAATGGTTAGACAGAACATAAGGTTCTGGTGCTGAGCTTCTTAGGCACATTACCTCTGTGTGCAGCTTTTCCTCCTTCTCTGGAGGCTACAAAAATGAGAGACTTTTGCAAGACAATTTGGTAGCATCAGTCTAGCAACTTAGGTACGGAATGTCCAGGAATACATTCATGTAAAATGCCAGGAAGCTCAAACTTTGTTGAGACTAAAGCTACAATTACTTAGTTGCTTCATTTAGATCTGGCATAAACCACTAGTTTTAACAAAGCTGCTAAAGATTGACACCAGTTTGAGGATAAAAATTGATAGACACAGCTAATAATATATTTTTTTCAAAATAACAAGAAATATTTGTTAATTGATGGTACATTTTAAGTTTAAATCTCTGGCATGTGGAATCAACACTGCAGCTTACAAGTATTTCTTTGCAATTTCACCTCACCAAAGAACATGAGTTTTGACACCAATGAGTAACATGCAGTGTCTACCCAGGACTTACATGTTCCTGTTTTTACAACCTCTCTCCCCACTCCTTTGCTCAACATGATGGGGAACCCAAAGCAAGCAGGTGTGCTCACTAGAAAGCCTCTTCACTAATTTCCATTTAATTCATTTACCAAATCAAATCAAACTGCTACTGTGAAAACTATCTTCTCACAGAGGGGATTAAAGGATCTCTCCACAAATCACTCCAAAGCACCTGAAGTTCAGCTTCCCAAAGCAAGTTAGTTGAAATAAACACAACTAACAGGATGCTGCAGCAGCAGGTCCACCCAGGGCACACAGCTCATGGCAAGAAGTTTCTTAAGGTCAAGCACAATAAGCTCACTGTCTGGCTTTGGTGTGCTGGAAACCTACATTAAGTCAGAACAAGCCTACAAAATCCTCTTTTCTTATTTCCGCACAGCCGCTTGTGTCGGAGCAGAGAGACAGTATTTTGCGCTCTCTTTCTCTCTCCCTCTCTCTCATGTCACTCAGCACTGTAAGAAGGACCAATAATACAATCTTCAACAGGCCCAAATTCCTGTTGAAATTAGAAGTCTCCCTGCAGGTATGCAATTTTAGGGCCTGCACCCTACAACAATAAATCAGTCAAAAATATCCAGGCAAAAGCTATGCTGCTTAAGATGAGGCTTTGCTTTATTTTGCCACTCCTGCTGCCAGGGTGTAATCTTATGCCTCTTTTTTTCGTGAAAAGCATGTAAATTGTTGTACACAGATAGAGTCATTAATGGAAAGCAAGACATCGCAAAGCAGACAATAAATGTATCAATTAATGCCTGGGATGCACACGAGACAATCAATTTTCCCAAATCCGAAATCAATTGAAAAAAAAAAAAGGATAAGAAAAACAATTTGAATTTTCACTCCTCTAAAAGATGGGAATGAGAAGAGAGAGGGAGGGAAGCTGGTGTGCCAATCCTTCTCCCTGTCTTTGCTTGTTTTGTAATTACTAAACCTGAGGTAACTTGAAAAAATTGTGAAAAGTTTTTCTGAGGAAATACTGAAATTTCAGATTAAAATGTC
This sequence comes from Pyrgilauda ruficollis, assembly GCF_017590135.1. NCBI lineage: Eukaryota > Metazoa > Chordata > Aves > Passeriformes > Passeridae > Pyrgilauda > Pyrgilauda ruficollis. The sequence goes on along the minus strand of NW_024525489.1, from coordinate 1,688,971 downwards.
TAAAAACAAAGGAAGAGAAAGAGAGAGAAAGAAGTATTAGGAAACTTCTGGCCTTCAGTCTTACACATGCACAAGGTGCCCGCAACTAAGAAAAGGGGCAATGTTTCTCTTTCTGTGTCTTTTTGTGCACTGATGGAAGTGATGTCCTACAGCATTTCAAGTCATTTATTGAAGTTTGGTGGTGGTAGTGGGAATGTTGTTAAGGAGAGTAAAAAAAGCAATGTCCATTTGAAGCTTGTCTGTGAACTTTGCATGAACCGCCAGGAATAATGTAGTGTGATGACAAGCCAGTTATACCTTCCACTAAATTTGCTGTCTGGAATGAACTGAAATAGTGTTTGGTTTGTGTAATTACGTCCATCTATCTTTATATTCCAGCGGCATATCGCAAATTGAAAATACTAAAAATTGACTGTTGGTTCTGATATTTAATGATTGCCAAAGACAAGACGATGATTTATTGGTTACTTACCGATGTGACACATTTGCATCTTATTAGACGGAGATTACTATTCCTTAAAATGCGGACGAGGCCTGATCATGTCTGATGGATTGATTTGATTTGCAAATGTAATCAAACTAATAAGAGGGAAAAAATGAGCAATAATGCCTTGTTTTTCAACTGGCAATCACTCCCCTGCCAACAACGCTGATATCCCTGACTAAGCAGCCTTCACACAGTCTTCCTGTCTCCTCAAATAAACAAAGGGATGCAAAGAGCTTGATAAGAGGATAACGAGCCAAGTATGGATATAACATGGAGCCTGTACCTCAGCACTGCACAAATGTGTCAATAGGAGTACCAGAAGAGGACTCATGGTGCCTTCAGTTATTAAAAAGCAGCAAGCAAAAACCCAAACAGCAAAACTCTATTGCAAAAAAAAAACCCCCTTTACTAAATTGGGGGGGGGGGGGCAGGGAGTGTAAAAAAAAGAAAAGTGGTTCTAATTCAGGGAACCCCAGGAAAACAATCACCACAAGCACAAAATTTACAGAATAAATACCCGGAATTCCTCAACCTGATAGGAAGCTAACTGGAGAATGTATTTTGGACAACATGATTCAAGCAACTGGAATCACTGACTGTGGCCACAGCATCAGAGAACCTATTTCCAGGGGTATGCTGGATGCTGTTTTAAAATTATTCCAACTACTAAATGCAGGGTTTCTGTCACAGCAAACATTCTATCATTCTGGCCAGATACTGATGTTCCTGTAAGCACTGAAATATGGTTCTAGATAAGAGCAGACTCTTATGCAGCTTGAAGTAAATGACCCTAATTCTCCACAGTAGGATTCTCTTTCTCATTAATAATAATAAAAACAAGTATTAAAAGAAAAAAAAAGCTTTGTGCAAGGAGTTGCACAAAGTCCCCAACCATTTACACAAAAGTGGTAATTCAAGCAGAAGGCAAATAATAAAGCTCTGAGGTCCATACAGGTTACAGATTGTGACCTGCATATTTAGGGATTGATCCAAAGCAGTGAAATCAAGGCAAGGCTTTCTATTGGCCTAAATGGATTTTCATATAAAGCTTTACTAAAGAAGGAGGTTCGATCATGAATGGTGACAGCTGAGGAAGTGATCCTACATATATTTGGGAATATAGAGAACACTGCACAATGGAAGTGCTTGTGTAAATGTGATTGTACTACTTCAATATTTTCCAGACTGACTGCTGATTTGCTTCATTAAGGGATATTCGATAATGTAAAAAAAACTTGCTTTAGGGAACAGCCATTATGAAGTGTCAGGTTAAAAACAAAGTTGAATATATAGCTCCAATTACCATGCTCAAAGACCTCAAAATATTTTCATAATTTAAAGTTTTATAGCTCACGTAATTTATACTTATTTTAACAGAGGAAAAGCATCCTGGTCAAATTCCAATTAAATAATTGCATTTTGCCTACCTAAAATTCTCACTGCATTTTTAATTGGATAGGACACACTTCACTGCCTCTCCTAAATTGTTTAGTATTGCCATTCAGTATATAAATAGCTACCACTTTCTACCACGGAGACAGTACACTTGTCCATGCAGCCATCAATGGCAAATAGGAGTTCATCTGTGTTGGCCGCAGCACTGGAACTCAGGAGACCCATGGCAGCCCATGTTCCCATCACCCTGTTGCAAGCTGGTTTAGTTGTATTTTTTTCTTCCTCCTAGAAGGTTCTCTGAAATATTTTATGATTGTCATTGATGCCGGCTGATTATGATGCTGCTGGTTATGAACATGCAAATGTTCCTTGTCAACAGCCTGTTTTCTTCACTGTATCTCCTGAAATGCCCACCTAAGCCTCTTGTCAGACACTGCCCTCTGTAGGTTTATGGTACAGAGGAAGCAGGAATAACCCTGCACAGGAGGTGCACAGCTTGTCCCCAGTCCTACCTGCACTGCCTCTCTGGGGCACCCTGTTTCCCAGTGGTCTCTTGATTACAAACCCCATGGTGTGCTTCATGTATGAGGATTATAAAACACAGCAAATTACTCACCACCACTGATGTGCAAGGCACAATCCTGCAAACTCCAAACTTGGGTTTAAGATATTCAGCAAAGTATTCAGCACAATTCATTGACAGGGTCCAGAAAACATTCAAGTAACTCGAAACACAAAGAAACTCTTCAAAATTTACTGCTATAATCTCACTAAATGAAGATAATCTGGAATTCACAATGCATTTTGCATGTTATATCTGTAGCTGAAGATTCACTGACACTAAATAACCTGCTCCTGAATCCACCCAACAGTTAACTTCATCTCTGGGAAACTTTGAAGTAGTAAAGTGAAGGACAGATCACAGAGTAGAATGGCTTTCTACAAGAGACTAATATGGGGATGGACTCTGAAAATCTTCTCACTGCAAGCAGAGTTAATTAATGAGAGACACAAGGGTCACAGAAAGTTTTATATGTTACCAGATATAGCTTGAATCTTACCAAGTTTGGAGCCTAATGCCTGTTCAGCAGGGCAGGCATGATGCTTATGCATAGCCAGAAGAAATCTCTGGCTAAAAATACACCCTGCAGCCTGGCAGTGTCGTGATATATTTATGCCAGAAGTGCAACTTCCTTGAACAAATGTATAAGCAGCAGTCATTATCAGCTAAACTGTTCCCCCTTAATCTCTCCAACAGCTGGATGCACGAAAACTGCAGATTGGCCCCCGCCTCTTCTCCACCCTCACCACAACTCTTTGCTCCAGTGTTCTCATGCATAACATGTCAGGACTTGCTAAGCAAGCTGACTTGACTGCAAGCACCACTTCCACTGAACTTGGAGGGAGCCTTCTGCAAGCATAGTTTTGTCTCATTTCGGTGTTTGATTTCACGTCAGCTGTTAATGCAGCTGATTGAAACTGATGGTGCACAACACGGCAGATGAAAACATATTGGGGAGAAGGGTCAAATGCTGTGAAATTTCCACTAGTCTATAATACGTGACTCAAGAGTTTGGTGTGGAAAATATCTTGGCGAAACCAACATATTCTCAGAGAACTTTCCAGAACGTTTTCAAATGAAAGGAAGGTGTTTTCTTGCATGAAGAATCACCAAAATATTTTAATACTGCCTGTTATGCAGTATTAAACTTGGGGATGATGAATTAAAGTAACACTGAACACCGAGTCAAAAGTTATAGTCAAGTAACTGTTCCATCTAAGTAATTAAGCACAGTGGCATGCAGTACCTGCACTCTTTGGATTCTGTGCTTCTTGGGATTCTTTCTGCACACATATACACGCCTATATATTTATATGTGGGTGCATAAATTGAGCATTGCCAACAAAAAAAGCTTACTACCAATGAAGACATGAGTTCATAAAGCCCTTGTATGATCCAGCTGCTGCAGAAGGCAATTACTGCCGACTCATTTTTTAAAAACTGCTGATTCTTGTATCAGGCTGGACTGAGCCCTGCCATTACAATCCAGGTGCTCCCCTGTTATCCATACACTATATATAACCAGACCCAGGTCACCATGTGTCCTGCCAGAAACGTGCTGACTGGCTAAGGGGGCATTGCAATTCAGGTAATTAATCCTATTCTAATGTAGGTTAAGCAGGTGTGAAGCTGAACTTATCCAAGAGAAAGTAGAGGCATTCTTAGAATTATAGTATTTAACTGGTCTCAGCTGACTTTAGGAAACTAGACCATCCTGTGTCTCTGACCCAGTCATACAGGTGGAGACCTGTCTGCTCTAAATCCAATCTAAACAACTGGCTCTTTCCCCGCTCCGTCCTCCCATCCTGGATTTACAGTGTCAACATGTATGACTGAGAAGGTGCCCTTTTCTTCTCCACCCAGAACAAAGTAAATGTATTTTTGTTGGAGGCTTAGTCAGATGACTCAAGTCAAATGTTTAGTTTAAAACAGCCTAAATTGTTACCATGAGAGAGCTATGTTGCTCTAAGTTTACTTCTGCGTTCTTAGTGTCTGCTATGATCCTTTCAGAGGCCAATTTAAATGACATATAAAATTGATCTTATCTCCAACAAAGCCTTCAGGAATTTTAAAACTGAAAAAACCACTCTTTGTTTGGATCTTCTTTAAACAGTGAACCTGGTTGAAAAAAACCTTTATTTTTTTAGAGGAAAGGAGTCCTGTAAATACAGAAGTGATACTTAGTGAACATGAATGACAGGCTCAGTTCTGCTGCATTTGCCTCTTCTGCAAATTCCTCACTTCAGGAATAATGTCAAGATTTGTTCTAACTTTCTTCTTGTGTTTCTGAGCACGGCATCTTCCTACCTTGCAGCCATGCACTACTTGTAAGAAGCTGGCCACCCTTGAGGTATGAACCGTACAGTTTGGGGAAGTTTGGGAAAGGACACCCCCTCAAAGACTATTTCAGAAGTTTCAATTCTTTAATTCAGTGTACTCTTAACTAGTGGTCTTTTAATAAAGTTGAGCTAAATTATGGGGGGTGGCTAATATGCCTGGCTATCTCAGGTATGGTACTCTGGATGTGTGCTCCACTTGCAAAAGGCCATTATTATTGAAGCCTCACATCCAGCTTGCTTACAAAAAAAAAAAAAAAAAAAAAAAAAAAAAAAAGGGAGATTACATTAAAATTAAAAAGGTTAAGATACGTTTAGACCTCTTACCCTCTGGTAATAAGATTAATTCCTTGTTGGCTCAGAAGAAGGAAAACTGCTACTGAGTCATCTGCAATTTACACAGACCTAATCTAGTAAACCCGTTTGTTACACAAGAAGTGGGTACAAAGGTGAGTATTGTTGTCCCCTGAGTGGAAATACTTGCTTAAACCTTGATTCTGCATATACTGCAGAGTCCTGAGGTGGTGAGTTCACACAGGGGACAAACGAAACTCTCAGCTCCCACTGATACACTGACTACTGATGGGGATTTATCCCTTCAGGGCCAGATCCTTGAACAACAGAGGCTGGCACAGCACCTTTGACTTGTACACCCATGACAAGTGATCCCACCAAAGGCTCCTGGTCTGTCTCTACGGATTAACTGAGCAAACTACCATCTGTATTTCTTTTTAATTTTTGCTGGAGAATCTGATCACGGAACAAGCTCAAACCATTTCCTGCAGTTTTAGTTTGCATATTTGTACACCCCCCTCAAAAACACCCAGATCTGCTAATGGAACAGAACAATAATTTTTCTCCTTCTTTCCCCCTCTCTTTTATTCCATTTAGCAGTGCACTTGAACACTTGCAAATATGAAAGGGGGCATTTTCAGCCTCCCGGTACTTAAGTCATGCAACATCTGTGAGCATACAACGTCTCTAACTCAGTCTGCAAGACACCCAGGGTAATACAACACTCTTGATTTTGCTGGAAGAATAACAGCAAATGGCTGCTATATAATTTTGTACTTTTGCATTTAAGACTCAGAAACTAGCCATTTTTGTTTATAGAAAGAAAATGAAAAGCACTGGCATTCATTACTGTTGATTTGCTCTCTTTTTATTAATCATTTCTTATTTTTAAAGGGCCACAGGAGTGAACAAAATAATGCAATGGTAGGAAGATATTTACCAATTTAGCACCTCATTATAAAACTACTCAGAAACCTCCTTGTCTCTCGTTTAACATAATAATTATTAGTGGCAACAAAAGTGGGTCCCACACTTGCGCCATGATTAGCAAGTGATGAATTTGGGTTGAATATGTTGCATTTTGCTAAGTAAACCTTACTATATCCCAAACCCTCAGTCTAAAAAAACATCTAATTTTAAGAAAATAATTTATACTCCTGTTTAAATGCATGTTTCTAAATTAACCAGTGATATTCTATAGAAAACGGCCTCTTTTATGCTTGAAGTCTCCAGCTGCCACACAATTTATATCTCTTTCCTCCCCTCTTTGTTTTTCAGCCATTTTCCCTGAATGTCAAAGTCAATTTAGTGCATTTCACTTTGCTGAATAAATCAGAGGCGAAATCCTTGCTAAAAGTGAAAATTTGATTTGCTAAAAGGAGCTTAGGGCAACTATTAATCAATATATCCAGAGTGTCAAAGCTAAGGCCATGATAGACATGCATTCATTTGGAGATTGGTTGAGGCAGATAAAGGGGGACACTGGGAAAAAAAAAAAAGTGCAACAGCCAGACAATGTAGTGTGAATGTTGGGGGCATGGGTGGAGGGAGAATAAAAAAGGCAACAAACAAGAAAAGGAGACAGTCACTCTGAAGGAAAAAGCAAGTGAACTTAATAGAGACACAAAGTCACTGTTTAATTCTGATCTTGAGAGAAGAGCATTTTAAAGAAGGGATTTTTTTCCCTAAAACCCCTCACAATGTTAAAAGAAAATATTTGAGCCAAGTTTCTTTGTTACCTGTTACTTCAATTTTTTGACTTTATTATGCTTTTGGTGATGATTACTCTTAAATAAGCTTTTCCAAGAAGAGGTACAGATTTTGAAGTCATAACTAGCAAGAGTTTCAGGTGCCTTTGAGTTTTACTGCACATTTATTTTATATTTATGTATAATTTGCAGGTGATGAGATGTTTATATGTTTGAGATTATTTTTTTCCACCTCAGTTAATTTAATGCAAGTAAAAAATGCCAGAAGTGACTAACCTGGAAACTAAAGTGCTTTTTTTACCCCAGGACATCTATGTCTAGCATTATTAGAAACCTTCTCACCTCTCCAGTGCTGTCTCAGTTCTGAACTGGAACTAGCAGACACACATAGAGTGTGTGCATCCCTAGTTGTACACAAAGCCTACCACTCTTTTGTACTGAAATCTGCTGGAATTTTGCCACTGACTTCAGCAACATATTCATCAAGAATAGCCCAACACTGTATCTCAGCTGGGTATGTTGAAAATTTTTAAAAACCTGAACAGATCATTTGGTTATTATGTTTTGCACAATACAGACAGACCCTTGTTTTGTTTTGAAAATGCTAGGAGACTTGTGGACATGTTTATTCATGCATCATCCTACCTTTTCCTCCCTACCTTGCAAGATCACATAACCCGTTTCTGTGACACTGTTTTCAAAATATGAAAAACTAAAAACTGCCACCATTCCCAGCACTTCAAATACCAGGATAGTTGAACTGCTGGCATTTTAGGCACACTGCTTTCCCGTTCTGCTTAGAGAAACCTGAATCAACATGGTGATCTAAACCCTGGCAGTGCTGGGTGGTCCATCCACACTAATGGTCAAAAATAAAACTGGCAGCCAATTGCTGATTTCCCATATTGTACAATTCAGTGCCAGAGGTCAAGGAAGTAATTCGTTCTTGAGAAACCTCTTGGCTGAAATCTCTACCTTCAAGGCCCAGGGAATGGCCTGCCTTAGATCACACGTCACACTAGTTGTGAGTTCAGGAACATTTCCTTTGCAGGAAGAGCAGGTCTGGTTTCTGTACTTAAAGCATGTTTGTAGAAGGAGTTAAAAGAAGGGCAGATACCAGGCTTTTGATAAAGTGTCCCAGTTAGCACTTTGAGAAAGGGCAGGATGTCCTGATTCCCCAGGAGGCTCAAGTTATTATTCCTGCCAACCTCTTAGCACCTCACAACTCATCCTCCATTCCATGTCACATGAACAGTGAACACCACATTTACATGCCCAGCTGTCTGTGGAAGGACAGGCACCCTGTGATGGGGTGCTCTCAGAAGCTGCAGGGCTGCGTCTGAAATGCCCTAAATCCAGGTAGCAGCACAAGGACTAGGGAAGGCTGAGCTCAAAAAACAGATTTTACAGTGGCAGGCAGCACGGCACAGACATAAAGCACAAGCAAGACCTGTCCCCCTTGCAGAGCTGAGATTCTCTATGGGCTGCCCCAACAACAATCCACACAAGTGACTGTGGTCAGCTTTCACCTACATGGGGTGGTATTTCTGAAACACATGGTGAGAAAAGGGCGTTTTAGAAACAACAACTTTGCAGCAAATCATGTTCTTGTTCAATATTATAATGTCAAACTACATCCCTGAGAGCTGCTTTGGAAAGAAAAGCTTAATATTGTCCTCTACAAAGAGTATGCTGGAACAACAATGTTTCATAAAACATTAACACCAAAATATTCAAAACATCCTTGTATGTGTTACATCAAAATCATGCCTTTTTTTTTTTTTTTTTTTTTTTTTTTTAATACTAGCACTAGCAGCAGTATCAATTTCTAACTATTCCCTTCCTTGAACACTGTTACTGCTAACAAAACAGGGACAATAGCTGAAGACAAGCAGGCTTATTTTACTAAATAATGTAACTAGTTATTTTTGATGTATTAGTCTGATTTACTGTTTCCAAACAAATTTTTCATCTTAAGTGCAAAAAGTTGATTTCTATGGTCTGGTTGATGTTTTTTCATGCATGCAAATTTTGTAGAGAACATTTTTTCTTTAGCTTCCTGTTATGCACATTTTTAAGAGTTTAATGCTCACTGCCTCCACTTAATAAGAAAAAATGTTGCATACTTTGGTGAATGTCAATGACAGAGTTACAAAAATCCAGCCAAAACTGAACTGGTACTGTGAGTAGGTATCAGCAGAAAACCACCCTATACAGTGAAAGTTTAATTAATATAATGCAACCAATGAAATGGAAACTCCCCAAAATACAATGTGAAGGGTAGGAAACTCAACTACCAGAAAATACTGAATTAAGAAAGGTTTCCATATTTAAAAGATAACTAAAATAAAATTTCAAAAATAGATAATAAAATAAAACAAAAAAAAACCCCAAATAAAATAAAATAAAATAAAATAAGTCTTGCAGAGGCTTCGTAATATTATTTACAGTTTATTTACGTCAGTTAATAGGAGTTTTGTCTCATCAGGCAGGAGATGAAGCAGCATCAGTCTCCCTCCCTAAGCACCTTCAGTATTTTACTAACGAAGTTACAGTACATCAGAATATTTTAATCTGACACAAAGAACAACAATAGATCTGACTGCTGGCCTGATAATCTTCTTATCACACCCTGTGAAACCTAGCTCTAATATTTGACTGAGCCTCCATTACTCGGCAACACATTCTAAAAAGGCCAACAATGGAGAGAGAATGAAGTGGAGTGTGGAAGTACCTCCATATCTACATAAAAGAGATTAGAGGCGACAGCGTTCCATTTTACAGCTCAATCATATTGTGTTAGCATGCGCTTATCCGAGCGCGGATGAAATTGAAAGAGAAATAAAAAAGAGTCAGGCAGATAGGAACCATAAAAGCGAGGCATGAGCAATTTCCAAGGATATAAAAGGATGCTAATGGCGGGGCCCTGTCATTCTTAAAAAGGGCTATTAGGGCACCATCATCTGTTCTTGTGCCCTTACGCCTCTCTAACTAAAGTCAAGCATTTCCTAATGCCATTGTGATCTTTTTCTTCTTCAGATAAGACATGGTCATGTTTCATAACAACACACTTTCCATTTATTTGATTTATAAATGCAAGGAGACTAATTCTATTTACTGATAAAGGCTTTCCATATATATTTTTCTTTCAATACTTCCTTTTGTATTTGGTATAGACTTTTTGTTCAATAAAAGCAACTATTGAAATATTTCCAATACAACAAAATTACTAATGATTTTATGAAAGGACTTGAACTTTGTATAATTTCAAAACATTTTTTAGTCTGTGACTGAAATTGGAAATGGCTGGCTGGGGCAGAATGAATATTGCATTGTTACATTTTTGTAGATAATCCTATTAAAAGGCTTTTTTTTCAGAAGAGCAAAAACATTGCTTTGGTTTCCTCCATAAAGACAAATTTTACATTGCAATGCTTCAGAGTTGAGATCTTTATTAGTTATTAAGCACCTGATATATAAGGGCCTTTAATTACACTGAACCTTAAGAAATCACTATAGTAAAGAAAGATTTGCTGATTGCTGCTTTGCTGTGCTAGGCACAAATTCACTACTGGTGTAATTAATCGACTCTACAAGATTTACACCAAGGGTTTACTTAGTCTGCCAAGCTACAGTGAACTTTTATGCAATTTTCACCCCTTTCCTAATTCATCCTTTTCCCCATCCCGTTATGCTTCTGCCTACAGTAACAATTGTTAGTTTTGCAAACAGGCACCACTAATGCAGGCTCTTCCAGACGCTGTTTTGTAAAAGATATCAGCTGAGCGTAGCCAGTCCAAGTTCATCAGTCCAACATTCAAAACCAAGCTACAAAAGCTCATTGTATTTGCCCTTTAGCCCTTTAGCATGTCCAGCCCTTTTGCATTTTGATTTTTGTGATCAAATGACAGACAACAAGCACAGATTTTATCACTGTCCTCTGTTACCTGAAGGTAAAAAGACTGTCTTTATTTCCTGGGGCTTTTTTTAAAAATGAAATCAGGTAAGTACACTTACCTGGGGTGGCTTTACCACTGTAGGTGTGGTTTGAGCTTACTTTACTTTACTAAAATGCTGTCTTGTGGCAGGTAAGCTCCTTGAGTGGCTCAGATTTTAAATTTTCACGGCCAGTTTATGGCATCCAATACCTTTTCCACACTAACCAAAGCCATCGTTTTAAAGACTGCTCATTCTCATCCCTCTGCTCTTCCCATCCCTCCAGCCAAATCCAAGCCACACAGCATATTCACAAATAAGACTGACAAAAGTTCCCTAGCAACTGCTATGGAGCATGACTTACTTCTTTGAGAGCTACTCTATTTTGGTTAAGGTGATGTAGGTATCTTCCAAAGATGAAACTCAAACTCACCTGCTTAACTCATTTTGACTTAATTTGGGGTGCTTTATTAGCAACCAGTGTAAGACAAAGTAGCTCCTATAATACAGAGTGATGTTTAAATTAGTTTACAATTTGCTTGGGCTCATCTAGAACTGCTCTGAACAAAGCCATTCAGAAATGTCAGCTGTGTTCCTAACCACTGTAACAAATTGTTGCCTGAACGCTGCACACCTAATGACTTCAAATTAGCTGCACTGCGATATTGCCTGACAGTTCGTTACGACTGTTAGCAACATAGCCGGCGTATCATGACCAATAAATTGGTTTCAGTGTGGGCTGGGAAAGGGACTTCCATCAATTTGATTAAAGAAATTACTGTAGCATTCAAAGCATAAAGACAAACTAGTTTAAGGAGACAGAAATAAGTTAACTGTACCAGAAAAACATTGCTTGTGATAAAAGAGCTTGTTTATACACTGTTTGTGGCACAGAGAATGAGTAAATTTCAACTGATTATTTTAGAGTCTGTAGGCCGTTGTCTTTCCTCTGAAGTAAAAAAAAAAAAAAAAACAACAAAAAAAACCCCACTTCATAAAGGTAAAAATTATTATTATTCTTTGATTGTGTTTGCATATATATTGTGTTTATATTTATCCAAGATGACTGAGAAGAACTGGCAAGAACAAGGGGGAAAAAACCAAACAGCAAGAATATTTCTTTGCAATTTATTTTGAAACTACAAATAAAATATCTTTAACTCTGATAAACAAACAACTGACTGGATTATTTATTCTACTACTAAGGTGTCCCAAAATCACAGCTAAAATGAGAATGACTTATTACTCTAAGGAATGAAAGGTTATCCACTCTTATGCTTAATAAGGCTCCACTATCAAAATCAGAAAACTAATGAGGTGATGAAAACACACCAACACGCTCACTCATCTGCTGGACAAGAAAAATACCTTAACAAAACAAGAGAAAAAGCTGACCTTTTTTTGTGTGACTTTACCGTTTGTGAAAGGTGATAGACTGAGAACCCTGGAGACTTCTGTAAGTTTGTCTGCTAGTTCACAGAGCAAGAACACCTCAGCACTGGGGAGGGGCAAAAATACACCTGAAATGTTATCTGAAGGAATTGCTAATCTTCTGAGAAACTGCTTTTGATGACCCCCATTTTTCTTGCTAATAAGATTGCCAGTCAGCTTTTATAATATCAGTGCATTTATGTGATACAGACTGCAGTCTATTCCATGCAGACCAAGGAAACACTAAGTTGTAAGAGGAGACTTTTTGGGATAATTCAGTTCTTTATAATGAATTGCTGGTACAGTTCAGTTCTCGCACTAGATCAATGGAAAGAACAATTCCTCTGTGCCTTGCCAAAATATAACTGAATTTTTTACCTCCTGTGGTCAGTAGTGGTGCATTTGCCTAACAGAGGAGCCAGACTTAAATTCAAATACTGCTGAATCAGATGACTACAGAGGAGAGGACTTGTATGACCCTTTATGCCAGGCTAATGCTCTGGATAGCAAGAGAAGTTTATCTTAATAATAGCAATACATGAAAAAAAAAAAACAAAAACTCTCTAAGCAGCATGTGAAACTTATTAACATAGTAACATTCGCAGCAACAACACTACTACTTCCAAGGTAAGACACATGACCATCTAAACGATGTCATGTGGAGCCGTAGGAAAACTTTATGCATTGTAAGGAGAGAAAAAAGTTGTATTTTTTACCAGCACAGAATAACCCACGTGACGATTTCTGTACATTAGCTATTTGCAATAAATACTGTATGTACCTGGAATATGCTTAGCCCATCCAATGATCACCACCAGTTCTCTGTCTGCCAGGTCACAAAGAGTGGTAAGTGCTTTGATGTCACTGTCTGGAACAGTGGGGTCAGGCATAGCATAGATCTTCTCTGGTTCAGCCACCAGCAAATGGGAGACAATCTTGTTATCTGTAAAAACAGTCCAGAACATTACAAGATCACCAGCAGCATCATTCTACACTTCAAACAGATGGCTCAGATTTCAAAGTGCACAAAAATTTGTCTTAAGACACTGAACCTAATTACACCTGATTGTAACTTCATGACCTCCTACAAGTGGTTACAGCACAAACAAATCTGATCCATTAACAATGTTTATCACACTCTTAAATTCAATAGAACATAGAAATACATGATCCCTGTTTATTATTGGAGTACAAACATTATAGGAAAAGATTAATGCATTACAGGACATTTTGTACTGTTCAAATAGAAAAGTTTTGCCTTCATTTTATTACCTGCAACTCACCCCACCCCTTAAAGGCAGGGGTAATTGTGCAATTAGTCAATCGCTGAAACTGTAACTTCTGTCACTGACCCAAACTACCATTCTTTACCTACAAACTCAGATTAATGATCTCCTTCTCATTTCTGAACAGGAAAAAATGCTAAAATCAAAGAGAAAAAAGAGTGTAAAACTAAGCAAAGTATGAAAGTATGCAAACTCTACCACAGAAAACTGGTTTTGTGCATGGAATGATACTTTATCATAGTCACACATTGCTTATTTTCATATATATAGCATTTTCATTCACATGTTAAATATTTACTTTTTTATTCAGTTGACTTGTGACATCTATTTGGAATAATCAATTAAGTTATATGGAAAAATGCAGAGAAGAAAAAAGAGAAGAGCCCAACAGGATTTACAATCCAGTGTTGCTATTCTGTAAGTAGGGTAAACATACTATGAGCACTATATACATGCGAAGGCACAATGGAAATATTTTATCTCTATACAGGGGCCTGATTTATTAGTCTGAGAAGGCAGAACTGAAAAATGGGAAAAGCCTCCTAATACAGGGTACATTATTACACTTCCCAATATATTTACATTTTACTTTCCCTGGTAGGTACATCTTTTGACCTCAAATGCACCATCAGAATTTAAAGCTCAACCGGCACCCTTTAGTGATTTTACATTAATCTGTTCCCTTCAGTGAGATAAAACATTATAAGGCTTGATATAAATGGGATTCCACTGTGAGAAGACACCAAGTATTTTCTGAGTGCAGAGAATGCTGCCAGAATTAGTATCATTTTCCCCATCTGCATCTAAGTCACAGGACAGACCACACTGTTCTCCTGCAATGGAAGCTGAGTGGGATGTGACTTGCCCAGCAGTGTTAATGCCTTGTCAAGGCTGACCTAGAACACAGGCTAGGCAGAGTTAAAGAATAAAGTAGGTATTTATTAAAAGGTCTCAATGATACATCTTGGGCAGCACAAGAGCCCAGCCAGGGCTGCGCCCACGATGGACCCAAAATGGTCAACCAGTCCTGAGGTAAGTTCTAGTCCGTTAGCATACTGGAGTTAATTGTCCAATTATAGCTTTAGGTTTTTGGTTTTTCTCTCTTCAGTCCATATTGTATATGCTCTTGGGCCGGAAATTTGGATCAGTTGTCCTTGGTCCCAAGCTAGTGAAGAGAGCTTACTATCCCTCCTTAATATGAAACTCAGAACTGCACACTAAAGCAGTACAGAATCTGAAAAGCTAAAACCCAAGGCATCAGTGTCATAAAGGATCCCTATTAGTCCATTATATATTTCCATAAAATGCTCACTTGATTCAGATTTCTGATACTTTGCTCTTTAGTGACACAGACTCCTTGACTCTGATCTACTTTCTCTGCAATTTTTGTCTTATTCCAAATTTGTGTGTCAGAAGTTGTGATATATGTTAATCCTTCATATAATAAGTGTAAGAGCCAACTGGAAACCATCACATCAAGCTTGTTTTATTACAAGGGAATGTATTCATGCTTTATATGAACTATAGGAACTACGCCAACTGATGCAAGTTTTGATCTCAATAGTTGACTGATTATCAAACTGATTAATGAGGAATTCTATTCTTATTTACAAATGACAGATGGTAGTTTTAACTTATATTGGCAAACAGCCTTTGCACTTTTTTATTTTTTAAATTTTTAAACAGTCTTTTCATAACCTGTTCAATTTCACACAGAAAACATGTAAGTGAGAAAAGATAACATTACTTCTTTCCAAATTCCCATATTTTTAATGGGTTAGATAAAGAGGATAAATTAATGAAGTGTTTCTTAACATCCAAACATATGCAGCTGAGGACTTTTACTTTTTGGTTTTTTAAACCATGATAAATGAATGAAGAAGCACTCTCATCCCCAGGTTCTGGGGTTTTTTCCCCTGCAGCAGAAGAAATGGCCAAAGAACAACTTTCATTCGTGTATGAGGCTTCTCACCAGAGGCATTCCATAGATGATTTAGGAATATTGTCTATTTTGACTCAGGATTTACAAAATCTCAAATCCTTTTTATTTTTGCAGCCAATGAAATCGAAGGCTGGGCCATTAAATTCTATGGTGAAGCTGGAAAATACAACGGAGACCAGAAGTAGGTGTAGAAAAGATCCTCCAAACACCTGCTCCTTCCTTACAGGGGGAAAAAGCTACATGTATTGGCACATGCATTAACACAGAACATAGAAAAATTCTGAATGTACTCAGAAAACTCCATCACTCAGGAAATTGAATAGCCATGAGCACTGTTTCAAGGTAAATCTTATTTAATGTTTCCCTAATTAGAATCAATAGAACCCAATTTTCATTCCTGTGCCTTTGTTACACACAAACTATCAGTCAGGGTCCAGAAAATCTCCCAGGCTACTTCCACACTAAACCGATTCAACTGTTTCAAGTCTGGACACTTATCTGCCAGCATTTGAAAATTAAGTTTTAACAATGTTTATGACAAAATTGTTTGTACTTCGACAAGCTAAGAAAAAGGGAAGCACTCAGATAATGAGTAATGATTTATGAGGAGGTTAGTTTATCTCGGACAACTGGAGCTTACAGAAATCGGTGCAGTTATTGCCTTATAGGTAATGTAATGCACCACGTTGTAATAATCTTGGGTTTACACAGAGATTCTTGTATTTCAGTACAACTGCATTAACCTCTGTTCATATCTTAAGGGCTTGGGGCTTTTGGGCTGGATTGGTTTTTTTTGTCTGTTTGGTCTTGGCTTTTTTGGTATGTTAGGCTATCAACATTCTACTCAATGACAATATCAAGTAAATGAAAAACTGACAATCTGTGCACCCAGGAAAACTAAACCTCTAATGAAATTAAGCATTAGAGTTTATTAAATTTTATTGTATTATCAGAAAGTTTTTATTATAATGTGCAAAATCTGCTTAGTGCAGCCCTAGATTGTATTTACAGAACAGTGGGACAGCTTATGGAGGCTGAGTAGAAGATGCCAGATTGGACAATTGAAGGAATATAATCAGCATAATGTTTTTTGGAAAGGCAAAAGGAAACTATGCCATATGTTCACTTAAGCCTTAATTTTATGTAAAACTGGCTGTTTTTTCTTTGACACAGCTAAAATGCCCTTTCACTTACAGTTCAAAGACTGTTTATTTGCTCACCAGATCCCCATATGCTCAAACGTATTGTACACAGCACTGTCCCCTACTGGGGAACACCATCAGAAACAGATTCCATTTTCCATCCAGCCAGGTATTTTCGAGGGGCTAAAACTGACATGTCTGTCGTCAGATGCTTAGGGGCAGAGGCAAATGGGAGACAAGAAGGAATTTGCCCTCCTTATTTCACCGGCTTATTTATCCATGTTAGGAGTAAATTAACCTCCACAACAGGAGCAACTGCATGTGTGTATTCCCATTTGAATTTGGAAGAGTTTACAACACTTGGTACAGAGCCTGTGTGTCATTGCAGGGTAATACACCAGCCTCTTGCACTACAGCTATAATGCTATTAAATTTACTTCATGGAATTAGTACAGTCACTGCTTGAGTTTATATAAGCTGCAAAGCAAAACCCCTAACTATTTTTAGTTAATCGCAAAGAGGATGGACTTGTATTTTAGCAGTGAGATGATCATCTCTTTCTCTCTTAATTTCAGCCTGGAGAGATACAATCAAGGACATTATTAAAACATAACAAAACAAAGAAAAAAAAAAAATCCATGAGGGTACTAGAGCCCAAACTACCACTTTCTGCTTTGTTATTAGTGTGGCATATTGCTGTTTTAATCTAATACTAGGTAGTGTATTAATCTATAGGTATGAATTAATGAGGCTCTTAATGTATTTTCACTGGGAGGCTGAGCAGTCAAACTCATTTAGTTAGTGAAAACTACAAAAATCACTTTCTTGTGAAATCTGAAAGTAGAAGCTTCAATGAGCTAATGATCACAGTATGAACCATTTTATGTACCACTGAAAATAAAGATAACCTGTAAATGTAAAATTTGCACTGCATAAACCATGCTTTTATACACTCCCACCTGTAAAAACACTCTTTGTTCAACTCCACTTGAGAAAGATGAGCGTATTTAAAACAAAACCTTTTAACAGTCAAATCGATATAGTCTTCATGGTAATATTTTCTGACCAAACCCTTGTTGAACCCAGAAGGAGCTTAGCAAACAGGGCTAGGAGTCAATAGCCTGTACTGAGA
This sequence comes from Pyrgilauda ruficollis, assembly GCF_017590135.1. Lineage (NCBI taxonomy): Eukaryota > Metazoa > Chordata > Aves > Passeriformes > Passeridae > Pyrgilauda > Pyrgilauda ruficollis. The sequence continues at coordinate 1,671,319 of NW_024525489.1, read as the reverse complement.
GAGAAATGCTGTGTATGTGGTGTACTCACATGGCTTTTTTGCTGGCTGAACTAGCTGAGGGTTCAGGTATGGGCTGTTCTCTGCATCTATTCTGCGCTTGTACTTCTGGCGACCTCCACGTACTCGGTCTAGGCGCACACCTACATTTGGAAACACAAGCAAACACATAATTAAATACATTATGAGCATGCCTTTCAGTAGAAATCTTCTATTTCCTGACTTCCAATATTTATATTAAAAGTATGTTTATTTCAAAAGATTAATTTTAGAAAGCATGGCAAATCAGCATTACAAGTATTTGCAAGCAGTTTAGAGTTCCACGCATGCAAGACTAAGTATACAACATAATTTCCTGTTCATTTAAAAACATTCATTCATTTTTACATATTATTAAAAATAGCTAGCAAGTTTAGTTTCCATTTGAAAGAGCCTAATCTTAAGTCATCTTTGCCAGAAGCAGAATTTCAAAGCTGTAATAAACGCCATGGATATAGAAACATAACATTATGAGCAGAGAAGTACAAAGTATTAGAACTTTAGAAACAATGAGTCCTGAATACAGTTTAGATAGTCAAAGCCAAACACGGCCAGACATGGCCAGAGGATACAAAGTAAGTATCCCTTGAAAAATAAGACTATATATGTGGCTTAAAGACTGACATTGTTCATGAGGATTTGAAAGAAATTATACAGTTGTGTATTTAGATGTCATCAGTGATGAATTAACATTTGTGTTCTACCTCCATACTGTTCATTCCTTCAATACAGCATTCTGCTGCCTGGTTTGTATGGATATATAGAAATTTACCTTCCTGAAACAAGTAATAGCTGCTCTCATTGACAAAATGAAACAGGTGAAAGGGTACAAAGACAGTAGGTCTTACAAAACAAGGAAATATTTTAATTTCTTTCTGAGTCACCAAGGCAGATTTCCAGACAGCCTGGATGAACGTGACTAAAACCAAGCAGTAACATAATACGGAAGTTGAAGAACTTGGCACATATGCAGGACAACAGGACAAGTAATACCAAGTGCAAAATCTGTCCCTGATGACACGGATTTAACAACACAAGAATGGAAGGACACATTAATTATCAATGGCCCCTGTGAGCGATGTAGTAAAGTGCAACTCACATTTTCACTTTTCATTGTCTATTTCAGCTCTCCTCCCTCTATGTCTATTTTCTATTGCTATTATTGTGCCACACTCTTCACTTCCCATCCCTCTGATCTCTCCCTTACACACAAAGTACCACAAGAACTGGTTTCTGGACAGCAAGGGAAGCCACCACCAAAGAAATTACAGTTCATGTGCACAGCAAGAAGAACACAGCACAAAGTTTATGTGCTGCCTCTGAACTGCACGGGTAGCACAAACTAGTTACCAGGAAACATCTGTCAGTCCACTTGCCTTCTCAGAAACCAAAAACGATTTTGTAAAAGAAAACTGTTTTGTGTTTTGCCAACTAGCCAGAAATCCAAGGCCACTATTTTTGGGGTGGTATTGCTTTTTTTTTTTTTTTCCCCCTGCCTGTATTTCCTGGGTTACTGACACAGAAAGGAGATGCTTGCTTTAAGGACACAACAAACACCTGCAAGTATAATTCAGTGAGTTGTATCCAACAGCGGTCAACAGCTTTTGCTCATCAGGAAAGCGGGTAATGATCACCCCTACTTAACAGTGAAATTTCACCTGGTTTACTGCAGAAGACAGTGTATGTCAGTCCATCAAACTCAAGAACTACATTTCTTATTCTATGTCTCCAGTGGCATTTATGGGGATCACAAGACTTAAACAGTAACACAAATGAACAACATACCCCAAGAGGTCAGTGCATAATTATGAAGGAAATCTTATTTATGGTAGTTACCTATGTAACTTGTGACTGATTTGTGGTCTAAGCTTTTAGATAAAATTTTTGCTGATTCAATCAACAGAGCACAGTTCCTTTTGTTTTAATTCTTTTTAAGTTATACCTAGAAATGCATGAACTACAAGACCACTTTAAAAACTGATAGCTCAGACCTTTCAGAACTAATGATAACTCACTGTTCTTCACACTTGAATTGGGAATTTGAGCTACACCTGAAGCAAATGACATCCAGGACAATACACTGCCATAAAAACAAACAGCAGAAGACCAAGGTTTGACAGTTGAATATTCAGAAATAGGTAGAGGATTAGAACAAGCCACATGCAATATTGGTGGGATAATGAAAAAGACCTGCCCAGCATTTGAAGAAAAATAGATAGAAAATGATTTCTGCATAATTCAGATGCCATCCTTCCTTCTGCTTGGGAACAGATTTCATAGTGATAAAAGATGGATAGCATCAGGCATAAGTATGTTTAATCAAAAAGTAATGGAACTGAAGCTTAAATTAAAATAATATAAATCTACCAAGATGAACAATTTTTTTTACCTCCTTTGCATTAAATGAGATACGCATTCAAGCCATTCATATACTCAATGGAAGGAAATACAGAAAAATGTCACAATAGCAAAATTTTACTTAGATCCATGCCCTCACCTAATATACATTGCTTTATCTGTAAATAAAGCTTTCTTTTAAAAAACCCTAACTTCTAGATAACTGGGGAGCATTTGTATTGCACAATTTAAAATTACCTAAGTCTATAGTAGAACTAATTCAAATTTTAATGTGAAAATAGTTTTGATAACATAACATCAATAGACTGTAAATCAGAGCTTTATAACCCATCCATTAAAACTGATAGAGTTTATCAGCATTTTGGCTCCTAATATTTCCTTTATCTATAAGATATCCTATATCTATAAGAAAGTAGATACTTTGGATTTAATTTCTGATAACCTAACACATCCTACGTGGTGTTTTACTTCCCAAGGGTCTTTATAGAAGTAAGCACAGTGCAAGGCGCTGCTTAACAAGCTACACCCATCTGATATTCCATAAAAACTTTGGAGTTTAGTAGGTAGCAAACTGAAATCCAGAGGTTCCAAAGTATATCCGTGGATATTCCTCTGCAACTCCTATAGCTTGTATGAGAGAATTCATTACATAAAGGTTTATTTATCAAGACAGTAGTGCTCAAAACAGTAGCAACTGATGCCTCCTTTGTTAAAATAACAAAGGGAAGAAATAAAAGTAATTTTGTCCACAAAAATCCTCATTTGGGGCAGGAGGAGCTTTACATCAGTCACAGATGTGACTATTTGAATTCCACACAGTCTGTATTCAGATTGTTAAGGAGGATATTGTGACATCTGGAGAAATTAAGTAGACCTCTGCTTCAGCTCTGCTGTGCATTGTGGCTTCACAAAATCTTCAGTATCTCAGTTCACTCACCCAATCAGTCCTCAACCATGAAGTGAATAGAAAGATACCCACTCCACCCATAAAAAATTATGTAATACCTCCCAATTAACTGCATTATATGTATTATAATTATAGTTCTTCAGGGTCAAAACATCCATTCATGTCACTGAACACAGCTCCGCCACAGACAAGACAATATGATTCTTCACATTTCCTAATGCTCATTTGAAAAGCCTTCAACAGAGAAAAAACCACCAAGAGTCCTAATGGGAAAAACAGAGATGACCACAGGGTAGAAATAGGAAAAACAGGCTTGCCACCAGTTAAGAGAGCAGTTACTTTCAATGTTAAAGTGCAACACATTCACTTTACATCTCAGGACAAGCACAACTCATAAACTCGTTTGTTCAGGAGAAATGGGTGGTCAGAGATTTAGACATGCCTTAGAAATCTCAGAAGATGAGGGTTGGGCTGTACAGACGCAATATAGGGAGAGATGGAAACTGTGTAACTCAATGCAATAGCTACTTTTTTAAACAAAGCAATTACATGTACTGATACAACGTAAGAAATTCTCCAGCTATTCTTCAGGGAATAAATGCTTATAATAATAGTCACTACATAAGCTTCTACAAAAAAAGTCTGCCTCCGGGTTCCTTACATAATCTTTGCAGGATTTCTACCAAATGCTACACAACACACAACCAAATCACACTGGGCATTTACTCTGCACTAAATGTGTCCACACATCCTCGCATAGAAACAACGGAAGGCCAGAGCAGAAGTGCCACATGAGGTACCCATCAGGTTATTAAATCTAAACAAGATAGCTAAACCTGAACTCATTTTCTTTGTATTTCCTCACCTGTTTCTACCTTGCCAATAAATGTAAATTATAATTCCTATTCTTTCCTCACACTGCCTTGAAGACCTCATGCAGGACAGATACTCAGAGTGATGATGCTACGTAACCAAAAGGATTACCCATACCCCAGTATATTACTGACTTTGCAATCCAGGTCCTCAGTATGAAAACACTATTTAACCATGTAATCTCATTTTCCATACAGATCCAAGCCATATTAAAAGTGTATTATTTACTCCTTTTATCTATTATTTATCCTTTTATCCACCACTATTTATTCCTTTTATCATCCATCTCTATTATTCTTCTCCATCACCTCCTTCTTACCTTGGCCACAAGACTCCAGTGCTCATTTGTTCACCTGACCCCCATTCTTGTCCTTTCCACAGCGCTCTATACCCACAAGAAATTCTCAAGCTAAACTGGAAGGCATTAGCCTAATCCTTCAAATCAAGTCCAACCAACACCAGGACTGCCTGTAAGAAATTGTTCACTACCTTTAACTGGGGAGCTTTTTGTTTGAGGAAAGCAAAAATTTACTTAATCAGTAAACAACAGGTTTGAAATCAGACTGAAACTTGCAATTTTTACTTCCTTCAGGAATTCCACATTCTGCTCCCTTCCTGTTTCCCCCACACAACAGTCTCATAGCAAGCTGATATGTTCTACATCAATGCTGCCCTGGCAATGTCCACCTCTAAGACAGCATTTGATATGTATGAAAAATATTCCTATCTCATTTTTTGAGATATGTAACTGGCTAACAATCCATTTTCTACAGATGTCTGCAAGATTCCCAGCATTGTCTTCAACAGTGAAACAGGTAAAAATGAATACCCACATAACTGCATCTTGCCAAGCTCTGGAGGAACATTGGTAGCAGAGGTAAAAAACCCCTGGCAAAACTGGAAAGCACAAATATAGTTTTAATGGCAGGTTCCAATGTGGTTCTCCTTTGGGACAATGCCTTAATAGAGTGTTCCAGTTCACTTGAATTTACTGTGATTATTTCTAAGAAATATTCTGCTGAATAAACTTCAGTGAATATTACAAAGTCTGGTTTGCTTTTATTTACATAAGCCAGAAAAACTAGGTGATTTTTCCCACCATAAACACAGACAGAATATATTGAGATTTAAGAATGCACACTCATCTAGATACTCTTTAGACACTTCAGCAACCTCTGTAATTTGGGATTAGAGTCCAGTGCATTAACCCTGCAGTTTGAGAGATTTGCAGTAGAAAAAATACTTTAAACCATGAAAGACTTCTCTCAATACAGTAGAAACATGCAAAAAAGTAACACAGCTGAAGAAATAAGATAATATCAGCTATCATTTTTTCTGGATCTGCATACTTATTTTATGTGCTGAATTACAAAGATGCCAAAGAGCTTCTGCAATCAGTCTACAAAGTATTTGGGTAATACCTTATTCAGGTAAAAATTCAGTTAGAGATGTAAAATATGTGTCTACTAGGCAAATAGAATTTTGAAAACAAAGCCCTAATTAATCAAAGAAGATACAAGCTATGACTCACATTAAAGTTTTCCTGATCTATGACTGAAGTAACAATTACCAGGGGAAGGCTTTAGTGTTTTGTCTTCCTATAGCCATCTCCACAATTAAACACATTATTTACAGTAGCATAGGAAGCCTAAAAATCATCCTACTTTACACTCAGCTAGTACCAAAAAATATTTGTTAATGTGGGATAAAATTGGCCATTCTCAAGACATGCCTGTAAAAGAATTAATTCATTAACTGACCCATATAATTGACTGAAAAACAAAACAGTGTTTATTACTTTAATATCTAACTTCATCTGTGACTAGAAGTTGTTTAATTTATCTGTTCCTCTGCAACAATTTGTAAAAAACAGTTTATTATTTAAAAAACCCAAATAATCGGGCTAATTAAAATATTTAGCGAATTGTTCCAGGTTGAAAAAAACAAAAGAGAAAAATACTGCTTTTGCTTCAAACTGCTTTCAGATTTTGCTTATGTTTAATACTAAACAAAGTTTCAAGGCAAGCAAATGTAAGCAGTATTTTGGAAATTTCATTTTTGTCCTGGGAGGAGGGGATGAGATAGGCTGGATTTTTGCAAAGGAACTGATAAACACATCTCTTAGGTTAAAGCCCAGTGGTTTGTTTTTTTCAGTTTGACAAAAGAACTGATAAATGCATTACTTACACAGCTCAATACCCAACCTCTCTTGAAAGGAACATTAACTTTGTATGAACTAATCATCTACATGCTGAAATTTTGTGCACTGTCATTTATGCATTAAACCACAAAAGAACATTAATAAAACCCCCTTAGTTTTCCCATGTAAATGAGACTTTGTGTAAATAAATTCTATTATTTCTCAGCCCAAGTGATTTCCCTTGAAGAATGGTCCATAAACAAAGATGTTCACGTGAAGAAAACGTGGCATAAAATGTTTAAGAATCCCATTGTTCCTTTACATTTTTAAATGGCTCCATATGTATCCTAATCTGTGACAGTCACAAATACAAATTAGGTCACACGCAACAGGTGACAAGTTTTAATTGAATGTCTTCTGTCTGCAATTCTGACAAAAGGTGAATGGAAATAAATGAGTCTGGCAAGACAGCCCTGAGCCTTACAATACCCAATACCTCATTATTTTTAAACAGCTATCTATAAACTGATGCTGACAAGCCTTGAACCTTTTATTTCTGTTCAAGAAGAGGTGAATGTGCAGAAAGAAAGAAGAAAAGAAAAAAAAAAGAAAAACATGACAGCTACACTGTTGCATTAAACATGCAACACCCATTATCCAATGATTAGCTCTCAACTATTACAAAAGATTATCTTTTACACTTCACGTAAGAACTTAAAAAAAAAATCTGTCTCTCTTTCGGAAGAGATACACTCTATGCATTCCATTACTAGTGCCTAAATTTGATCTTTTCTGTGTTTTATAATACCAGCTTTTCAGTGAAATGCTAGACTCAAGATGATTTTAAAAGAGACTGAAATTAGGCCACTAAACAGAGATTATACAGCTTCCACTTATTTTCCTTCCTGTTTCTGAAGTGAGGAAGAGCCTGTGTTGCAGCAAAATGTGCATATTCGTAAACTGCAAAGGAAAAGAAATGCAGAACTAAGGCTGAATATACATATAGCCCTGGTGTTTCTGAAATGAAGCAGTTACCATTACATAATACTTCTCTCCCCATCACCTGGATTACTAATATACTAATTACAAGGAAGCAGTGTAAAATACTGCAACAGCTTTTATGAATAACACAGAAAATTCTGTTGCTAATTGCCCCATTAAATTTCATGTCAATGTGCTTATATATCATAACTATACTATATGAGAGTATATGCCTTATTTTTTTAATTATGCATACAATGTCCTGGGACAAGGTATAAGAATAAATAAAGGCAATCTATCACTAACTAAATACCACAGTTCTAACCTTAATTTATTTAAATATAATTATAGAAGATGCTATCTTGTTTCAGAGTTCAAATTACAACCAATTTAATGAAGTGGAGCTTGCTGGGCTGCAAAGTCATTACTGCATCAATACACTTGCAACCATTACTTTAAAGGTGACAGGCCCAGATCAGAAAGGCAGCTTGGCTGGCAATCCAAGGAGAGGGCACAGAATGTCAGGAGACAGAAAGGTCAAAAAGTAAGTTTGAGCAAGGTCATGCCACTGCCTGAAGGTCAAAATCAGGCCTTTATTCTGGATCACATCACTAGAGGTTATAAAGAATTCAGGAGCTATGCTGGTGACAACTCTAATAGAAAAGAAGTCTAACTGAAGTTCTGGACCATTTGCTGGCAACTCTCAAGACAGAAGGGAAGATTGAAATGAAATGTGTTACAATAATCAGACTGTGAAGTACCAGCAGCATGAACAAGATCTCAATACCCTATTCAGATACAATAATGTGCAGTTTCACAATATTTCAGTTAGTGACTTGGAGGATGTGGGATTCTGGAATTAATCTGTGATCCAGAAATCACAGATCTTAATAGCATGGGTTGAAACAGTTATACAAAATAATATCAGTTCTACTGAAACTAAGATATATTCCACTTAGAATGTGGATTTCTACCTACAGGAAGTGATTTCATTCTGCTCGAACAGAATCAGAGAAAACTAAAGGATGTCTCATCATACTAGAGCTTTAAAACAAATGTAAAATTCACTGAAATACCAAGATTTTTACCCTAACAAATATGATCCCCAACTCTGGGGTTTTTTTTTCTGTTTTATTAGACTTTTTTTCCCCCTTAGGGACAAAATCTTTCTCGTTTTCCTCAAGGAGCAGCCATTCTGTGATGACCTGTACAAGAGTAAGACAAGCAGAATTTACTTTCCAAATTGAACTCATCTGGTAAATTAACTGAGACTTACCTTTACAGCTCAGATGGTTTTATAATGCCACTTGAGCCTAAATTGCCCTCAGTGCAAATATGTATTTTTCTCACAGAATTCTAGATTTCTTCAAGACTTATTCATGAAAGCATAATTCTGACATTGTCTTTTCTCTTAGTACACCCATAACAACCCTATCTCCACAATCTTTCTCATAGTTATGTATTAAGTAATTGTGAGTTGTTTTTTTTTTTGTGAAACATTGTGCAATTCTTCCCTACTTTTTCTTTATTCTTTTAAAGAGTGACCTTGATCCTTCAAGCTTCCTAAAAAGGTACAACAGAATTCTGAACTCCTCTCTGTCTTCTGCATGCTATTTTATGGCTTCACAAGATCTAGAGTAGGGGGCACACTGGGAGAACAGCCCAAGAGTCTTACACCATGTCTCAGCGTCTGTTTGCAGCTAACAGATCTTTTGGAGCATTAATTATATTCTATCATGATTTATAAGTGTAAGTTTTAAAGTAAATATCAATTTGACTTATATGGAAGACTGCAATGAAATGTAAAATATCTGAAGTAATTTAATGACTACATACACCAGTCTGATGCCAAAATAAGGGGTACTTTTAAACCTATGCACAGTCTATATATGAAAATATGGGTTTGACTTGGAAACTGTGGCAGATATTCTTACTTTTTGGCTTTCTGCAGCCATAATATGAGCATTTTGCCTTCTGTATTGTTATTCTGTTTGAACATGTTTTTCAAGACTAGATAGGAGTTACACAGCAGGGTTTCATTTGGAATCCCAGAGTAATCTTGCAGTCCAGCTACAAGATAATTCTAATCTCAAGATAAAAGATTTTATATTACTAGTTTCAGATGTCTTTGGCAAATGACAGGGCTTTTCCGTACTTTGCGCTTCCTGCCCATGTACTGCAACTTTCTTACAATTCTGTCTGATACAAGAGTGAAGTTCAACAGTGGCTTATATGGGTACTTAGTTCAGATGGGCACATTTTACAACTGACAGGTATCTGAAATTCCTGGTTTCTACTTCCTTTCTGATTTGTCTGAGCAATTGCTTATTTTGAAAAGTACAGTCTTTTTTCTGTAGGAATGAAAAAAACAATGATCTGGGTTAGTATGTTTGGACTGGAAGGTACTGACATAGCACATCACAGCACCTTCTTGTTCAGTGTTCCTTCTGCCTGAAAATCTTCACGTGGAACAAAAAATTTAAGTTTTTTTCATTATTTTCAGTGTGTTAAAGTAATGACTGTTCAGCAATAAAAGCTTCAAAATGTAGTGACTAGAGGGGCATCAAATCGAGACAGAGTAAAATAAAGAAAATCACATAAAATGTCAATGTGGTGAAATTGTTTCTTATTAGTATTGTAGCATTGCTTTTAAAGATGGAAACAAAAATGGAGATATGTCCTCTGCATATATTATGGTTACTGTAGATGGCATGTAAAAACATTCCAAATGGCCTTACTAGGAAGGGATTTTACAAATGGCCTTTAGTGGAGGACCATGATCTCATCCACATTACAAACATTTGCCCCAACATTTTCCAGAGTACTGAAACTATGCCTTTTCCTTTGTTTGTGTATAACATTTCCCCTGTTATTCCATGAATACTACTATTAAAGAATTGTGCATTCATGAGAATCTGAAAGTGAAACTGAGCAGAAAACCACCAAAATTAATTGATGAAGTTCTGATACTAAGGTTAAGTGAGGAGCAAAACAGAGAATAAATTTTTTAAGTTATTAAATTTTACAAGAGAATTCAACTGAATTACATGGGTAGATATATAAAATGTATAAAACTATCAGATGTGGTGGAACATGGCAAGATTAAAAGATGCATAAAAGATTTTGTTGATCTTCTAATGTTCACTTCTTTTCCCTTAACACAAAAAGGACTGAGATATTACTGTGTATACATATACATATATAAAAATAATAAGAAAATATCCGGTGATATCAGCTAAAGTGTGAAAAGAACACAAGATTAATTATTTTACGATTCCTATAACAAGTGTATATATCAGTGTTTCTTCTTCATAAAGCAACGGAAAAGAAAATTACATGCAAGGAGTTAACAGGTACAAGGTTCTGTAGCCATAAACAGGAAAAAAATCTAACTCTTCATTTAGAATTTTAAGTATTCTCCCAAACATGCTTAGCACTTCATTCATGCCCTGAGTGTGAGTGATTTATACCTCAGCTCACACACCCTGCCAGCCTCACAACCTGACATTCTGCCTGACACACTGGAGTGACAGGTTAGCCTGCTTCTGGCCATTGAGTCTTGTCTCGAGGTACTACTTGAGCAATTAATAGAAGGTATTAGTGGTACCACTTCACTGATACCACTGCTAGAAGCTTTCCATACAGAAACATACTGGTTAACCAGCGTATTGACAGCTCTTTCGTGGTTAGCAACAGGAATGGACCAGAGCCTATGCAGAAAATCCCAGCTGAAAAACATAACTGCAAATGTGCTCAGCATTTCCCAGACTTTTTGACTGCCTCTAATCTTACAAACAATTAATAGTACGAAGTAAATTGATTTCACTTCAATAAAAAACAATAAATTTTTAAACAATTAGACGATATAGTCTTATTATAAAGTGCCCCTGCTCTAAAACAGAAATGGTGACAATTTTCTTCTAATCTCAAAGGTAACATTGGGCCTTTGGGAAATGGGTTAATAAATTCTAGTTTCCTAAACCAGGCAGACTGATTTACTGTAAACTTCCCCCATTAGTCTTATAGTAGATGCCTATCAAATTGCTTATGAGAACAAATTTATGGAAAATATCCAAGAGTAATGCTTTGTTCTTATTAAAATACATGAATATGTATGTAATTTTAGCCAGCCTAAATGAACAAAACAAAGAGAAAAAAGGTCAAAAATTTTTGTCACAAGAATTATTCTTTTACACAAGAAACAATCTGTTCCTGTTAAAAATGCCTTTATATAAAAGAGGCTTGTCTGAGGAGAATTTTTTTCTTCAAATGGTAATGGCAACTGCTATGAAGAAAACCCGTACAGTGTACAAGGGTATGTTAATACAAGTAATTGGGCGACATAATTACATGAGCACTATTTAAAAGAGGAAATAAAGCATAAAATTTCTCCATAAATTATTTCTACATAGAATTTTAACAGATGCAGAATTTAAAAAAAAAAAAAAAAAAAAAAAGTTCTCAGTCAATAATTCCTGACAAGCACAGTCTATTTAAATTGATACATACCCATCCTCCTTCTGAATGCAGATGCCAATGGGAGTATTCACCATGAGCAATGCTAAACATACACACATTCACACATTTTGTTTTCCTAGGGGCCATGGAAAGAATATTTACCAAACAGGAGACCAAGGTCTTCTCACTCAATGCACTGCAAATCTATTACAGCTCTGCTGAAGTCTGCACATTTCTCCAGAGCTACTTCTAAGGGTAAGAAGAGCAAAGAGTTTCATTGACTTTGTATTTTTGTCCAAATCCTGTGTTCCTTTCAAAGTTTTCTGCTTTGTGTCCCAAAGTTCTCTTCCTTCCGTTAAAACACATACATTGGACTTGTTCACTCTTTTCTTTTAAACATATCACTATACATTCCTAGAGAATGTGACACCCAATTTAAAAGACACTAAGACTCAAGAGCAGAATTTAATGAGTAAAAAGATGGCAGGGTATGTATAAAATAACTTAATGAAACAAGCCCACAAATAGAAACCTAGAAGAGTATTTCAAGATATTGATAACTAGCACCCTCAAAACGAACAAATGTGTGTAATACTTTTCCTAGGACAAGTTTTGAGCAACTTGACCAGGAAGTGTGTGTACAATTTGTACAATTCAGTCCCCAGGTTCTGTGAATTGCTTATGAAAAAAATGTCATTGTTGTCACTCTGTGATCAGGAAAACAGACACAGCTTTAAAGGAAAAGGAGATGACAAGATCCATGATGGCCTGCAGTGAGAACACCTTTCTCCAGCAGGAACTCTTCAGAGAATGATCACTAAAGGCTGTGTGTGCTTTGCACAGCACAGTGTAACTCAAAGCAATTACATTGCATTGTTTAATGGCCAATACAAGCTAAGAGTCAAAATTCCTTACTTACTCTTTTACCCTGCCCTACGTGGGCAATCTGCGAATACAAATACACAGTAAGTGAAGGTCTGGAGAGCTGCTGGCAAATGAAATCTCTATGTGGTACAGTTTTCCACATTTAGATTCTGCATCTCCACATTACTCTCTCAAGATCCAAAATTGTACCTAGGACCGCTATTTAAACAAAACAAACCCATTTCTTCCTTTCTTCTTTCCCTCTCTTTGACCTTAGAACCTTTACTTTGGATCAGAACCACCTTCTGCAATGTGTTCATTTGTTCCAGGAAGTATTTTGATCCTGAGGTCAAATTTGGATCAATTTTCAGATGATCAAGTTTTTTTCTACTAATTTTAATCTGCACTAGGTATATTCAGAAGAATGGTACAAAAACATGCAGATAAATCTGAACAAGAAAGCACATTTAATTGCAAAAAAATGTTATGTCTAAAGTGACATAACAGGAATAAGATCCTGCCTGTATTTTCAAAGGGAACTCATTCAAATGTTCTTCCTTGAGGCCTTAGCTTAGTTAAACCTGGAAAAAAGAAAGGAACTGACCACTGAAGAAAATACCTCTAATTATGTTTATATGCAGCAAAATGGTGCGTCAGTTATAGGAAATATCACTATGTTTTTTGGGAATATTTTTTATTGGAGAAAATCAAAACACATGGCACTGAGGATGGATCCTATGAGGAAAGCCTTTGGGATTGGCGATGGGACCTTCTTAAATCAGTGTTCTCAACGGTCTTAACAAATCTGATATTTTGTGACACTGTTTCTTGGGGTTTTACATGTTTCCCATTTGCTGACATGTGAGATTTATGTGAAAATCGTACACCTTGGCACTGCTCAGGAGCATTTGTTTCTTGAATTGAGGCAGGTTTTAGAAACTGTAACACAATTCATTTTTTACTGCCTTTTCCCTATTTTACAGAGTTAAGTTATTTTCCACTTGTCATGTCACTATGTCAGAGATGGTGTTGTGGGGTGGATTGATACCTCTTTATTATTCTCTCCAGCCTGTGGCTTTCTTTTTAGATTGCTCTGTGATCTTCTTTTCCACTATCCACAAAGAGTGGAAGTGTAATAAACATCTCTACTTTGTGCCAATTTTTTGTGGGGACTACTGCTCTCTCAGTGACGATATTTACATATTTCTTGAAACTAGGCTAACTTGCAGTTAGAGCAATAGGAAACTTGGCCATATATCCTACATCCATCAACCCAGCAGAATTCTAGTTTTAACTGGACTTTTAAATTAAGACTATGAGCCCACAAAAAAAAGGGAGAGAATGAACTGCAAAATTTATATTGACAATCTATTTAACAGTCAGAGTAAATTTTTAGTATAACTTCCACAGACCAAAAATGACTAATTCCACATCAAAAAAAATCCTAAACCTCAAATAAATTCAGAGCCAGAATTCTGTGATTTTGATTGGCATCTTCCCTACATCTGAAACAGTGTAGCCCATTTTTTATTCAAAATCATTTCCACAAAACAGCTTCAAAATAAGTTTAAAATACACTGCACAGGCTTTTTAATTTTTAAACCTATCTAATTAAAAGATGAGGATATTCTCCTTGTAGTTACATAAATACGTAAGAAAGAGTAAAAAAGCTTTTCAATGGCTTGTTTTTTTATTCATCCCATTCTATCGATTCTACTCTGAGGAACAGATTTTCATCTTTGTCCTAAACATCAAAAAATGCTCTTTACACTTTACATTTCTTAAACCATGTTGTACATTGTACCACTAAGGTATACAATCCTCATCAAAACTCCACACAGTTGGCAAATGCCACAGTGAACTAAACAGACTGGGATTTCAAGTGCTGGATACTTAACAGCCCAAGAAGCTCTTTAATCTTGTTTAAGAAAGAGAGGGCATAATTTATCTAGAGACAATCCTCCTTGGCAGCATGTGCATAAGAAAGGAGGCTCAATGTGCTGAGCTTTAAAAGGGAATGGAAAATAAAAGTTTCTACCATGAACATACTTCATAACAGTAACAAATAAACAAACAAGCAGGTTAACTGATATGCACACGAGGTCTGAAGCATCAGTGGAGAATTTTGCCTGTGCTGGCAGTTGCATGAACCAAAGCTACTCACAGTGAGAGAGATTTACCTGCTCATTTCAGACTATTGTTGCTGAACTGGGCCGTAATCAAACACTTTCTAGATACTTCTCACATGCCATGAATCCTGAAACGAGGGTGATTCACAGAAGTGCAATGCCAAACTGGTTAATGCATATTATTTGATTTTAAGAAGTGTAAAACTACATCAGTCTGGAAATGAAGACAGAAAACATATCTTATTACATGCAATTGCAACACAGTCAATCCTGCCAATGGCAAAGATCAATGGCTAGACTAGTAATTCCTCCACTGAGAATAACTAGGGAGAGACAGAGAATTCCTTCAGGTCCTTTTCATTCATCAATACATACCATGAAAAGAAAAAAGTGGGTTATTTTGTGCTAGTTTCAACTTACATTATTAATGTGAGGAAGCAAACTAAATACTGATTAGCAACAAAGTAAGCCCAGTGAAGGACCAAAACTATTGTAAAGGTGCAAGAACCCCATATAAAAAGTCAGTTGGATTGTGAATATGTTCTCCCTCCATTTCAGATTTGATATACAAGTGTTGAAAACTGTTTAAAAATTTTATTTGTATGTAGGACCAATAAATATTGATGCTTTTTTCCCATTCAAATATAGGAACTTGACACAATCCAGGAAAAAATTGCTAAGTTTGTCTTTCAAGAGAAGGTTTTCCATCACACTTTATTCTTTATTATGGAACAGTTTACCTGAGGACACACTTAGAGATCAGTGCCATGTTCCACTGCTCAAAGATCTGTTATTAGGATCTGGCAATTTCACACATTTCTGAGTAAGGCCTGCAGTCCTTACTCAGAAAAACTGCAACTCTAACTCCCATGCCACTAGAAGCCCCATTGCAGACTTTTTCCAGTATAATATCCAGCATACCCGCCTAATTAATGCAAGCAGTATTAGTGCCATTTATCTTTCTTTTTCATTGTTTTTTTTACTCAGTTACTTCTCCATCAAAGTGCACTGTGTTTTAGTGTTGTGATTTTAAAAAAAAGAAATTAGCCAAATCAATTACAGTCCTCTGTCAATCTGTATGGTTGAGCCACAACTTTTACTGTTTTAATTAAATGAAGAAATGGGTCTATTGTTTGAAGGCATTAAAGAAAGCAATTCAAAATTTCAAGTAAAGGGTTTTTTTGCTTTTACTGGGGGACAGAGATACCCATAAAAGCAGTACAGGTGTCTATTTGAATTTTACAGCAACTGTGAAATTAATAAGAATCACAGAAACAAGTATTTGTCCCTTTTTTTCTTTTAGCTAACATTCCACTGATTCTAATGGGTTTAGGCTGTGAAGATGTTGTTACCTACAAAATGTTGCCATGGTTTTAATCCTGGGTTAGCAAGAGGACACAATCTTTAACGAAGAAGAAAATCTAACAAATTAATAAGAAAAATTCAGAAGTAAAAACAACAACAAGTCATATAGGTTGCAAATGACTGGAGGAATATTAGTAGAATTAAACTTTATTATCAGTATAAAGCTGATCTTGCATATCATCTGTCTTATATAAAAAATTGTCCTAAAATATGTGAATTTCAACACAGAAGTATTTGTTGTAAATGGGATTTGACATATGTGTGAAACTGCATAAAGGGCTTTTCAATCAAAATCTGTCTCCTAGCAAACTCTATAGCAGAGGGTTGCCACAACAGGGAATGCTGAGTAATTATGAAAGTAGAAAATGGCTCATATGTACTTTTCCTTTTTCTGACTCACTCTTTTTTGTGACCTGCAGAGGCTGTAGATTGCACAGACAGAATTCTGTTCACACAGTCCCCTTTTTCACTCCAAACATCCCTAGGCCAGAGAGGTATTCCTCTGGCCTAAGGTTGTTTGGAGTGAAAAGAAGCCAGTCTAAGAACAACATAAAACATTATTACTCTTCTGGTTTTCCCTAAATGCTCTAGGTAGCCATCACTTTATCCCGTGTACACTACATTCCCTTACTGCCCAACCTAATAAAGACTTCTGTCACAGCGATAGCTTTTCATCTTCAGAGCTCTTTTCTCCTCTCCTGATAAGGCTGCCAACTCTACTCTCTGTAAATGAGCTCATGTGAACACTTTATTTTCGGCTTGTGGAAACAAAAAGGGCCAGTGCTCAGCTTCAGAGCTTGAGGGGGCGGTTTGCTATCTTCAAAGCATGACCAAGGCGTTTGAAAGGGATTAAAATTAAATTGGTAAGCTTAGCTTGAAATACGGAACTTGAGGCAGGACTATTGCACTCACAAACACTGCTTTTTCTTTAAAAGCTTCAGAAGCCCCTTAAAAATGGTCAATTTAACTCATTTTTATTTGTGTACTCTTAAACCTCTGGCAACTGCTTTGTTAAGACTGCTAGCCAGTACTCCACATTATCATCAGTAGGCACATATAGTCGAGCATCTCCCTTTCAGGACAGATGGTTATCCCATCCCACTGCACTCAGTTCAGAAACATGTGAATCACAGCTTCAGCTTCCTTATCCAAACAACAAATAAATTAAAACTTTTTTTTGCAATCAGTGGCATATGTTTGCATCTGTGCACAGAATGACTTGGGCCAAACCTGAATTGACATATTTAATTCAGTGACATCCTAACTATTTTGTGAATGTCCAGTTCCTGGCACTGCTTGATGCACAATAAGGAGCCATGAAAGAAAAACAAACTTCTACAAATACTTCCTCTGGGATTTTATAGATGAAATTAATTTCAACAGATAGCTACTACTGTGTAGTGGATACAAAAATTGGTTATATTTTTTAAAGCTTATACAAAATATATCCTTAGGAACAAAGCAATTAACTGTCCACCTCTTAAAATGCTGCGCTTCTGCATCAGGTGTAGCTGGCCAGGTGGAGAACCAAGTAAGCAATGGCTCAGGGCACAGGTATTCCTTCCATCTAACATCTGGCTCAAAATCCACTCACGAAAACATTATTTCCTGGTCTTACATTCCCAGTGTGTCCACATCAGGAATGTACTGAAGAAGCAGAACATCTCGTTCAGCTCAAGATGAAGACCCAGCTAATATAGGTGTCTGCACTTAAAGCTTATCAGAAAGGGAAGATACATGGGAGTAAGGAGAGATCATTCTGCAAAAATTCTTGAAGAGTTTTAGAGGATTTCCCTCAGGGTGCTCTCTGAATGGTGTCATTCTTTCAGACAATTTCCAGTGTTTACCCTGGTGGTAACCTTATTACCACTGCTATTACTATTTCTAGATTCATGTTCAGAGGGCAAACACTGCCATTCACTGCTGTACCTCCTAAGTTTGGGGCAGTTTTAAATAGCAAGTTTCTCATTGTTAAAGAGAGGTAATGGCACCGTTTGAAAACAGAGTCAATAACAAAGCAGGGGGAAGCAAAGCAGCCTTTCCCGACTGGAAAGACTTCTAAGGTAAGCGAGCATGTAATGAAATTGACTCTTTTAACACCATCCTAAGATAAACACTAAAGGTTATCCAGAAACTGCAAATGATCGTTGGAGGGCAGAGTATTCAAAATAAAAGCAATTCTCTGTTATTATATTTCTAAATAAGGAATGCAATGTAACTTTGCCTTTAAGAAACTTCTTGATGAAAGAAAGGATTTGAAATAGCTGTGTCCAAAGATACCACCAAACAGTACAAGAAAATATAAAGCTGTTTAGGACTGAATGCCAAAGAAAACAAACAGAAAGCTGGACTACATCACAGAAGAAAATAAAGGGGAGTTGGGAGATGGTCTGATTTGGCATCACAGACTCAGCTTCTGAAATCACAGGCAGCAGCAAAGCCACCTGTCAGAAGCTGCCTCCAAGCAAGTTGCAAAGCACTGTTTAGTAACCATGGCATCCCTACATGCTCAGCTTGACCAGTGGGTCCTGCTCTACACACCAGCAATGTGACACTGCCTGCCAGCTTTCTGCCCTGATCCCAGCTTCATGCTCCCTCGTGCCTTCCCCACCACAAGTATTTTATATTCATGAGTACCAAATGCAGCAAAGTCCTGGAGAAGTCACAGCCTTAGTTAGTGTGCTGGGACATCTTTATGGCAACCTTACTCACCTATGAGTTTGAGTGCCTGACATGGTTCATGATAGACTTTGGACATTTTGTAGAATTGTGAGATAAGCACCAGTATTATAACCAAATCAAGAAGCAAAACTACAAGACATGCAGAAACAACAAATGTATTCTCAACACGAACATCTCAAAACCTGACTTAAAATTTGAATGATTTTAAGAATCAGACAGATTCTTAAAATGTGACAGATTTCTGTCAATATATCCTAGAGAAATAGCTTCTGCATCCCAAAATACATGACATCTTGAAAACAAGACAATTAAAGCCTGAAGGTGTGCATGCATGATAGATTTGAAAGCAAGTTCATGCCACAGCATAGGCATGATCTTGCTTCTGTAACTTACAGCAGTTTATTGACTTTGAAGGTACAGAACTAAGTTACTGAGATTTAGCCAGCCCCCTTCATACTCTCTTGTAGCACCTACATAATACTACCATAAATATATTCTTAATAATAAATTATATTATTATGAACTGGGGCCTCTGGCCTCCCTGGCTGAGCCACTAATCTGTTCTTATTAGCAGGTAGGGTTTACAATGAAGGCTGGATACAAAACCCATTAGTAGTAGCTAATTGCAATTGACTAACTGATGCTAAGTGACTGATCTTAATCATGTGTAGGCACTTCAGGACCTTCTCTTATTCCAGAAGAGAGGTACTTCCTGTAGCTCAAAATCAGTTAGCATTGCCCAAGAATATTCATATCACACAAATGCTGTTTTGGCTTAACATGCTATACTCTGTTCACTTGAGGTTGTTACATCACTGTGATTCATTACATCACAATGATGTAACTTGAAATGGTAAAATCAACATTTCCTCTGCTCAGTCTTAAAATAACTGTCTTTCAAATACTATCTATACTAGACATTTCTCAACTTCCCTGTCTGCCAGGATTCAGATTTGTTTGCTGGTGTTTGTCCCCTTTTAAAGGGAAAGGAAAAATGAACTCATACTGAGATTTACATTTTAAAAAGAAGACTATTTCAAGCTTCAACCAAGTTAGATTATTATTACTGTCTCTCTTCTTTTATCAGGAACATCACAAAAGTAAAATAACTGCATTCCAGAATAATTTTCACTTCTGCTCTACTGCAAAAACTTTTCCACCCTTCTCCATTTGAGGAGTTTCTTTTTGATGCGGTGGCATGTACTCCTTTTTCCCTCTGCAGCATTTAATGTCCTGTTGGCGAGGGCAGTTAAAAAACACCTACAAGGGAACACCTTGTTGACTAAGGCACCTACAGATTTTATCACTCATCCCCAGTAACAGACTTTGAAATGGTCCTTAATAAGAACCCAGGCATTAAGGAAAAAACCTAAACAGACTTGTAATGTTCCATCAAAAAATTTTGACCTAAGGCCATTAAGTGCTTAGTGTTATGATAGCTCTTAAGCAAAGCCTGGAGTACTTGAAGGGAATAAATTCTTTCCTATCAGAACAGAGGAGGCAGCCCTATCTTCCAGGGAGGAAAAAAACCCAAAATCAACAAACCATGGCTTTAACTAGAAGATTAGCAGAAAGTAGATGGCATTAGGAAACAATGCAAAACAAATGTTGTCGTTAACTGAAATAAAATCGAATGGTAACTCTAGGATGTTGCCTGTCTAGTCCAATCCCTTGTCCTTTGGTTTGTGTTTATAAGAGATTTTGCTGGCTATCTTAATCACTTTGTATCATGCAGTAAACTCCAGAGAATAAGCAAATAGAACCCTCTCAAGGCCAGGGGCTGAATTTGCGTCAGACTGAAAAAAATGGTTTAGTGGTCTGTACTTCCTGTCTACCAAAGCTTGCTTTCTACCTGGATGGCTGTAACTCTGCTAAAATACTGATAATAATGTTTCTCTGTCTCAAGAATCAAGTGGGCATTGCTTGGAATAGCAAATAGTAAGACTGAGAAGGAACACAATGTTCTGTAAAAATAGAACATTTTTTAAAATCACCATCTATACCCTGGTTCTGTAGGATTTTAACTCATATATATATATATATTTAGGATATTTACTCTGTAATGCCTACTTTAATGATGATAGTTCTGAAATCCTCCTCATATGCCTAGTTTCCTTTAAAAAATTACTGCACTTAGCTAGAAAAAAAAAACAAACCTTTCTGTTTTTCATCCCTCAACTGCTACAGTTCTCAAAGTCTTCTATATTTTCAGCTATTATCCCTTTCAAGCAAAGAGCCCACTTAATAACGTTCACTCTAACAACCTCATTTATTTTCCAGAAAATTAACTCAGTTTCAACCCTGATTAATGATTTCATCTAAATGAATCAAATTAAAAATTGAAAATTATATTTCAAAAGCCAAAGAAAAAAAAATTGACCATTTCCAGTTAACAAATGATCCTTTCAAATATTAAAAGATGACCATGAAGAGTGCGTGATAGTAATGAAATCTAACTGGGGCCTACTGCTTATCTGGAGTTCAGGAAGGGGGAGAAATGGGAAAAAAAAATCTTTCTGCATTGTTAACGCTGAAGTCTCTTGGGATACCAAACTGACTGCCACTTAGTCTTTGCCTGTAATCAGTACACCAAAATAATATGAGAATTTCAATGTTAATTAAACTGGTAGGGTTGGAGATGCACCAATACTGAAGAGGGATTAGGAAAGCACACAGTACCAATAACCACATCTGTTAACAAATCCTAATCTATGAAAGAGCAATTTAACCTTCCTCAAACTGCTAATACCCAGGTAGAAGCTATCTACTAGGGAAGAGAAAGATCATGGGACTTTTTAAAAATAATGTAAAAAATCAGCTGAATTACCTGAAGAAAAATCAGTTAACCAGATCACATGTACTGTCTTTTAACAGAAGAGAGATCCAATCTATTTAGCCCTTGATTTGCTTATAAAAAGAAACACAAAGTTTTATTGCTCCTTCTGTCTTGTACCCCCTACAACTAACTTTGTTCTTACAAAAACCTAGTACAAAAATTGTGATTTTTCAGTGTATTTTTCAGGTTATGGTGTTTATCAACCAGTAAAAAGTACTCACTACATATATTGATAAATGAGTAACATTAAATTTTAATTACAAATTTACTGATGTCATATGCAATGTTCAATGAAAAATTGCAACACATAACATTCATCCTGGAGCTGGGCCAAAGCACGGAGACTGACACATTCCACTTCACCATGACAAGGAAGACACTGGCAAAGCTTCTGCTTACCAGACTGACTTTAATGGAGGTCCAACACTCGCACTGAGGTTGTTTCACAGTCACCTTTGTAATTGTATGGAGTAACCAGATAGAAGTGAGTGGTAGAGCAGTAAGGGGGCTTTTTGTGGATTAAGCCTCAGTATTTGCCTGACACAGATGACTCTTGGATTTCTGACTCTCAGGAAACAGACTGTCCTATTCTATTGCTCTGAGCCAAGGACAACTCCAGCGGCAAGGCCAAATACATAGATATTTGTCAAAATGTAGGAGTTACCTGATGGGAGAAACTGGAGGCCACTCCAGACAGACATTTCACAAGCCTTCCAAACATTCCTGACATATGTTTGTAACCAACCTGTAACACGGATAATGAAATCCTAATACAGACAATGCCAGTGTTTCAAGGTATGCCAATCTGGATGCTGGTTTGGCAATGTTGACAGACTCCAAATGGATTGGGCAACAGCTGCAATAGCACATTTCCATTAGGTAAACCTCTGCTGATCCTAGTTTTCCACTTAACACAACACCAAATTAACCAGGAGTGTAACTAGTCTCTTCCAACACAAAGACTGAGGTTAAATGAATAACAACAGTTAATCTGAAAATGCACTAAAACAAGCACTGCCATTACAAAACTGAGTATTTACACTGATGAAACTTTACTGAAATATTTCTCCTACAATCTCTACAATTGTTCTGGTAGCTCTCTTTTCTAAATTTCAAGAAAACTGTGAGGAAACATATCTTTCAGTGCTTTTTATTCTCACTGAGAAGTTGGAAATTATTATGCTTTTGCATAAAGCTGTGTTCTAATCAACTTTGGTTTTGCTAAATCAAGAGTATTTAATATCTGATCACTCTCAATTCATGACTCCTCCCACCCCTTCAAGTTCTGGCCATTCAGACTTTTGGCTTTGGTGAATTCTTACCAAATGAATACCCTCCATAGCTTTTCCTGGTAATTTCCACCTTTGACTAGAGTAAGTGCAATCTTTCCTTCGTCCCCACAGATCTCACTAGAGAGATTCCTGCCTATCACTGTTGGTGTACACTAGGGGCTGTATCCATGGATAGAATTGATTGACATTTTATTCTACAAAATTAAGAGGTTTTTCTAAAGGCATGGCAACAGCTTGAATTTTTTGTCTCCTGGGAGCAATTTTATATTGTAGCACAAATGCACTTACTGTTTTTTGCAGCCTAATTGCCACCCTTGACTTTGCTTTTATCATCAACTGGTAGCACTTTCTCCTTTGAAATTTTCCTACCTGCCACCTCCGTTAGCTGCTTTCTTCTTCTTGTGTCTATTTGGCTGCACGAAGCTTCACTCTTACACTTAGGGCTGTGAGCAATGTGCTGGCCTGCCACGTTAGCCATACCTTGGATGCTCACTGTATCAGAAACAATAAAGCCCAGCTCCGTGAGCTTCCAAACGCGAGTGAACACCAGCTTTGCAAATAATCCGTGGTACAAAGCAAAAAACCTTATCATAATTGCAAGTGTTTTACTTGAAAGCAAGGTGGGGGAAATGCTGCAATACTACATACTTTTAATTTTAAAATGCCCAGGAAAAGACTTTTCATCATTTTTGTTTCCTATTACAAGAAAGTCCTGCACATCCCTCCTGTTCCTCTACAGGGGCTGACCACATGGAATTCCCTAAGAAGTCCATCAGTGGACATTTCTGAACATACAGACCAACTCAAGAATGCCTTTTAATTGTGTTTGGTGGATCATAGAAAGGATGCAAGCTCACACAAAAAGTTAAAAACAGTGAGAAATTGGCTGAATTTTTGCTGAATCTTAGCTCCACAGAGAGCTACAATGTATTTGCTACCAGGAACTCTGCTAAGAGCAATCAAAGAGACAAGATGCTGAATGTTTCATCAGACCTGTTTTTTACCCAGCAGTGCAAGAGCATTAACTTGCTTCAGAACCTGCATCTACGTAACATTCTCCAATGTATTGGTTCAAAGGATGGAAGGAAGTCCTTGCATTTCCCTTCTTTGTTTTGGTTCTGCACTTACTAGGGATCTTGCTGGGGGGGTTTGATGAGGTAATTTTATCTTTCAGGCACATCCTTTAGAAGTTTTACTTTCATAGCATCAACTAGTAAACTGAACTTTATGCAGTTATCTCTCAGATGGCAGAAGAAATAAAACTTACTATAATAAAAGAGATGTAACTGAAGGCTTAGGCAAAACAAACTCATGTAAACTACATCAAGAAATACAGCTGCAATTCAACATACGTGTACAACAAGAGAAGCCTTAGAAAGTGAATGAATTAATATTTGAGAAGCTACAAGCTTTCTATTGCAAAGTCACTGAAAAAACTATGCCTGGCTCCACATAAATTTATTAAGCCATAAAGAAAACCTATGAAATCACCAATTAGTTAAGAAAATTAAACATATTAACAATAGTATAAAATAGGCATCTTTCTAGAGGGCAGAAACAATAGGAAACTATCTGGCATGACATTTCAGGATTGTAAATATAATGTAGCTTATGGATAAATAAATAGCATATAAATGCTCCATTATGTATGATATGATGTATACCAATACTCTAGGTTATATACAGACCTGCTGTGTGTATATATACCCTTGGTGCATTAATAGTGATATATTATTAGTAATAATATATAATTATTAATACATATCTGTGTTACAGAAAATAAGGCATACAAGTGTATATTTGGGCAGAAGAAATTTTATCATAAACACATGAAGTCTGCCAAAAATTTATGACTAAGACATTGTTAAATAGAGGAACACAAAGGACCCTGAAAGATGGTCACCATCAATCCCATATTTATCCAGAGTTTCCTTCTGTATCTAACAGAGTCAGCACATGTCAATAGAGTACTTCTATCTGCATCAACACCTGCTGATAGGACTTGCTTATTATTTTATTTCCAACTCAAGGACTCTAAGGAAAGAACTATTAAAACACTTGAAAAGTCTAAATCCCCAGCCATGAAGGCCAGATTCACACTTCCTCTTCAGCAGCTTCATTTCTAAAACAACATCACTGAAATTCCTTTAATTCAAAAGGAAAAAATGGTTCAAGAACAAGGAAAAGCCTCTGTTTCTTCCTTTAGGGATGAAAGCATCAAGACATTCTTAAAGTACTAGGAAGTGCTCAAATTGTTGCTATCTATGCAGTATCATGAAAGTTGATTTTGGTTTGCTTGTTTTTCCTTACTGCTTCTAGACAGAGGTCTTAAGTTAAGAATAAGAGGAGATACAAAGCACTTGAAACCAAATTCACATCAGTAGTATAAAACAAATCAGGGAGTAGTAATAAATGTCAGAGCTGCAGCAGCAAAGGCGAGGCACTGCTTTTTCTCATACTTACAGTGAAATACCTAGCTGTTATCTTTGTGCCTGCAGAGCCTCCCTATTGTAGATTCAATAATACAAGAGGCTTCTTATCAGCAGCCCGGGTGACTGATTGGAGCTGTGATATGTTTAGACAATGCACTGTATTTAACTGAATTTACAGATGCCCCAACTCAGACTGGAGTAGTAAACGCCAGAGACTAATAGGAAATTAAACGTGTACAATGGACTAACTCCATTTGCTCTCACACACTGTAATGTGTTTAGTTAACTTACTCATAGTCACACTTTATCTTTTTCTCCATGGATTCTCCAGGATATGTTTCAAATTGGTCAAAGATTAAATCTTCCTTTCATTTTTTCCCACTATTTTATTGCTGCTTTCCCTTACTATTCACCACTCTCTCTTGTGCAGATAAGCTCAACACGATGACCCCAGGTATACTCTGCCAACCCAATTATCAGCTAGTCAGAAAGTAAAGCAAGGGTACAGAAGGCTCCATAATATTAATATTAATATAACATGAGAGGAACAAAATCAGCTGTTTATCTGAATGAAACTGTTTATTTCGCTAATTTGAAATTTAAATATGAATTTATGGTGAACACACACAGGAACCCATGGAGGTCACTAAAGACATGGTTTAAACTAACACTTACTCAGTATTTTCATTATTGAAAACAGTATAAAGTACTCTGAATAAACCATTTGTAGAAGAAGAGCCTTTATGTAACTTCTGAACTTTCTTCCCTGGAACAGAGAGGAATAATTGCTTTTTAAATAAATTCCAGGACTGATCCGTTTATCTATTTGGGTCTTTTGAAAAAATCTCCAGAACTGAGTTCTAAAATATCAACCAGACATTGAACTTATTAAATCTAAAGATTTTTTACAAATATGGGAAAAAGAAAAAAAACTTGAAAACAAAACACATTCTCACAGCTACAAATACCTTCAGTCATTGTATTTATTGCATTAATTCTGAAATAAAAAATCCAATTAAAGCTCATATTTAAAAAAAAAAAAAATCTCACGTCGGAGACAGAAAAAGACCTGCAAAACGTTCCCAGATACATAACACAAGAAGATAGAAAAGCACTGGAAGCTTTTTTCCAAGCTACTATCTGACCTCAATACTTTTTGGGCCAAATCCTGCAGTCAACTGGACTGCCAGATTTAGCATTTGCAGAAGAAAGGACCAGAATTAAGATTAGTTAGGTAAACCAGCTGAATATGCCTTATCAACTTGACAGACAATTAAACGATATTTGGAAAAAATATTCCCTCACTCTCCAAATACTAACTGAATAAGGATGTTAATTACTTGTATGCTTTGTCTTGAAAGAAACAGTTATTCAATCTCCAATGGAAACAACATAGAATGACAGATTTTCACCCTAATCAAATAAGGGAAATCCCAAGTTTCTAATTTAGAAAGCATCACTAAAAAAAGGGTGCAGGATATTACCATTAGGCTTTATCTATTTTTGCCTACATTGTTGAGATCTTTATCTATCTCCTCAGTGTACATCCTATACATTCCTCAGTGCATATCCATTATCCACATGGAAATTAATTAGGAAAATGGTAGTTTTCTAACAGTTTTCCCCTGATACAATATTTGCCACAGTAAAGACCTGAGTTTTTAAAAAATTAATTCTTACTCATTTCTTTCCTAACAAAAACTAGTTTCTTGAATTCTTTGCTAACACCTCACTAAACAAAGACTAATAAAACAATAATTATCTGATAAAGTGGGCTTCATGGAATGCTTTTTTATCTTTCAGCTAGTAGACAGTACTACAAATGTTACTTTCCCTAATCAGGTCTGATGGATATTAGAAGTAAAAGACATGGATAAATCTTTGACCAATCTTTAATTAGTATCACCAATGAAATATTTATTCTTTTACTATAAATCTAGAAACCCAGGGAAGCTGTGCTTGCATCTTTTATCAATTTAAATAATAGCTTGCTTTATTGCTTTTGTCTTAAGAACAGACAGGCTGAAAAATTATTTGTACCCACAACCAATTTCTGGCTGCCATGGTCGGTACAGTTAAGGTGAATATTTAATAATGCCATTTAGATCATGGAGACCTCCTGAATGTGTAATTCACAATAATCTGTGACAGATATGGGCAAATGTGTCTGTGTCAACTTTACAAACCAGTGAGAAAAGGAGTAGTAAAGAAGTTAAGAGTTTCTCCATTTTCCAGCTATAAAACAACTGGCCTTTTATATGTAGAATTGAGTTACTGGAGGCATTGAATCCTGTTCCCCTTAATGGTAGAAAACCATAAATACCTGGCTGAAGGAACCAAACAGGTTTCCCAATGCTACATAAAATAAGACATAGAGCTGCATCTGTAAGTGTGCCACGAGGAGAGAGCAGGAGTTCCCACCTGTGTGTGCATGTGTACAGACAGAACTCAACACACAATGGTGTCACCACCACCCACAATGTACATGGAGCCACATGCACCGTGAGGAAGACTATGGAAATGGATATAAGCAATACACCTCAAGCTATAAAGAGAACATCA
Source organism: Pyrgilauda ruficollis (assembly GCF_017590135.1). NCBI lineage: Eukaryota > Metazoa > Chordata > Aves > Passeriformes > Passeridae > Pyrgilauda > Pyrgilauda ruficollis. The sequence goes on along the minus strand of NW_024525489.1, from coordinate 1,643,404 downwards.
AAATACATGAAGAAAACCAAAGGCAGAAGTACTAATTATACCCTAGCACCGTATTGCTACCAGGGTATCGCAGCCACACCCTCCTACTATAAAGCTTCTGCTTTTTGCAACAAGAGGGAATTCCTGGTGACTGCTGTCAAAAGTGACATCAACACAGAAGAACGGAGAGCATGAATGATTACAAGGACACACTCTAGCAAAACCAATACAAATATCACAAATGCAAAGCAGATGAATGGATTCTTGAGAGCCCATAACCGCAATACTCTTCAACGATTTTTCTCCCAACTCTTAGTTGTTACTGTACTTTCCACAAACCTATCATATGTCTTGAAACATTACTGTCTTTGCCTTCACTTTCATTACACTACTTAGTCTAAGTAGATACAAGGACTTTATCGGGGGGAGTTATCTGTATTTGTTGTGTGCGCTGGAGTTTTAAGAGAGAACTGTATTGATAGCAGCATGGTGTGGTTTGTATTTGCACTTATCTGACTGCAGCGCAATGAAGTTCAGAATTCCAATAGAAAAGCTAATAAAAAAAATCCAAAAGTAAGAGGGGAAAGGACTGGATATGTGAAGGGGATACAAAACTAGACTGATGTAATCTTTCATGAAGCTGGAACAAAAAGATAGTCTTGTTGGAAATATCTTTCAGGATGTTATGGTTAAGTACTATGAAGTCCACCCCGTATCCAGCAGCTCAGTGACAGTTATGCCAGTTACTGCAATGGGATTAGAAAACAGGTCTTTTGTTAATCAGTAGTAAAAAAATGAAGAGCTAATTTATCATCTCAATTAAAAATTCAGTGGAGCAATGCCCCATGCACATGAAGCATCATTGTGAGCACTAAATTTTGGTAGAAATCTTTTCCCTTTAGGGAAAACAAGCTGTTCAGACTTGAAAAGTAATTTTATCTCAGATAAAAATTTAGCATGAGAATTAATTCGTCCTCTTTTGCTAGTTTAGACTGCTTTTATTTAAATACATTTAAATAAACCCTCCTATGACTGATTAGATGATGGTTCAGTATAAGGCTATATGACATTTATTGCTATTTGTGTTATCATTACCTACACAGGACGTAAGATAAGTATCACCATAATTTACACTATGCAGGGTGCACACATCCATGTACTTCATTATTCCATCTAAAACACCTTGCAGTTACAAACGCTGCACAGCCATCCCCTTTGGTCCACAAAGGAGAGAAGACAGATGCCAGAAAACATCAGGACTGATTATAGTTCATCCAGCCTTAATTTCTGCTTTCTTTTGCATCAGATTTTATACAGAAAATTAGGCAAATAATGCTGAACTGTCCAAATTAATATCCTTTTGCTGTACATTGTTACTAGCCTGAACACATACAACATTTCAGCTATATTTTTGAAACTGAGGAAGACACAATAATTTGCAGTATTTGCAAGCACAAAAGTGTTTCTGTTTCATGTGCTTCATCAGCAATCTCTTAACACTTAAATTTAAGAACTGCAGCACTGACTGTTACTGGAGGATTCCTGCCCACCTCAACTTGTAACAGAAAACTCAGGATGAGAAAGGGTCACTTAGCAGGGCTAGGAATAGTCTGACCCATTTGTCTTCCCCCGGTCCCATGCTGAGTGAGCTTATGACCCAGGGATGTGGGTCAATCTCAGAGGTCAACTTTGGGGACAAGAATAAGGTTTTTCTGTGTTCTTTTCTTCTTTCCCCAAGAAAATGTGTTTATTTGTTTTAGACCAAACCAGGGCTCTCAAAGCAATCAGGGCCTGGTTGCTCCATAAGCTGAATCTGTATCGGGAGACAGCAGCATGGTTCCCTGTCCTTCCCCATTCCAGGGCCACAGCAACTCCATAATTATTTCTTATATTGTCAGCCTGACAAAGTTTTCATGAGGAATGAAAGCAAAAGAAGAACAAAGACAATTTTTCACTATTTGTATTCTGGCATATGCTGACCGGAATTTTACAAGAGAAAGCATAAACATATCTTTATCCCAAGACAGTCTTTTGCCAAATAATAAAATCCTGCAACAAGTAATGGAGATAGAAAACCTCAGGTAAAACATTGCCAAGATTGGTAAATAAAATGTATTTAGTCACTCAAAAAGGAGGGATTCTTACAAACTTTGGTTTGTGTTCTTTGCTCTCTGAGACGTCAAGAAATCACACTGTTTTTTATTAGGAAAGGAACCTCCCAGTTTTGACATGTGACCACAAAAAAACCCTTCTCCCAAAAGGGAAATCATAGTATAGTCTCAGCATTAACGGAAAGATATTCACAGACCTCACTGGGCAGTTCACACCTTCAATCCCAATGAGAAAAATATCATCGCAGAGAATATATGCAACTCTGTAGGCTTGTATGAATTTTGGGGAGGGTTTGAGATTTTAATTTTGATTTTGGCAAATGGGAATCTGACCTGGGAGTACAGTCCCTGAAGCTCTCATAAGAAAGGGAGAAAAAATGGTGCATTTCAAAGCTTATGGGGTCAGTCTAAATTCTCACAGTTGAGTGATGAGCCTTCTACTGCTGTCCTGCTTCAGATTTAAAGACCTTCAGTCTTCAAATGGAAACACCACCTTGGATTGACAAGGAGCTCAGCGAGGTGCTGTACAAATGTACAGCATCAAAATCATGAATACTGTGCCTCATGTGAGAGGCCAAGTGCGAAAACTAACGAAGGCACAAGCCTGGAAAAGGAAGCTGTAAAGGGCTGGAAGAAGGGGCTGAGAGGGAGAAGAAAAATGTACAAATCCTTTTTTTCCCCTCTGTAACTGCTGTGAAAAAAAACAACAATGAGAAAGATTTTGTCCAAATGTTACCATTTTACTTTAAGTCCTGTTCATGCTGGTTTTTTTCCATGAAAGGGTGTATGTCCCACAACAAGGTTTGGCCTACCAAACATATTTGATGTGCACATAACATTTTGGCCTTGAACAAAACTTCCAACGATTCCAGCAAAAGGCAGGATTTTCCACTGGAGAAGGCAGATTTTTTTGTTTGTTTGTTGTTTAAAGATCTTCCCTTATCCATTTACATGCAACAATGTAACTAAATAACATGTCCAGTATATAGCTGAGAGTTCACAAAATTAATGTGTCATCACCAAATAATTTTTCCTATCCCATGTTTTGTAAACTAGGTGACTTAAGGGTCTTCAGAGTTTGAAAGATGTTTAAGTTATTTAAGAGTAGAAGCTGGCTTTTCAAACTTGAATAATTAACACATTATTAAGTTAATAACCTCCTCTATGATCTTCTTTTCTAAAAAAACCCCAAAACAACCCTATGCTGTTTTGTATAAATTTAGAAAAAGAACAACTTCTTGCCTTACTACTACAGCGAAATACCAATTACAAGCTTTTCAAGCCCATGTTGTCTATGTTGCACTAAATGTGAAAACTGTCTCCCTGATTCTGCAGCACGCTTTACAAAAGAACCACACCGTTTGCAGATCAAAGGGAGACAATTTATGCTTTCATCCCAGCTGACGGACGATTAAATTAAAACAGATCAGCAGTACAGTGCATGGGCAGGTGGCTTTAGCTGCCACTGTCGGCCTCAGAGCGATTAAATTGCGGTGGAGATGGAGGGCCTTCCGCTCTCATTCCCGCACTTACAGATCAAACGGTGACAAATGAGATGTTACTGCTCTTGTAAAGCAAGGCTACAATCTGTCAAAATCCAACATAATTTGTGACCCTACGTGACATCCTCTTTCTCTTTTTTTTGACATTTGAATACAGTGATTGTACTGAAGTCAAGTCCATTTAAGTGAATATAGTCAATTCTATCTAAAGGAATACAGCCTGTTAGCTCCAACATGGTAGCTGAATATATATCTGGTTAGTACTCCAGCGACCCTTTGTGTTAAGTGCATACCATTAACAATGAATTCTGATTTTTCCAAGTTATATAATTTGATATCTTGACAGCTCAGACACTTGAAGCGCCACTATTTTTTTTAAATGGCTTTATTTTATTGTTTAAATGTCAGTATCTAAATAAAGTAATGCATACAGTCTTGTCAGATCCAGTGCAGTGGAAAGTGTTGCTGTGAGGGGAAAAAAAAGGGCCTTGAGAAAGTTTGTTCTAAAAATGGTCCAAAAAGTCAATTACGTCTTTTGTTGCATCCTTGAGTGACTTGCAAAATTTTATTTACACTGGGTCTTTTGTTTTACGGGTGAGCTTATCCAGGTACTGAGGAAGGAAATACAAAGGGACTGCAGCATCTTAAAGAAACTGTCTTACTGATAAATAAAACTTTCAAGTAAATGAAAATAAAAAAGTCATTGAATGTGTATTAATTTTTAAGCACGTGGAAAAACTACCATAAATTGGCATAGTATGATCTGGAAGATCAAAAGTATGAACTCTACCTGAAACTGCAAATTAACACAGTCAGCAAAAATCTAATTTGGAGAATAATTGCAAGCATTGACTAAATCTCTTTGTTCTTGCTTTTTTTTAGGGAATAAAGACAGTTTACAACACAGCAATGCTGTTAGAATTTGACCATATCTTATTTCCAGTAACTCTGGGGTTAACAAATTCTTCTTCACCACAGCCAAGAATTTACAGCATTTATCGTTCTCTTAACTTTTTAAGGTGGGCAGTTTAGCTATCTACCACAAAGCAGTCAAAGATCTGATCTAAGGCCTCTTTATATTTTCTGTTGACCATTGATCTTTGGGCAGGATAACTATATCCTCCAGGGAATTAAGTTAGAAACAGCTTTATTTACAAAGAATGAAGATGCATACAAAGTCTCTCAAGTGAAAATCTTAGGGGAAAAACAGATACAGTACACTGAAAAGCATTTATACTTAAAGACTCTACAGCACACACTATTTTTTTGTCCTCAGTCAAAATTTAAACCACAACTTCTTTAATCTCATTTGCATGCATTCCCTGCTTAGCACATAGTCCTTAAACTGGAAAGAGCAATACATTTGCTAATAAACACAGCCAGCAGCTAAGGTGAAAGCCATGAAGCTCCTGTAGATAATCTGCCATGTGCAGAAAAACCCAGCTGGTGGCTGGTGCCATATTTGGCAAATTATATACACTAATCCTTCCTTATCGTGATGACCCCTGAAGCCTGTCTAGGCTTCAAGGCCTGTCAACACCCCATTGTTACTGATTTATAAAAAGGAAGACTGGGCCCATGTGCCACCTCTATCCTTCGAACCTTGCCTATTAAAGGCAGGGTCTCTGCGGCGTCTGACACGGGGAGGGGGAAGCGGGCATGTACATATTTACATGGGCAGCAAACGGCACTTCACCCCTAACAGAGCACTGAGAGCACGGCACGGCCCTGGGTCAGCAGCTCTGTTCTGGCAGGAGTGCATCCAAGGTGTCTGCAGTAGCTTATCCCTACAGCTGTGCTGGGAATTGCACACACCCTCTGTGTGCTGAGCATGCACTGGCTTAACCATGCCAACAGGGAGAGTCTGTGCAGAAAACCCCTCTGAAACAGTGGGCTCACAATACTCCAGCAACTCCTTTGCACTGGAATCTGCACTTTCAAACTGCAAGATCAGTGGTCCAGGGATTGTCACATAGTAAAACATCCCATCCATAGGGCTTGAAAGAAACAGCAACAAATGTTTCTGTCCTGTTAGTACATATGACTATTAGAACATGATCTGTTGATTTGCAGCAAGATATCCTATTGTAATGGCAACCACAGCATGGGATTGCCCACTGGCCCATGTTTAGAGGTGATTACTGCCTTTTTATGCGTTCTACTCAGCTCCAGTTTTTGTAAAGGCTGTTCTAGTTTTACAGGCTGTTACAAACCACAGAGCTGATCTCATTCCACTCTTCTTCTTTCCCTCATCTCTTTGCTTCTGATGTAGATTCTGCACCAGTCACAGGGGATGCAGGGTAGACTTTCACCTTTGACTGTAAGCATGATAGGAGGGGAGAGAAAGGTGGCAGAAACATTATTAACTTTAAAATATTTCCTGTTCCTCAAAGATGAGAATAAATTGTCCCCATATGACTACGTGGTATAAAGATAAACTGCTCTCCGCCCTTTAGGAATCCTCTACCACCCTCAGGGTTTTCCTTCTACCTCCCTAAATAAAACCTTGTGCTGCTTCCCATGAATAACACCTTTTAATAATTTAAAATATGTTCCGTTTGTTGTTTTGGTTTTTTTTCCCCTTTGCTGCTTATTATGTTTCTCAGTGGCTCCTTCAGATTCTGCACACCCAACCCGTATCTATTGTTTCATTAATGAGGCCAGCTAAGAGTCACATATTTCTATTTAGCTTCCTGGGCAACAAAATAGAAGCATGTGTATGGGTAATGCTAACACAACCAAAGGCCTCCTAGGAATACAGCGAGAACACAGTGCCTTTGATTTATAAATAGATATCACTATTTATAATGCATAAACAAAATGTTTCATGATTTGTAACACTAAGCCCAGGCAGTTATATTATTAAAAAAAAAAAAGTCCAAATGCCTACTGTCTACAGAAATAGAAACACTTATTTACGCAAGCATCATGAGGGCACGGGGGCTGATACTCTATGAACTCCTGCCAATTAAATGAGGTGCTTGCTAATTGCTGTCCCATATCTTCAAGGACCAAAGGGGCAAAATAGTACCATGTGAGGCAACATGGTATCATGTAGCAGAGCTGAACCCAATCCAGGTTAGATTTAATGTTCAGAAATGATCACATACTGTATTACTCATGTCCAGCAACAACATTTTGATTGAAGGAATGCTAAGCTCCTGGTCTTAACCCCAGCCAGCACTTGCTGCTACTGAATGATTAATGTTATCTCTGCATTTAAGTAGCCCTCATATATGGCCAAAATTAGACTGTAAGAAGTCCAATGGTCTGGGAGTGAAATTGTTTTTAGCAGCAGTCTACAAACATACTGCTTGGGCAAACACACACCATGAGCAAACCAAGGGAATGCTGCCCATTCTGTGCAGTCTAACACTCCTTTCTATGAGCAGTGGCACCATCAGCACCTTGTGCATCACTGCAGAAATACTTCAGGAGAGGTTAAGTCAGTTCCTTAACTTCTACTGGGCATGGTGAAGCCTTACTATCAAAAATTACGTGGATGAGAGAAAGGGGGAAATTGAATTCATGGAGATAACATCCATTAGATGTTAGAATCCATTAGAATACAGGGGGTTTGTTCTTACTTTTTTTAAATGCTATCAATACTATTTCAGTGCTGAGTTCTGTTACTAATATTTTCTATTCCTCCTGAAGCGTCTGTATTTGTCACTTATTTTGTTAAGTGTACTGATAGCTTACTACTCATTCCTTTTGGCTGTGGAAGGAACAGAGAAACACCTATTTCACTTCCAGTTCTTACATTCCTTGGGTAGCCTATGCTTCCAGACATTAAACTCAATAAAAACAAAAATCCAAAGACAGCCCTGTGTGAAAGTGCCACTACTCATATTTGAACAAAATCACATAGCAATTTAAATTAATCAAAAGAAAAATATGGGAAAATTTCTCTCATTTACCAGGTGTAGTCACAGAAGTCTCAAGATTTTAGCAAGTGTTCAATGGATAATGGATCAGGCCTAATTTATAACTAAATTTCAATAGTAAATCAATATTACTGGTTAATGACATTGATAGTTTACTATTGTGAATTTAATACTGAAATTCGTATTGTTAAAACATGATGCAAAAATTAATGTACATACTGTATTGCATCACAAAACTCAATCATACAGCTGTTGTTGTACATGAGACAATAGCCATTAACATTTGATGGACAAGTCAGAGTATTAGAACAATAACTGAAAAAACAGATGACCTACTGCTGTGTTCATGCTATTTAGGCCATCATATAACATTGTAGTATATAGTAAAACTGAGTTTATTTTTAATGTGAGACTAAAATTAAACATCACTAAAATCAAGCCTCAGGGTTTGCTTTATCAGTATACACTGACAATAGAATAGGTAAAGTACTCATGCTTACAAAAAATTTAACATTTTTAGACACACTCACAGAGACCTACTTCTGCAAAACAGTCTTCTGAGCACAGGACCCTCAATCATGTTGCACAGGGTAGCTTATTTGCTACCTATATTTGGTTTTTAATTCCACTTTCATTGCTTGCACATAACCATTCATATGCAAACAAATACTTACCTGGAAATGCTTCTTTTGAACTTTTGTCTTTTACCACAGACTATCCCTTTGAGAGCAAGCTGGCTTCTATTTAAGACTTCTTTCATAAATTTTGCAATTTAAAACTAACTTCTGTCTTCTAACAGGGTAATCCTGAGCAGGACTTTCAAGCACTGCAGAGCTAATAAACCTCATGCGACCACACACACAAAACCCACAGAACTACAGGACTCAGTGTGTGATGGCATAGTTTTACAAAAAACCTTTCCAAACAGGACAGTTTCCATTTCATTAGGACAATGCCATCAGAACTTTCAGTCTCACCATCTACTCAAGTTTTTATTTTAATCTTTTTAATGTTGTTCCTATTGGGTCTTACTGGTTTTTGTAAACTACTGGCTAAGCCTATGCTTTCACAAAATTTTGAACTTTGAAAAAAATACAACTCTCCTGAGAACTGAACAGAAATGTTTAAGAAATATTTCTTCAATTAGTTGCAAGGAAACATCCTAAACAAGTTTATTCTGTATTCCTACAAAACAAAACTGCTTAACACACAGCTTTTTTTGTTTTTTAATTGGCTGTCACTTCTTTTGTTCATTCCTGATGCTCTGTGCAAGGAGAATGATCCCACTTCCCCTTGCTATCTGGCTAACTTCTACAGAAGTTGTTTGGTGAGCACTTGTACACAAAGGATGCCAGACTGAGTCTTTTCTGTACTGCAGTGAATACCTTGGTGCTGCTACTAATGTACAACTATGTGCTGAAGTTTCCATGTCATCCTTCACATACTGTACCAAACATCCCCTTGCAAAGAGCTGAACCCGCCCTACATAATCAGTTATGACTCAATTTGCAACTTTGTCCTGCAGACTCAAGAGAAGACACAACTTAATTTCACTGAGATTCACTTGCTCTTTCCCAAGCCTGGATATAACAAAGCCGCCATCTGCAACCGACTTTATCACACACCAGACAATGGGTAAGACACCACGGTTCAGCAATAAACATTTCACACTAATAGCAAAAAAGTGACTGACTGGTTATTGCCTTGTTCTTTAGACAAAGGACTCCCTCCTTCTCTTCTCTCAATACAGACAAAATCTTTTATCTGTGCCCAACATAGGAAAAAGTGGGATGAGAGGGCTTTATGCCCTGTCCACAGCCTTCACAAAACCAGTGGCTTATGTAGGGCCCAGGTCTGCTACAGTCCATGATCTTCATTATTACCTTAAACACCTCCTCACTGACACCCAGCAAGACTTCCCACTTGTGGGTCTTAGCCCTCTGTGTGCTTCAAAACTGATGGACAGAGAAAGTATAAAACCAAGATTAAAATTACTTTTCTTCAGATACACTGAGTATGAACACTTTCTGTACTGCAGTAACATGAGAGCAGACCATGGGGATTCTGAACAAATGTTTTGGCATGGATGTCCTTGGGAAAAGAGAAAAGGGAAGGAGGAATACTTTAAAAAGAAGACTTCAGGCTCATGCACTAATATTTGTAAAAGGAGGAATAAGGGAAAATGATAGTTGAATCGAGATAGATTACTTATAGACTGTGTGCAAACTAGTGTGCGTCAAGATGTCACTTCTTTTTAAAAAAAGCACTTTGACAACTCTCCTGGCTCATTTGGAGGTCCTGTCCCAACATGACCTCAGAAGGTTCTTGGTGTCTGGCCAACACTGAGAACAAAGAAGGACAGAAGAATTAACTTAACACTCTATTCAATGAAGACCTTTGTAGCCTGTAATCCATGGGCCAACATGATGATGCATTGGTTCAAACAAATTGAAGCACAACAGCCTTACAGCTGTAAGAAAAACTAATGATTATCAGCCATTGTGACTAAAACTGGTACTAATTCTATACATATTGTACTGATTTAAAGTAAATGCACGCAAACACTTGGCAGAAATAAAGGAAAAAAATCATCTGTTGATGGACAAAACACTAACTTGTGTTTTAAGAGGAAAAGGAAGAGGAGAGAGAAAACATATCCTGTAATGCAAGAAGTTCAGGCTACTATTTTCCCAAAATGCATGCATAACTACAAATGTTAACACTTGCTGTTTTTGAAGCAACAGCAAATCTCAAAGTATTTTACAAACCAAGAATATATTGAAAAAAGAGAATAAGCATGGGGAAAAATCCAGCAAATAGCTCATAGTGATGTTGTGCAGCAGCACAAGATAGGAAGTAACATGAATCCTTTACATAATTTAAATTAGAATTTCATGTAAGAGTCCTCTCTAGAGAAAGAAAAATCTTCAGATTGCAATGCCATAATACACCAAAACAATGGGGGCAGTTAGAGATGAGAATCAGAAGGTTTTAATTGTTACAACTTCCTATTTGGACCATAAAAAAAACAGAAAAAGGAAAATACTATCTCCACATTTATTACATGGGAAGCCTGTCTGTTGAAATTTGAAGAGTGCAGCTTCAGATACACAGAACTATTCAGGAAGATGGTAATGGACAACTTTTAAATTACTTTATCAAAGTTCTACAAGTCTTCATTTGAAGAAGGCAAAGCAATCAGTATTAAGCAAATAAAGCTCACATGCACCAATCTAAAGCACTTTATTAACCACAAAGCTGAAGGTGAGACATTGCAAATGGTTAATGCCTGGGGCTTTCATTTCCAGAGACCTGGGTTCAAAGCCTTGCTTAGGCCACAATGAAGCTTATTTAGAGATTTCACAAGCCAAATTTGATAGCCGTTCCTCTGAAATACTGACTGTATCTTTCCTTTTGTTTGCAAAATATGTAACTTCAGCACTAAAACCCATCCTACCCATATGTATTTTCAACAAACAACCACTTCACATTGGCGTAATTGGCCACCCCTTTTCACAGGAGGCCCAGGACAGAATAAGCAGGCTATAAGTCATGCCTAATGTACACCTGCAATAGAAACTGGATGAACTCTGCAACTGGAGCCTTGCCTGCCATCGTCATCAAACTACTTGGTAATATGATGTTCTCATCATCTTCCTGGAGATCTTTGAAGGGGGTATTAACGTAAGGATCATTTATATTTAAAAAGGTTGTGATTTAACACCCCAAATCCACACTCAAAATATCTTAATAACTCAGTTTATCCAGAAAATAATGAGTAAGAACTTCTGGAAAAAAAATCTTATGATTCCTTTCTATGATTGTCTTCTTATTGTTTCACCAATGAAAAAACTGCTTCTGATTTAGGAAAGCAAAAGAATAATTTTTCTCTTCTAGAAACATCTTTGTTCCCCAAAATTTTCTCATTATCACCTTTTCTAGAAGAGACTAATTGTCATTTTATCCCTTAAAGAAGAACAGAGAACCACAAAGGAGAATTGCAACATTAATCCATGAGTGACTGTAAAGCTGGTTGATTTACTAGAACTACACACTGCAAAAATACTACTGTTGTGTTTTTCTGCTGTTTTGTCAGAGTTCTGGCCCTTTGATACTGAATTCTGTTTCTTAAAATACCAGCCTTAACTCAGTTTTTACACTTCTATTCTGCTCCATCTAGTGGATTATTGATTTTTGCAATGAATGCTGCAACAATAGTATTCTAATATACCATGCTGGGTTAGCTATCAGGACAAGGGACCATGTTCAAATGATTATTTTTTTGGCTTTAGATGAAAGAAATTAAGTCACATTCCTGGGTACCTGGATAAGACTATAGGATTCTGGCAGCATGTTCAAGCAACATAAATGGGAAAATGGTGTCATTTAATTATATCACTGAAATGAGACTAAGTAAGGGACAGGCCTTGATTATAAGGGACAGGTGGCAAAATTTCTCCTGGTGCTTGCACAATTTACTAGGTCAGTCCTGGGGAAAAAGAATATTCCATGCCTGTGTTGTTTTGCTAAAACATCAATATCCTCCAGGCTTCATAGCCTAGATTTCAGAGTTTTCCTCCTGCACTTGGTGACAGGCAAAATGAAGTTACACACTTGATAAGCTGCTTTGTTTGCATGATAGGAATAGTTTTATTCAACCAATTTCCCTTCAGTACACTTACAATTTTGCTGGGCTTTTTTCAGTGCAGTTCTGTTTGTAATACTCTCTTTAAACACTGCTGAGCAGGTCTTCTGCTAACTTTTCAGAGGGGTGTTAAAGGTAATGAGAGTTTGATTGATGAGAAAAAAAATTAGGTAATTAGTCCATGATTATGTATAGTTCATTTCAAATCAATGCAGCTTTTAATGGTAAGAATATGTTTTCTTTTCAAAAGCAAATATAAAAATACTCAGTCAACAAAAACCCCCACATCAATGAATCAACAGTGTTCATACATGGAAGCACTGGAACCAATGATTCAAAGATAATGCTGTTTACATATCTGGTAGGCGAGGTGTAGGATGTATGCTCTCTGAAGCAATTTACAGCAGAAGAAGACAATATTAATTTACTCTCCCAAACCACAAAAAGTTACTACGTTATGCTTGGTTTCAACCAGGAAGCTAGCTGGCAAAGAATTAAAAAAGGGTCTATAACCACCAAACCCAAAAGTTAATTGAAATATTAAGCCCAAGGATTTCCAAATAATTGGGGTTTCTTTTTAATACTTACTGTTTCTAGTTTTCTTTTCTTTCTTCTCTCTAACAAGATAGGCAGCTCCAGTAGTCAGTTGTAACTGGATGAGATAAGACTAATTCCAGACTGATTTGCTTTTCGGGACTTTACTGTAATAGTATGCAGCCATATAGCACTTTCTATCAAAGAATCTTGAAGCATTCCATAAATATTAATTCAATAAACCTCACAACATGCAGGTGAGCTCCATATTATTGTATCTATTATATTTTTGCTGGAGGCACACTAAGTAGAAGTGCCTTGTACTGGAACAGAAATTAACTCCTGATTCCATTAGTCTGATTTAATCACTAGAATTACTGACTCCATGAAAATCCATCTGCCCCCAGATCAAAAGCAACTTTGTCACTGACTTCCGCAGCGCCATGATTTCATGAAAAGACAAAATTCCTCTTCAGTAATTTGCAACTAAACACTACTTTTTAGGTTCAACGTCCTGCATTAGTTATTATATCTTCACAAAGTTTCCTCCTAGAAACAGATGACTGACTTCAACAGAAAAGTATAAATATTTTAAAGATTTTAAGTATGCACACAATTGACCTAATACATTGTAATAGCTCAGGCAATATGACAATATACACCTTTTCTCTGTGCTGCTGTAATTCATGAGAGTCAGAGTTCTGACTTTGCAAATAGAATTGCAGACTTAATTTTCAGAAGTGACTTCCATTTTTATATTCACAATTTTGCAATCACCATAGTTGTGAGAACAGTGATATGCATTAAGGTAATTGATTGTGCTTTGAAATCAAGTAATCAAATGAGCATCAATTAAGGCTGCAAATGTTTGAAGCTACGGAACTACAAAGCAAAATTATTTTTCCTTGTAAGCTTCCAGGAAAATACACTACGCAAAACTCTGTCTTCTTTCTGGATCAGCCTCGCACCAAATATTTAGTGAATATATTTAAGATTCATTTTGGGTGATCATTTAATAATTGGGGGGTCTACATGTAGACTTTTTCTATTTCAATATCTTATTTTGCACTTAACCAACTCCCACAAAATCATATGTACCTCCTATGCACCACAGTGCCTAGCTTCTTCCATTTGACCCACCAAATGGAGCTGGAACCTGAAGAGAGATTCAGGCTTCCTGTACAAAGCATGGAGGAAGGCAGGCTCTCAGGGCAGAATATAAATGAGCCAACACACACATACTGCTGCCACCTATACCTAGTTTATATGTACAATTTATGACTAACTTTCAGACCTGTGCTTCCACCAGGCTTCCTGGAAATGCCTTGCTCCTTTTAGGACTCTTGGCCTCCTACTCCATTTCTGCAGGAAGGTAAGTCAACATGCCTTTTCTCCAGCAAGCTTGCATTGCTTCTTTTAAAAAATAAAACCTCAGTTCCTTCCAGTCTAGAGCCTTTACATAGATTTAACACCCTCCTCTGTATAAGGAATGAAAAGGTATTCCAGCTCCTGGGAAAAAGCTCTCTCTAACTGTTATAGTGAAAGTGTGGAAAAACTAAAGCAACCATCCTGGCTGCAGAAACATCAGCTCTCCCTTTCCACAAGCACTGAGGCACCGCAGTGGGTTCGCCAGAATGGCACAGGAGAAAGCGACTGCAGACACTGTGTGTGGTGTCCATGTGCTGAGGTGTGACGGAGGGCTCTGAGAATGCCTGCCAGATCAGGCCCTCAGGGGACTCAGAGGAACATCCTTGCTTCCAGAGCTGAACAGAAGATACCTTCTGAGCTGTTCAGACCTGTCAAAACAGACACTCCTGCATTTGAACAGAAGTATGACGATGTAGATGGCTACAGAAATGTTAAGGGCACTCTAGAAACTACAGCATGAACTCCAACACCTGGGAAAGTCCACTATTAAAAGATATCCCAGGACCACCACTTTGGATTAAAGCAGATAAATTCCACCAATCTTTTCACTTCACGTAACTGGAGTATATTGGTGGAATCACTTTTGCTTGGATTGTCACTATACATGCAAAACTCCCTGAATCTCAGGTAAACATTTAGCATCCCAGATTAATATTAAAAACAAAACAAAAAACCCCAACCTGACTATTTTTGAGGTCCAAGAAAAGGCAAAACAACTTTTCAAGATTGTTTGACTACTCAACCTGAATCTGCAAATACCTCCTACAGCAGATAAGTTTTGGTGCTTCACTGATTCCAGTGAAACTACCAGGAAAATCCCATCCCATAATAAGTGTTGGCAGCATCACATCCTGAAATTGTAAACTCCTGAGGCATAAACCTGTCTATAAAACTCTTGGACATCTAAGATTCTATAATAATAATAATACATTCAGCTTTATGCAATTTTCAGCTAAAAATCAGTCAATCCCTCTTTCTCTGCACTCCCACCTCCACACATTTACCACAGAAAATTTGTTCTGTTAGGGTAATATATATTTTTAATGCAAAATTTCAACAGGAACCATTTTTATGGTCTACTAATAAACCCTTGAAAACAGGGATTTATAATGGAAACAGTGACGGACCCTTAACTACAGTGTATGCAACCATAATAAAAAGAATTAATGTAGTCAATTTGTACTACTGTTCTCAGAACAAAAAAAACCCTCTATTTCAACTGCAATCCTTTCAACAGCTGATTGGCAAGCCTGTCCATTTCTAGTCTGCAGTGTTGTCAGTTGTCTTCAACATGATAATGAGCCTGTCACCATATTCAAATAGCCCTGTGACAGCATGTTTTGTGAGCATGACGTCCACTGCAAAGGGTCTGTCAAAAAGCACCTTTCAGAAAATGAAAAGAGAATGCTTTTCTGGTGATAAATCTAATTTCTTCATAGCTAAAAGAGTGAGATTTTTCATCTGATTTTGTCAGTGTTGTGTTGCATTTGTGTCTTCAGATAATCCTGCGTTCTGACGCATAAAATTTTAAAGTTATCTGTAAAGACAAAGTGAGAAATAATAATCCTTTTTGAGTTCACTGGAGGCCTTGCATAAAACTGCAGTACTGCTGGCTTTCCATCAAATTAAAACTGGAGTGGGGAGGGAATGGCATGGAAAGGTAGCTTGCAACCAAAAGCAAATAAGGCTCTCAGTAAAGATCTCAAAGTCTGCACATGCTAGGGTCCCCACGCCTCCCCCAAACAGCCAATTAAAAAACCTCCCTTGCTCTGTGTGGTCCTAGTTAAGTACAACCAGGTTGCATGAAATTCCCTGGCTTTCAGACCAAGGCAGCAGAATGGAGACACAGGCAGAGCTTCCAAGCACTGCTGCTACTCAGGAGTGTGTGTTCCACACACTGTGTATTCCATGTTCAGCTGCCACTCGTGCTACCTATCAGCTGGGGAAATTTTCACCGAGAGAAAAATTTGAATATTTTGGCAACACAGATTCCTCTCCATGTGTCTAAGCATCCTTCGTTAATATCAATGGGAAATATAGAGGAACATTGAAACACAGTGCTTTATTTTCCCTGTTGACAAAAGCTGCCCTTACTTCACCTTTTAGGATTCTTTTCACCAGTAGCTGATTGAGGAGTTCACATGTGAAGGGAAGTGTTAAAAAGAGAAATGTAAAACTCCAAATGAACAAGCAATAAAACCTTTCTCTCTTTCAGTCACTGGGTGAGAAAGGGGTGGACACAGCTGGACTTTGAAGTCCCAGGTGGAAAAACACATTAACCTCAGAGCAGAAGTTTCACTTCTAGCTGTGCTTCTAACACCACATGTGACTTTTACTAAGCAACTCTTGTTCTCTTTCTCTGAAGTTTAATATTGTAAAATGGGGCTATTACTGTCTACACATCACAGGTGTTCTCCAAAACGTATTAAAAAATATTCCCTGAAAAAACTGTTGACAAGCTCATGACACATTTGCTGCAGAGAAATCATGCTGCACAAGGCCAAGGTGTGTCAAAAGTACTGAAGAAGCTTGTTTCCTTAGGATGCTAAACATGGACTTCTCCTGCTAACTACTGAATAGTATCAAAATGAAGTACTTTACTAATACTACCACCACGTGTTTTTCAGGCCACTAAGAATATAAGGTTGGCAATCACATAAGGCTACAGTCTAAAGGTTATACCTACAAGAATCTGGTGGGATTTGTATGAGGTTAGGGGCACAGATACTACAGGTGTGAAGGCACGAATTATCTTTACCTCTTTGCCGTCTTCAACATTTGTCTTTGAAAGGACTTCTCTGCTTTTGTCTCCCAACCTTCTTTTTTCTTCCTTCTGCTCACACAGATGAATAAATACTAATATTTATTCTGCCTATAATTCATGATGAAAATTATGAGTGAATAAGGAATTTAATTAATTCAGGCCTACCAAACTGAAATGAGACTATTTTACTGAAAGTCTATTTTTTTTTTTTTTTTTGTTAATACAAGGAGATCTTAATATAGAGGATTCGTGTTTTAAATTTAGAATATACAATACGGTATGCCACCCTTGATCATGTAATTCAATACACCTGTAACTGAATAAAATGCAAAGGTAGGATTATTACAATTTTTTTTAAGTTAAGCCAACTAGACACTGCAGCTTTAGACAGCACAAATGGACAATCAACATTAAACATGACTGATTTTTAAATTCTTCATTGCTCAGCTGGAGGGAAGTAATACAAGGCCAAAAAGCAGAGCTATGGACAGCTGGCTTTGTGCAGTACCAGTTCTCTGCATCAGTTTTCAAGCTATTCATTTCTTGGGGGTGGGGGAGGGAGGGGGGGAAAAAGCCAAAAAAAAAAAAAAATTCTAAACTAGGCCATACAAATGTACAAAGAAAGCTTGGGTCTCTAGGACTTTCATTGTCTCAGGGAGTTGTCACCACCCTGAACCCTCATTAAAGCTGAAGAGATGCGGGAGCAGCATTAAAATGAATGCAAACCATTTGCTGCAATCTTCTGCTCACACCATCTCCAAATGAAGGCATTGCATAATCCAGGCAGCTCGAGCTCCTGACAGGTGGATGATTTATGCTCATAGTCGGAAGAATCGGAGAGCCTGCAGAGGACACAGCGTGAGCAAGGTGGTGGCGAGACAGATGCTCTCAGTGGGCTTGCAGAGGCTGGCAGGCTCCAGCTAGCTCAGGTGCAACTTGAACACTTTAGTACTGAACTCATATTGCCTGGATTCCAGCACAGCAAGATACCATTTACAATATTATGTACAGTAGATATACTATCAAACCTATCTGTGTGCTGTTTATCTACGTGTGTGTACACACACACACACACAAAATACATACATTTTTTCTATTTGCATTTCAACTTGCTGTGTTCACGTACACTTTGCATGTGCATATTCTCCACTGAAAAAGAAAGGGCAGATTAGGACAAATTCTGCATTGTTACAGCCACATAGCGTAAGTGAAACCACCGAAGTTGAACAGATGTATGTGGGGGAAGAATTTGGCTCTAGCTTTCAGAGAACAGGGATGGATCTGGGATACTGAAAATCTTTTCAGTTTTAAGAGTGTTTGAAAGCTAGAAAAGAAAATGACCAGAGGAAAAATCAAAACACCCACAGGTCTAAACATAGTGGGGATATTCTCATCACTTATGATATCTATCTGTAAAGCACAGAAAATGCCACAATTACACTGTTGCTGCAAAAAAGCCCTATATTAGCAAAATATAATGTAAATGACCCTCACGTCATCTGCTTCAATCTTTCAATGACATTATTTTTACTGCCTTATTCGAGGGTATTTAAAGATCCCACCCAAAACTGCAATATCCTCTCCAACCACATAATTCAGCTTCCTTTTCAAAAAGGAAGTAGAAATGGGGGTTTTACTTTTCACTCCTGTAAGCAAGAAATTGGTCTATTAAAATAATAAAGAAATGAAAATACACACGCGTAAACAAGACCTTATACACCTTTATGCCACACATCTATATGTTTTTTCTTCTTTAATAGAAAAGGCAAAGCCATGACTAAATTATCCTACCTTAAGCATATCAACAAAATAAACAATTCACCTGTCTCACATCACACCCTCCACATTTTCCAGTGAAACCGGTCACTTAATTAAGTATGTAATTTTCAGGGGCAACTGAGGAGTTAAAGCATTCAAATGTGCACACTGCAGGTTATCTGGGTTGAATCTGGGACTTTGCTGACTCTCAGCTCCTTTCCACTTTAACAGATGGGGTCAGAGGTGAAACTGCAGACGAGAATTAAAGACACATACATCCCTTTAATCAGATAACACATTCAAAGACTTGCAAATTCCCAAGAAGCCACTTTACAGGCACGTGTCTTGGGCTATTCCATATAGGGGGAGGGAACAGTGAAGAGAGAAAAAGGACTTATTTCAGCTAACCAGCATTAAAAAAGGAAATTAGAGAAAACAAATGGAAACAAAATGAGATGGATTGCTAACATTCCAAATGCTTTCTCATTGCACACACCTCCCTAGAGAGGAACACCAATGCTGGAAGCCTTAACACTGCATTCAAATGGTTTCCTTAACTTCATTAATCAGCTGTGTTTAAGAATACTTCCATAACAAGTATTTTAATTGGAGATGAGCTGAAGCATCCTGCCAGGATGGGTATCTCCAGCAATACCAGGATGCCCAGAAGGAAATATAGTCATTCAGCCTGACTAGTCCTCACGAAAGAGTGAGTCAGCTAACAAAAACCTCAAGAAATTCATGATTCTCTCTCCCACCTGACCAGAAAAAAAACTGCCTGGAGGATATGTGCTCACAGCAACTATTTTCTCATCAGCATTCTTCCAAATCGTGGTTTGGAAGAGGAAAATGAAGAGAAAAGTCATGAAAATGAGAGAAGATAAAAAGAGAAAACAGAAGGATCTTATGTCATCTTAGCTACTCTGTGGCTTTGTCCTCCAGTTACTGCATTCCTCCACATCTCATGCAGGATCAAGCAACAGCCGTGTGGCACACTCCAGCAACTGGAAGATCAGCAAAGACTTTGGCTGTGAACGCCAGACTCAAGAGGTGTTCCAGCTTCTTTTTGTCTGAAATACAGTCAGAGACTTGCACTTTGAGTGATGTTCTTGAGGGCTGTTGAGAAGGAAGAGCCTATTCAGTCCCTTATTATCTCAGGCTAATTCTTCACCTGAGTTATAACTCAACAGAAACTTTCTAATACATCTTTGAGCAAGAATACCTTTAAACTGGTATTATAAAACAGACTGCTACTTTTTAAGGGAAACACTCATTTTCCTTTATTTTGACATTTAGCAGTCTATTCTGTCTTCAAATTGGAAACTTAAAGAGTTTTCATTAAAAGTTTCACAGGGAAACCAGCAAGTGGCTTGTGACCTGAAAAATCAGTACAGAGGAAGACTTCTCTTAACACTTCAATAGTAACATGCTGGTACCCTCAGACTGGATCCAAAGTGTATTTATGCCATCTCTTAAGTAATCTTACCACAACTGATACCACTTCCTATCCAGAAATGCATTTCTGGTGACTTAGAACAAGATACTCTTCCCAAATGTTATCCACTGAGATTGACCATGCAATGAAATCTCAGGTGCCCATTTCTAAAGCTTGGATTGAATTACAGAAAATATGAAAATGAGACAGAGCACAGGAACTTCAGATGCTGGAGACCACCGTAAGCACTATCTGGCAGACTGTCATGAAAAGCATCATGTGGCTGTACAAGTGTTGAACAAATAATATAAGACTGATCTGTTGATTGATTCAGATCACAACAAAAGACATGGCTCATCTTCAGTCACCCACCCACAGAACTGAAAGGAGTACTAGAAAGAGACAGGGCACTGGTGAAGTAACTTTTACACTGCTGAATAAAAATGACAAGAACATCACTGCATGGACTAATGCTTGGCTGAAGAGGGAAAGAAAAGGAGACGAA
This sequence comes from Pyrgilauda ruficollis, assembly GCF_017590135.1. NCBI lineage: Eukaryota > Metazoa > Chordata > Aves > Passeriformes > Passeridae > Pyrgilauda > Pyrgilauda ruficollis. The sequence continues at coordinate 1,622,856 of NW_024525489.1, read as the reverse complement.
AGATGAGGATGATGATCTTGTACTTCTTGTTTTTTCCTAGGATCTGTATGTGCTCAGCATGCAGCAAGTTACCAATATTCTCTCTTGCTGGTCAAGCAGTTTTGCTGATAAACAGCACACCAACAATTCTGCCTCTAAGGTATAGACTGGAGTTAAGCTGATTAAGGGACAGTATCACACAGACTTTCTTTTAGAAAGTATTTCAATTTTTCTAAATTATTTTAATAATTAACTGTTTTAACATGGACTGCAGTAAGACCCCATGCAAGCAAGTTGTATGGAATGTTGATTTTGGATCTGCTACACTAAAACTATAAATCAAATTGACTTCTCATCTTATACCTGATGATCCTGAGATGTAAACCAGATGCTTAAGAGAAAAATAGATACACGTATTAACTTTGCTGGAACAATAAAGAGCAAAAAGGAAAATATTGATATTATTCAGTAAGTGTATATATCTAACATAGCTGTGTTTGAGTTTCTCCAGAATCATCTATCTAATAAAAGCCTATTGAGGCTTAAAATAAAGCTATGTTTTTTCATTTATAAAGATTAATAGCTATATTAAGCAACTACTATGAGCATAACAGACTCCCCTCATAATTTCCCTTTTCTGTCATATAAATACCCGAAGAAAAGAAAACAAAAAAGAAAGAAAAGGGAAAAAAAAGAAAAAGCTGGTTAGATGAGATCTATTATTAGAATAGCTAGTAAGAATGGCAAAATCTGACAAAGTGACAATTCATTGCAGATGATCACATTTATTTCAGAATTCAGGCTGCTGACTTTCAACCACAAAAGCCACATTACAAACACCAAATGAAATAATATTCCAGCTTCATATTCCAGTCACTCAGTGAGTAGAACTGGCAAAGACTCACCACTTGCAATAACTCCTCAGCTTATAAAAGGGCAATGACTGCTCAGAGAGAAGACTGTGGCTTAGTTACATTAATGTCTCAAAACCCACGTTGATTCTAATGGTTTTTTTTCTGTAAGACAGCAGAGATTTAGAAGTGTGAAATATTTGAGGGATAGGACTATATGAGATCAGTTGTAACAACTGCAGGTGAAAATTTTCTTGCTTCTCAACACATTCATTGCTTTGACTGAGTGAAGACGCCAAGAGAGTTCCTCAGCCACTCAGCTTTTCAGTGCCAACCCATCCCAAGCAGCAGCAGTCAGCCTGTATATCTGCCACATGGGTTCTAATCACCAGCACCTGCATCCCTTCAGCCTTTCACCCCAAATAATCCTACCATACATTCTGTTGTTTCGACAAAGATTTTACACAGCAAGAGTCTTAGTCAGGAGCTGTGAGTGCTGCCCAGGCAAAAGCTGACTAAAATACAGAAAGGTTGGGTCCAGAGTGGCACTTAAAAGATAAGGACATACACCTCTATCAGAGATTCTACACCTATTCAAACAGGGGATGTGCAAGTATCAGCACAGCAGAAACAGAAAAAAAGTGGAGAATACAAATTACATTAATGTTACTCTTTACAAAATGAAAATTATGTACCAAAAGGCAGGACCCACATGCAAGAATTCAAGAACTCTGTAACAAAGGGCAGTGCCACATCTGATGTATGTGTTGTGGGTGGCAGAGAACAAGAATGAAAGGCAGCTACTTGTCTGTGAGATCATGGGAAAAGTCCTGCATCCTTCAGACTTGTCTCTACCTATTCTTACCCCTTATATTGCTGTCACTATACTTCCAGTGCATAAGCAAATGTTCGTAGGGACTAAATCCAACAAACATATTTTGCAAACAATTGGTTATTTTCTAGAAAATTAGGAAAATACTGCTTCCTTATTTTAGGATCAAAAGAAGAAATATGACAAATGGGAATATGCAGTTAACCACCTCAGATTATGATGAGAAAATATTAGTACAAAGTGATTAATTTTTAATAGTAATTTAAATAGACTCATGAAACTGCAGAACCTACTCCTTCCAATTCTGAGCAATATGTAAGGTATGTGCACAAAGAAAATTACAGTAAAATTGAATCCTATTCAGAATCCTTCAAACTCATTAAGAGAAGTACAAAGTAACTTCATGCTGAAAGTATTCTTTGCCTGTCAGACCCTGCAAACAACTGCTGCCACTGGGATTCTCAGCAGCAAACGACTGTGTGAGCAGACCAACCTAACAGCTAATCTCAAGGAAGCTGCTGGTGAGTGAGCCAGCAAACAGCTCTGACCTCAGATTTGCAAATGCTAACACAAAAGCCTCCCCATTTACAGATCTGTGTAAATCCAAGAAATGTAAATAGTTCTCAAACTCAGACTTACAAACAATACTGCTTTCTCCACATCCACTTCATACCTTCTCTTTTGTGGAAGGCAAGTATTTGTATAAAGAGACAACAGTAATACAAAATTTTTCCCAGAAAAAAGAGACATTTTATTTAAAGAGCAAGTCCAGTGAACTGCTGGGATATCTGTTTTACTCTCCAAAATACTCAAGAGACAGAACATAAACCAGAGTGGCACAACACTGGCACAAAAGCACCATGAAAACTTCTCAGGAGGCCAACACTTGGTAGGAGTTGTAGGTGCTTTTGTGTGACTTGGAAAGAATATCCACATCCCCAACAGTTGCTTTTTCTGGGATATTTTTCTAGTGGAAGAATAGAAATGCTAGTTGCTTGAGCTGACTATAAACACTAACCTGAAGTTGAATAGTTTGTCCTTCTTCATCAGTTAGATAGAGTGGATAGTCATGAGATGCATTTTAGGGCAGACAAATTGGGCTGTCAGTTCTAATGTGTGAACTGGGCTATCAGGTCATATTTTGGTTAGGAGCAAAGAAGCCTACTTATGAACACCAACAGCACTTAGAGATTAGCTTCTATTGTTTCCAAGGAGATTTAACAGGTCCCAATATATATTAATCCAAGCACACTCGAAAGAAAAGAAAAGAAAGAAAGAAAGAAAGAAAGAAAGAGAAAGGGGGAAAGAAAAAAGGGAAAGGAAGAAATAAAAGTGAAAGAAGGGGAGAAATAAGAAGGAGGAAGAAAAGGGGGGAGTGGGTGAATGGGGAAGGAAGGGAAGAAAGAGGGAAAGGAAGGAACAAGGAGAGGAAAAGAAATAGTTCAAAAAAAATCTGCACTAGAACCAAAGTCCTTCATAATACATTGAAACATAGAAGAGAGCTGAGACATCAACAGAAGACACACTATGTTATCTCTTGATGTTATAAAACAGGAGGTTTGTTTAATATCCTGCATTAATGGAGAAGCTCCTTAAGTGTAATATTACAATAGAGAGCGTAAGAAATATCACTGAGGTCACTGCTGCTCTATTAACTGTCATCCTGTACAGAAATATTTTCTTTGAATACCATTAATGCTTTCTCCTTTTCTTTGTTCTGATTTCTAAAGGCAGCAGAAACTAAAACTTCGTCCACAATAATTTCTGCTTTCGTCTTGGCAAACTAATGGTATTAGACTTGTAATAGAAATTTACCTTGGCAATGTCTGATGCACAGGTCTTTTCAAAAGAGATGTTGTTAGAAGGAATCCTATTAAGCAGGCTTTTTCACTACCCTCAAATCATAGGTGATAACACAGTTTTAATCACAAAGAAGATTGCTTAGTTTTATTTATTATTTTGAGAGAGAATCCATTAATCTGTTCCTCTGCATATCACGCATCTCTTTACATAAGACCAAACTCAAGCTGCCCGTTCTCCTTGCTGTATTGGATTCATTTTCATAGGCTGTCAAAGCCAGAAAGGATCAATATGATAATTTAATCCGATCTGCTGCTTAACACAAGCCAAAGATGTTCATACGGTAATCTTCCCATAATAAACTCAGTAATTTATGCTTTAAAATACACATACCTCTTTCTAAAAATGTATTCTTATATTTGAATGAATGAAATCTCTCCAAGTGTGAAGCAAAAATATTTTCGAGACCCCCCCCCAATTTTAGCATGTTCAGAAAAAGTGTAACAATCTTCTGATTCATTAGAAGAGCATCTAAAACGTTCAAGCATTTTAAAAACTGTCAGGAATTGCTTTTATTTAGATCACAGCTAAAGAAAAACACTTAAAAGTCTAGGATTTCTTTACAAAGCAGATTCTAACTACTGCCTTACCATTTCCCAAGGGATGCTGAGGTCTTTCTGAGGGCCTGTATGAATTCTCAAAAAATCCAAGTAAAGTAAGGAATGAGAAGTGTTGAGGCTACTCATCGAGCAGGGCAAGTACAACATGCAAACTGCTCTGCTGTGATGGGAAGGGTTACACATAAGTCAGCACTGCCAGATGAAAAGCTCTGAGAGTTTCTGATCATTTCTAGAGCCTGAATGATGGCTCACGTACAAGAAACTGTGAAGATTCACAGACACAAAAAGGTATATTGTTGATTTCCCCATAGCACAGATTGCTAAACCTACCAAATGAGCAGCAATCTAACACAGCTCTAAGAGCTTCTGTTAATACTTGGTGAGGATCTGGCTTCTCATTTGTAATAACACGACTAATTAAGCTGGAACTTTGTTACTCTACCTATTCTAACTGGGTATCAAGTGACTGATGATAATTTGTAAAGGCCATCCATTCCTAAGGAAAATACAAACATACTTACATGAAGCAACCCATGCCATTTCATTGGGGTATATTTTATTTTTCATATAAACTTCCATTTTTTTTTCCATGTATCACTCATTTAGGAACCAGATAGACTTTCTGAAATAACAAGCAATGCAGATCAGCCACTACACACAGTCCATAACAAGTTCTGAAAACACCCAAATACCAGAAATGAGAGATACATGGGAGATGTTTTGGTATCAACAGTCCTGTAAGAAATACAAACTAGTACTGCACAGAACTGTGAGAGCTAGAACAGGATACAGTATGCCAGATGTACTAAGAGCTGCCTTAGTGCCACTCAACAGATTCCCCTCTGAACTATAGTTTTTAACCTCCCTACAATACAGGGGTAGGAAAAACTGAGGCTAAGGCTTTGCCTCTATGAAGAAAACTAAAACATATGGAATAATCTCTTGTAAAAACAGTTATACAAATGCTGCATCTGAAACAAAAAGTAATTTCATTTTCGAATAATTACTCCATTGGAATGATTTCATATGGGAAGCTCTTCAGAGCAAGATCTGTCCTGTAATAAACTTAGAATAATATCTTCTACCACAAACATATGCTAGTAAATAGTCCCACAAATATTATTAATAGGCATATAGTACTAATTAAAGATTAGATGTTGAATTCTACTCAGATCACCTAGCAATAGAAAAAAAAAGTCAAATTTAAGATTTCCCATACCATCTAATGTATGGTACATCCCATTTTTCTTCTTAGAAAAGAAAAAAAATCAACCTCTTTTTCTCAATCCAACTAGCTGGATAAAAAGGGAAATAGCCAAAATACCCAATCTTGCACATGAGCACAGATTTAATTCTGCCACCTGAAGCAAAATAATCACTGGCTTCCAAAGAGTTTGAAAGGCCAAACTTAAAAGACAGATTATAAACCAACAGAACTTAAAACTACTGGATGTTTTAAAATGTTCATTTTTAGAAAGGGCAAATTGTTGTACATGCTTCCCTGCACCCTTTTAGCAACTGCAATATTATTTCAAGAAATCTCACGGGATACATTTGAAAAGTTTCTCCCAAGACTATACAAGAATCTTTAATGTTGTTTCAGCTGTTCTCATGAATCTGAGACAATTCACCAGAATAAAACTACAGTCAAAGAAACTGCATTTCAGTAGAAGAATCAATTGCGATACTTGATAACCTGATTTTTTGTAACACTGACACAAAATTAAATATAAAAAATGTAAATTTTCTTCTCTGAGTGCAACATATTCTGCTTTGCTGCTAATAATCCTTGGCTAGAAAAGTAAATGAAAACACAACACCCTCATATTTGTCCTGTGACTTAAAGCTCATCAGCCTCTGCTGAATGCTACAGTATGACGTATAATATCCTCAAAACCCATCCATAGACCCAGACGTTTTCAAGTAACAATCCATGGGTTAAACCAAAATGTATTCCTCCAGATCAGACTGTACAAACTTTCTTATGATACTCAACAGGAGATGCAGCCAGGGCCTCAATCCCACTCCAGCCCAGCCTGGCATTGCTGTAGCATTCCTTCTCTGGCTCCTGGCCCACATCCTAAAAATTATTAAGAATCTTGATCTAGGTGCTGCTGGTTTATCCCCACCAACATCCATGAGAATATGTACAGCAAATGCCTACTCCACCTTGTACCTAATGTGACCAGAAATCCAATTCCCTCACAGGATTTGACCCCAAAACACAGCCCCGCCACCCTAACACTGGGTCTCCCACAGAAACACTGGATGCTTGATGAAAAACACCATTATCTTGTCAGATGAATGATTCAACATGGAGAGGTCACAAGAGAAGCCACTCTATACATTTGTTATAAGTGGTGTTCGGACCCTGCCCTAGAAGCCAAGCTAAAACTCAGAATCTTTTTCCAGGCACTGTGATTACTACCATGAAATTCATATGACAATTCACAAAATGACAATGTAGTAAAGTCCTTTACAATGTGAAGGGAAGCACAATATCTGATAATTGTTTCACTTTGGATTACACTTTAAAACTGTTAAAGATAAATTTCTACAAGAAAACTCCCCACAAACAAGGTAAGATTTCTGGAGAAGATGCACCCTGGCAGATGTGCTGTTCTTGTAAGGAATGTGATGCTCCTCTCAAAGCTGCTTAAACTTGATTTTATTTCAGGTCTGCAACTAAATTTTTTTTGTAAATAGATTTAGGCTGTCAATTTCCAGGCATGCTGTGCCATCAGCATGTAGAGACTGCTGTGACAAACGTGGAGGCTGCAGCAGCAAATTTTATTATAAACTGGTAATTGAATTGAACAGGTTTACATTTGAATAGATTTACTGCAGCATGATCTCTGACATGCTGCATGGGACTGAAATCCTTGTCTGTACATAAAGAAACACTTGAGATACAGCAAGAATAATTTCAGCTTATTTTAAGTCCATGCTAATCAATAAATTTATACCACTTTACACATGCAAAAAGTCAGTACTTTATCTTTCTTAATTTTGTACATAAAGGATGTGGTCCAAGTCAAAAAGTCATCTCCAGACTTTCCTGTAGGTTAAAATAACAACATCCAGCTCCAAAACTACCTTCCAACAAGAAAAAAAAAAATCTTTACTACAAATGTACTGTGAATCAGTATGATTTAAAAGTGGCCGCTAAAGAGGGAGAAAAATAAAATGCCCTTATAGGTTCTTGCAAGTTGTTATAATAGGTGGTAGATAAACAACACTGTCTTTTCTAAGTAATAAGTTATTTTGCCATTTAGAAAAAGGTATGTACTTTTAGAGTAGAAAATTCATGCAATTCTTATTAAGAATACTTGTGGTAATGATTTGAATCCATGGACAATGAACATTCAAACAAAAAAATATTACAATGTACATCTGTATTATCCAATAAATTATCTCAGTTAACAAAACTGTATGCAGAAACAGTAAATTTGCACAAAAATTTGCTGAGATAATTACTCATTTGCAGAGGAGACAACTTCCTCTTGCAGTTCCAGAAGCTGCATACAGCCTAGATTCTTTAAAATACATGTATGTCAATGCATGCACAATAGTGTCCTCAAAATTCAGAGGAAAAGGATTAAATCAATTCACCTGCATGTGCTCTTGGTAGCACTGTCTCATTTTCAAAGAAGTTGCTCAATATATCTGTATATTAGGCAACTAGTGATACAGGGTCTTAACTTACTAAAAAAAGATGCTAAGAAGACAGTCATTTTCAAAAGGTGTCATACCCAGTCATCCCTTTCTTTTACAATTCATCTAAGCATCATCATTTCCCTTTCAATTAACTGCTCTTAGTGGTCAGTTGTACGAGGATTTTGGCAAGTAAGAACTCTCCCATAACCACTGAAGAGAAGGTCAAACCCTGCCGTTCTTAGCGAGGCAAAATCTCCATCGAATCTGACAAGAGTTTTGCTCAAGTAAGACTAAGGACAGCAGGATTTGGCTCAAGGATCATAGCATCTGCCAAAGCAGTTGCACAGAACAAGGTTTATTCTTAGTAAGTATAATCCAATAAGAATATGTCTGCAGGTGCGTGATAGACCTAATTTGCCCATCATCTCACCACTGGTCTATGTTGTTTCTTGGATTTTTATCCTGATAGCTGCATACTTACCCTGTTTTGCATTACCACCAAGTCATTTGCAAAAATCAGCCAGTTATTAAAGCTGAGTTTTCAAGCACTGACAAAGAAAAATTGAATAGGATTGTTTTGAAGTGGTTGCTTAACACACAGTACTCTCCACCGGATACAATACTTAGAGAACACTATGCTGATTTTATTTCAAATGTTTATCTAGTTCAGAAGTACACAGCATCTTTCTTGGTGGTGACAGTGCCCTAAAATAATAATGCATGTAATACATGCACTTACAAGTGTATTCTTGCATATACATTAACAGCAATGTAAATGCATAGCAGGCAACCAACTGACTCCTTGCATCACACAGATGAAGCAGGTTCCAGGTAAGACAGCACCCTTTCTTGAGTATATTTTCTTGCATTCAGTATCTTCAAAATGTAATTGATGAATTCAAACATTCAATATATATTTGTAGTGAGGGGCAGGGGTTCTCAGACACTTTTAGGAAAAAAAAAAAGCGGGGGAGAATGGATTCTCCTCTTCTGCACGCCAAAATTTGCTCCAGTGTAGTTAAAGTAACTTCAGTACACACACACACACACAATAGTTATACTTGTTTAATTTGGAAGTAACCCTTTCATTTGTCCTGATGGAATGAAGACTGAATAAAAGGAAGGCACAGTGTGTGTTTTGGTTTTCTGTCAGAACTGCGAGAGAGTAACAGTGGACAAGGAATGGAGGAAAGAAATCTGTGAGAATTCTGATGGTTATTCTATCAGTTACTCACTAAAGGAGATTGAATGCTGAGGTACCTTTTGCTGTAGTACACATGATGATGAACTCTATGTGGATAAAGCATGAATCGATAGCTTAGAAGCAGATGTCACGAAGAGCAAGTATATATGAAAATTGTCTTTGCAATAACTGATTAGAATACTCACCAGTCTCCTTTCCTGATTGCCCTACAGTTGTAGCAAGTGTTTGTAGAGAGATACAGATTGAGGCGGTCAGTCTTACCTTCTTTCAGCATGCCAACTTTTAGACACTTCATGAAGCGGCAGGCTTGGCAGGACTTGCGTCTGCGCTTTGTGATTTCACATTCATTCGTGGCTGGGCAGCTGTACTCTATGTTACCTGTGATGGAACAGACAGGGGAAGAGGTGCTCAGAGTCACTGACTAACCAACAGAACAGATATACAAAAAGTACTCGCGCAATTGCTGTTGTATTTCATTTTGGAACATATCAAGAGTAAGTAGTGCTACAGAAAGGAAACGCCCCTCAAGTAAAAATAAATAGCTGAGTTAAAAGATGAAGTTTTTTCACCCTTTTTTTTTTTAATCTAGACATCTATATGAAAGAAATATATACAAAGCCACAACTAATGTGAGTCTGTGTCTCACTCCAAATATGGTCCCTAGGAAAATCCTTCATGTGCGTTATTCCTGCTGACAGAAGAAAGACATTTTGTCATTTATTTTCTGTACCAAACCACAGGCTCAGGCTCCTTCTCTGAGCACTCTTTATTTTCCTTTTTAGCCTATTTATTTAGTCTCTATTTGCTTAGAATTCAAAAGGAGGACTGCTTTACTGCATAAACAACTATAACAGGTACCATGGAGTTTCACCCTTCTTCCACTGTGGCTGGTACAGAGCCTAAGGGAGGACTCACTGGGACTGTTACCATCCCATCTAGCATGTTCTACAGCTACCAGGCCAGATCTCTGGTCCAGGACATCTCCTCTTCCCTCTATAATTTCTGCCAAGTCCTGGTACTGAGCGGCATCAGGAGTAGGATCATTCCTGCCAAGCTGTCAGAATAGTGAAAACTCAAAGAGATGCTTGCCTTTGCCCCTGCTTCTCCCAGTTCCCCTCTTAAGGCCTACAACAACCTCAATCCTTAAATGTGAGCCCTTCTCATCATGGGCAAAGCAGTCTCTTTTTTCTTTGTTGCTACTGCTTAATTCATATTATTTCTCCTCAAAAATCAGAAAATATAAGCTTGCAAATGAACGAGTAAAATACAAGAGTAGTTTACGTTTTTTAAATCACATCTTTGGGTATCCAAGTCCAAATGCGAGAAAATCTGTTCTTTTTTGCCCTGGTACCACTGCACTTCATTAAACAGATTCCCTCAGCTTATTCATCTGCCCAGCCATGCATCCTATGGCCCAACATACATCCAGTATGACAGACTGCAACAGTGTAACAGAAGTAACACTGGGAAACTGACTTTTAAATAAAGTATCTTCCTGATCAGTCTGCCACATCTTGCTTTAAAGGTATTTCTTCATTTTCTAACCCCTTCCCCCTGTGATAAAGTGCATTAGTATCTTAATGAAAATGCATTCTGTTTATTGCCCTCTTGGGAAGCAAGAGGTCATCATACCAAACGCATAAATTGTCATCAGAGACAGTCCGAACATAATCGCAATTTTGCTGCTCCATGTTTGCTGCACTCGGGGTCCATCAAGTCCCCTGAAACATGCACAGGTTCTAATAATTAGCATAGAGCCTGCCTGGGACCACAGCATTGATGAAATATTTCAGAGTTAATCACACTTCGTAAACACTGATTTATATTGACTATCTTTCTCCAGACTGACGTCTCCTCATTAAATATCACATTAGTGGATTGCAGGATTGCACAAAGACTCAAATGTTCAGCAACTGCTAATTCAACAGGAAGTAATACTTAAACCACTTACATCTATTGAAAATTGGTTAAGTACTTATGATAAAGGAGGTCTGCATGGCAAAACGTGCACTCTGCCAACATAACCAGCACATTTGGCACAACCTTTTCAGGCCTTTGCAGGCTGTCTTCCCCCTGGACATTGCTGCATGAGTGAGTTAGCAATGCTGGTAAGTATAACAGATCTTGGTATGCCTCAATGCTAATGACAAAAGTCAAAGCAGTTTAGTCCTTTTCCCTTTTCCTAGCTGGTGTGGAGAAAGCTATTTAAGAAACTGAAGGATATGGTGGGTAGGGAATTCAGCACAACAGTTCCTGCAAAAGGTCTTTCCAATACACATTAGAAAAGTTAGGAAATAGCACCTTTGGAAGGATAGGTAGAAAATGATGGTAAGGGCAAGTTTAAAAAAGGATTCACATTACCCTTTCCCTCTAACAAGGCATTCCTAGAAAGGCACAACCACTACACAGGAAGACCTTCAAAGCTTTCACAAACTGTATCTAATGAACTTCATCGTACTACAGTAATAAAAGTATTACCACCCCTACCTATATTAAAAAAAAAAAAAAAAAAAAAAAAAAAAAAAAAAAAAAACCACCAAAAAAAACCAGGGAATCAGAAATGCTCTGCACAAGATCAAAAATACCTTTACACAAGGTCAGAAATTATCTTGATCAAAAACAGCAAAGCTCTCTACCAGGGCAGGTGGAACACTATCACTGTATCAAGAGATCCTGTCCCAAGATACAAAGGTATAGGCACCAACACCAAGAAGTAGCATTCAGAACCAGAAAGATAAATGCAAGATTGCTCGTTTCATTATGCAGACACTTCTAATCCATACCGTGACATTTCACATTTCTGCAAACTATGCAACAGTCTGCAGCAGGCACAGTATAACTTACTTTTCCTGCAAATTCCTGACACCTAAAGAACACTAAAAGGAGCTATTTCTAGTCACTTGGATTCTAGTACTTTAGCTTACAGGAGGAATCTCCTTTCAATTTAAACTGCTTTTCTTTAATGACTTGTATTTTACAGCAGACACTCAATATTCATTTTTGGAACAGAAATAAAGATCCACATCTTTCCAATGACCATATCTGGTCCCCATAAAGTGTTCCAGCATTTTAGTACATGTCTACACTACAGTAAGGGTTCAAGGAACAAACATTTTGTCTCTAGTACACATGCAGATGCAGTGGATATCTGTATCATATTAAAATGGGTTTTACCTAGCACTCCAAGTGTTAGTGGATTTACTTTTGTTAAAAACCTGCATTTACTGCACATTCCAGGTCATTAGGGCTTTCATAATTTCTTACTGACTTTTAGATATGAATTTCCATTCAAGATACTGAGCTCTGCACTTTATTTCAGAGGAAGATCCAGAAGGAATCTCTACCAATTTCTTACTTACTTCAAGATGCTAGAGGCTGAAACTGAGCAGCTAGGAAGAGTAAAAGCTGAGTTTGCCAGTCCTGTCAACAGCTGGAGAGGAAGTTGTGTTATACAGTGAACAAAATCAACATAGCAGCTCGGGGTCTATAAACTGGGCTGACAAGAGCGATTGAGCGATTTATAATATCTTCTGGCTGCTTTTCAGAAAGAACTGGGATCTGATTACTTATTTCAGAGTCTTTTGTACAATTAGTTTGCAGGCAATATAATTTTCTAACTTACTCCTTAATAGAATTGTGCAGCTAGTTGGCTGATAGAATAACAGCATATATGTAAAACTCCTGCCTAAAGTGCCAGCAGATAATTTGTATATTCCTTTCAGCAGCGTAATGGACTTTTACAGTTTGGCAGTTAAAGGGCTAAAGCTATGAGGAAGACTTAAGTGCAGGGTAAAAAGGTGTTTGGAAGGAATAGCCATGAGCCACTTAAAAAAGCAAGAGGAATACTGAAGATATGAGTATCAAAACTTTTACTGTGGGAATGTAGGTCCAGAAGAAAAAAAGAAGGAAAAAAACAAATGAACTGACACTCCTTCAGTGTAATAATTTGCTGCTATAATCTGTTCATGAAGCTGCATTTCAATTCAATATGGTTCCATTTTTCTCCCAAAGTTTTTCCTCTTTTCCTGGGTGACAGACGCAAAGGAATACACCTGCTTGTCTGTGCATTGCTATGCATCAAAACTCTGAAAATGGAAAGTAGCCAGCATTACAGCCATAGGGCTTCTAGGACTTAATAAAGGAGAACTCTTAGAAAGAGAGACAAAGGAGAATCTAAGCTAATACAGAGAGTGAATTTCACCATGTCAGGTTACACCTTTATACATAATCCTACCAGAACAGAAAAGAATATTTCCTGAGAATCTGAGAATGAGGAGCTCTTGGAAATCAAGAGTAACAGGCTAACTAAAAAGAAGGACAGAGAAAAAGTCCCAGACTTGAAAATCTTTTTGATGTTTACAGATCTTAATGAAGCTGAACTGAGGAAAGTAAAAATATTTTCTCTCAGGTTAAAGTTTCACTTCTTCCAGACTCTGCTCTCTACTTTGCACTCAAAACTTAGCTGAATTTGAATAAATATTTTCACATGTAGAAGTACCCTCATTGGTAAGGTTTCAGAAGTAGGGTCGGGCTGGAATGAGGTCAGATTTGAACATAAATAAGTGAATCCACTTTTGCCTGACAAATCCTCAGACAGATTCATCTGATACTGTAAGAAAGCTCTATGAATTATAGACCTACTATGAATTCTGCTACAGGTCATCTGCAGATGATTAAACATTAATCTGACTGTATTCACAACTTTTCACCCAGGTGACTTCAGAAACAATAGTGTACACACAGAGCTACAGAGCATTTAAAAATTTGGTTCCCAAATGTCTCAAGTATTTTTTCAAGGTGACAGGACCACATATGAAGGGCTATGTTTTATCTCTTGCTTATGCTGCTTTTTCTGTTAGAGTAAGTAACTAAGGAGGAACAGATAGTTTTTAAACATGGTGTTTGACAGAGGGACATGAACAGCTTAAAAGTACATTTTTAGTGAAGTCACTATGTTGAATTGCTTTGAAGAAATCAGTGCACTGTGTTACAGAACTAAAACATATTTAGAACTTGCAATTATTTTTTTTTAATTCTTAGAAAGCAACATGGTGATTTAAAGCAAAAATGTAAAGGTGATGCTGGCTAGTCTGACTGCATGACAGTTTTGTATCAGCCTCTAACTTTAGGTAGATTGGTTTCCAGCATCATAAAAAGTCACCATAATTTTCACTATCAGACTGATATTAGGGGGTGTTGAATCTGTAAGTGCCCAACTACCTTTGAATCCCCCTGGACTCAACTTATTCACGAGAAATGAAGGGCATTTAGGTCACCTTAAAAGAGAATCAATGCTTTGAAGGCACAGAGGGAACTGATCCCCTGCTACCTGGTAGTCACTTAAGAGCTGTTCAAGTCAGAAAGACTGAACTATCTACATTTGGTCCCTAGTGGTATTTTATCTATGTCAATTTTGATACATTCTACTACGATACCATGGAGGACTGTCATTGTTTACAAGGACACAGAATATCTCAGTCTGCAAAGCTGCAAACTGAATAATTTTCACACCAGAAAAAAAGGTGATTAAAAAGTTACACAAACATTAACATAAATCACTTGCTAGCTGAGACTTCTCATGTCTCTGGTTTCAAGCAAGACAGAGCTTTGTAAGTGGGCTGGAGGCGTTCAGAGATGTTTATAACAAAAGGAGATCCAGACCTAATTATAATGGCATTGATACATACTAGTGTACCAGCACTATGTGTAAATCACATCTCTTCTGCAGTATTTCTGATGAGTTCAAAATAGCCATGCACCAATCAGGATGCTCATTCTTACTCCCAAATCATCTAAATGCTCATTACAATTTTCAAGGTTGTAAGAAAAGCAGAGATAGTAAAAAAGATAGAACAATCTGTATACTTTTAAGCTTCTCTCTGGTTCTGAGATTTCAGCATGTTTGTATTTTATTGTCTCATCTCGTTTAGCTGCCACAGCTACACAATGACATTATGACAGCATAAAAAGATGTGTTGGAAGGAATTAAAAGTGCTCGCTTGCTAGTCTGACTGGCCCACAGGCACAGAGAAGCTGGGGGAAAGGAAAGATATCTATCACTGCTTGCTTAAAATATTCTTTGAAAGAAGTGCTGATGCACAGACTTTCACTTATATAAGGAAGGTGAATGATTAAATCAGGTAATGATGGATTCAGGTGACATTTAGTGTTCGGCTCACTGGAGGGCTGCCATCTTTGCACCAGAGCCAAGGTCCACAGGCCAGTGCACCGAGATGTGAGCCTCCACCCTACCCTTCTATAAAACAACAATAATCTTAGCTATCAGCAAAGAAGCTGAAAAGCCATCAAATCTTGATTAATTTTCTTTCATTTCCTCTTCAAAAATGTATTACAGAAGACAGCTTTCAGAAATGCAAAATATGCTTTGGAAGCCACTTCAGTCACGTGCAACTTCAAATCAAACTTTATGTTGCCTTATCTGAATGTACACAACTAGTTCTATCTTTCTTGATTAAAACTTCTCGATTGAAAAATAAAAATGTATTTACTGTAAAGTGTTTGTACATTTACAGATCAAACTGGCTCAATAATGGGTCAACACTCTAAAGAGGATTGAAAAACCTGAACATTAGATGGATTAAAAACAACTCTGAGTAACCAAAGAGTTGAACAAAGTACAAAGCAGTTTGGGCAGGATTTGAAGGCAATAGGAACATCCCTATTGTGTAGAACTGTGGAGCTGAAGACTCTTAGCTGAGCAGCATAAAATGAGATAGCAGAAGACAACAGCATTTCAAGGATGGAGTATTTTCTGTTTGCGTTAGGAGACATGGACAGGCAGCAGCTCTCAGCGATGAAGCTCTTAAATGATGAGACAGTGAGGGTCTGACTGCAGGGATTCTTACCAACTACTGCTTTACTCATCCTGTGTATACACACAACATTGATGCCTCACTACTGTTCATCCAGCAGCTTTTCCTCAAAAAATAAACATATAAACAAAAAAACCCAAAAAAGAAAAAATTCAAGAACAAAGACCACTGAATGCAAAATATTTAGCTTTTGTGCGGAAAATTCAAACAGTATCCAAGGAAATGATAAGTAAGATCTGAGAGAAGCCTTGTGAGAAGCCTTAGGAGGAATGTGCAGGCGTTACAGCCTGTCTTTTCAGGCTCATTTAAAGAGTCCAAAGACAATAGTCTGGACAATTTGGAAGGAGGGAGGAAAGTCTTCTAGATGCGGGCCATTATTTTAGAGAGATAAAAGCTAACATAAAAGAGGATAATAAACTGTCTTTGAACCTGTAAGTCCTAGCATCTCAGCCCTCTCCTGAAAGCAAGAATACCAGTTCAATCCACCTGCTGAAATGTTTAAGTTATGAACACTGAGTAATTACATAATATTAATGAAAATGTGTACTTACTAGTATACATGATAACTGACCAAATACAAATTATGAGAAATATATTTACATTAAATATTCACTACAAAATATCTAGCAATTACAAGACCTTTGTGTTGAACACAAGACTTTGCACCCAGCTGACAACTGAAAAATCTTTTTTTCCCCCCTCTTTCTTTTAATGAATGCTCGGAGTTTTCAAGATAATACAGTGCACAGCAAAAACTGCGAAGAGACCCGAAAAATCAATAGACCTGTAACTATTTTTAGATGTTGCTATTTTCTACTATCCCTGATGTTAAGTCAATTTTGGGAAGATTTGGCTATGTGTGTATTTCTGCGAGACACTTGCAATCAGCCACCATGTAAATTATCTCAGAAGCAAACTGAGAGCTGCAGCTGAGTGAGTGCTAGGCTGAGCAGAGAGAACATCCAGTTCTTCCATACCTTATATCTCACAAAAGGGGCAGAACATCATTGCATTCTACTATGATCTAAGAAGACAACAATTTTATATATTGAGCTCTTTTTTGGTAGGTTTGTTCTCTTTCATTTTTTTTAGCCAGGAAATTGCTTGTTTCTAATTTTTTCTAATATTACTGATTTCTATCATAATTATGCACACTTTACCAAAACTGCAAACGTATTTTTGGGCTATGTTAAAAATATATATTCTAAAAAGACAAAATTACTCCTTCTTATACATCAAAACAAGGTTCATTTAATTTCTTAATGTTTACGGAAAGGAGCAGGAATTAATTCCAGGAGGCAGGAATGGATATTTTTTAGACTAAATTGCTAAATCGGAAAGGGAATGACAATCTCCATTACCCTTAAAAACAGGTGTATTCTCTACATTAGAGTGGTATTTGCCTTGTGTAGGAGCTACTAGGTGCCTTGTGATGCTTCTGTCTTGTGTGAGATGCTGGTGTTGCACAAATAAGTGCACTGGCTCTCTGAGCAGCTGCCACCTCTGTGGCCTCCACGTACTGAGACCTCAAGAGACTCCTCTGGAATGGAAAGACTTCCATTGACCCAGTGGAAAGAACATCAGGCCTTACATGAACACGGGATGTGCTTCATAATCTGATTTTATGAGCTCAGCCTTCCTCTCCCTGAAGTCAGGGCAGTTGTGCCCATGATTTCAACAGGAATAGCACTGAGGATCTACAAGTCTGAGCTAATTTAGTAAACTGGTGAATGATTAGCAGGAGTTTGGGAAGTCGTATGTTCTTTTTCATGGAATCTAGAATAAAGTACCTATCACAATTAAGCTATTAGCATTTAAAAGAAGCAATTCTTTGAGCTGAAACATGCTATCCCTACATATGCACAGTTACAATATTTGACACTTCAGGCAGCCTGGTTTTCTATTCTGTATTTCAAAGCCTGTTGCATTTATTTCTGTTTTCCTGTTTTCTTATTTGCAATAATGCAGCAACAAACTCATTTGAAAAACAAGCAGAGAGAGAGAAGGAACATTATATGAACAAGGAAATGAAACAGTGCAGGGAAGAATGACCTCCAGAGCACTGGAACTAAATTCTATCAATCAAGATAGAATTTAGAAATCAATTCTATCAAGAACAAAAAACCTCAGGGCAGTTATTCTTCATGCAAGCCTAAAGGTAGAATTTTCCCATTCAAATCATGAGGAAGCACCTTTTTCTTATATACATTTTGTCACCTACCAAAATCCATGGTTTGATGCACCCAAGTAGCTTCCATTATTTTGGATGGTACCTGAAAACTCTCAGTATTTGTGCCAGTTTAGTCAGGACCACTGCTAAAGATGCTGCCATGACATTATGATAGGTAACATACTTCCTATTCTTAGTTTCTGCATTATGGCTTTTCTTTTCAATGACTGGTTTTGCCCTACTGCATTTTTTTTTTGGTCTTCACAGCACTGTCACCTGCTGATGCAGCTTGCGCTCTAACCACACTGAGATTTTGCACAGCTGCCAGTTCTAACTTGAACTGCGTGGCCAAGTCCAGGTTGCTAATCTGGAGGATGACGTCTTTGCCTTGTGCTCCCATGCCCAGAAACTTTCTGTCTATGGTGTGGTGTAAAATTGCAGGTTACCTATTACTGCCAGAAGTCAACACTTCAATCAGTTTTTGTTTCTGTAGCAGTTTTTTTGGTGTTCAAAATGCAACTAAAACAATTGTGCATCAATTCAGTCCTATAGGACAGCTATTACACAGCAATTAAATACCATTTATAAAAACAGAGTTGCTAGTTGAAATTGGTGCTTGAAGTTTAGCAACCACAAAATACAAATTGCTTCAGTAGAAACATTTTTTGAGCTTTTCTGAAAATGTTATTGAAGGTCAAGTGAAATCACCTATCTCTTCATTTTATTTCTTTTTACTTTTTCCAATACAGAGACTTGAAATGAGTGAACTGTCTCTGTATGCGTGCTTAATTTACATATAAACCCAGGCCACCACTATGAATCTTTGTTTACTGGTTGCCAACAGTGTAACATTCAGCTCCATTAGAACAACTGAAGTATAATGTTTCATTTTAGTATCTGTATGGCCCTCATAAAATGGGCACTTCATGCTGGTAAAAGGCCCAAATCTCCCCAGCAGCAAAATGGAAGAGAGAAGAATAACATAGCCACTGCCTCAGCAATATATAAATCAAATTAACAATCATTATTTTTCCTTACTAATTTTACATTAAATATGGAAGTACTATACTTAAGACCAAATGTTTTTTTTTTTTAATTTGGAGTTATGTGAAATTACAAATTGAAGCTCACCTTATGTTCATTCTTAAAAAGAAAAGTATATCCCAGATTGCATTGCCTTTCCTCAGAATTTCAGGTGCTCAACATGTATGAAAATCAAGCAGGTTTTATTGAGGAGCTTAAATTTGGACTTAGCAACCTAATTTTAGTCTCTGAAGTGTGAGTTTAATTTAATGTGACACTATATTCCTGCACAGGCCAAGCTTGGCCTCGTGTTCTTTAAATAATGCACCTTCAATTTTACTTGAATGGATGATATCTAAATCAAAGTAGAAGGTTATTTTGTCTCCATAGGTTCTGAAGCTAGAAGAAGCAGTCATGCAAATTTTCCCATTTGTACTAATTTATGCCAAAATATGTGGCATATTTGTGATAAGCATCAAGAGCAGATTAGTAAAAAATACTGAGCAGAGACCAAAAGCTGCCAACTTACTCTCCTTAGAATGTGATCTTACATTTATCTGACAAACTCATTTAAGGCCACTGTATACAGTGGGTGAAAGACCAGTTATCAATACCCTGATATGCACAAAGCACTACACCACTGCATTTTTGCTCCAATTTCACATGCACTGGTTCTTTAACAAATATAAACTAGATTTCTGTAACAATTTAAGTACAGTAGTGGTGTATCTGGGAGCAAGACACAAGCACAATCCTGCATGCCAGCCACAAGGTGTGTTCAAAAGGCATCCATGACAACCTTCAGAAAATGCTCCACTTTCTTTGTAACAATCATTTATGGGAATCCAGACAAACTCTCAGAGAAAACAAATGTGAAAATCCACTGGTTAGATCCAGCGTTTTCCTGTTTTTTGGAATGAAAAGAAACATGGCATCGGGCTAAACATGACAGACAGAACTCCCAAAGAAGCCCAAAGGGGCTTCTTCATGAGCAACATCTGTAGGACCAAGCAGTACGAAGAATGAAAAGGCACAGTCTGAAGTCCTAACAGGCTTCAGCCAAAGACTATACATTTTCATTCTGAGCAAAAGAAAGGAAGATTAACAAATAACCAACCTTGAATTGTCCTCTTGAAGAAAGCCTTGCAGGCCTCGCAGGAGGCCACTCCATAGTGGTACCCTGATGCAATGTCACCGCACACCAAACACAGTCTTTTGGGCATCGAGTTCAGCATGTATTCACACTTGGTCTGTGAGTCTTCAGCAATTGTACTGGAGCAGTCATCGTACCGCTTCCTGACAGGCCCGTTGCCCCCGAGCCCTGTGGCCGAGGGGTAGAGGGGAGGCGAGTCCAGCCCATTCTGATGTCCATTCATGGTGGAACTGTAGCTCCCGCTGGCGTCAGAGGAGCCACCAGGGCTGTGGTGGTTGATGCTGTCCGTCAGAGAGGCGGGGCTCGATGGTTCCGTCTTGATGTATGACGAACAGCTGGAATCAATGTGTCGATCTTTGCTTGACATTCTGCAGAGAAGCCTGCAGTGGGGAGAGAGAGAAAGAAGAATGTGTGTATTAAAGACAGTGCTCTTTAAGGCTGCTCTGGAAGGGTTAGGGACTGCACATCATTCATTCATTAGTCAATACTTCTTGTTCTACATGAAGGTAATCAGCATAAGGGCATGACAGAGCTTTGTCAAAGCTCCAGACAGGCAGTAAACAAAAACTTTAAAGAGACCAAATCCTTCCGTTGTCCCCTCCACCTGCCCTCTAGGCTACATGTCAACTTCACACCAACTCTGAATTCTGAACTTGTCATCAAGCAAGTAAAAAAAATTTATAATTCCTATTAGATGGCTTGGCTATTAAATGTCTTCATTTTTCAATCTATACTTTCTTTCTGTAAATTCCACCATTACCAGAAACAAATATTTTCAAGTTTGATCACATAAATGCTTTGCTCCGCAATTAATATTTGTCAAGACACTTACCTAAAACACATATCCATTATCTATTGATCCGATTCAAGAACCGAAGAGCAAGTCCCTTGCAATTTTTTTTTCTTCATTAATATTGCTTTATTATAGATACAGCTATTTAGTAACAAAGTAGCACATCAACGGGGTACTCTAAGAAATAATTACAGCTGAACTCCATTTTCACAAAATCTAAGTGAAATGATTCATCAGCTGTGGCTGCAATTACTTTCTAGCCATTATCCTCAGACTAACCAGTAATAACTACAGCACTATCCCATACATCTACAGCTGTATAGGATCTGACATTTTATGTGCTCTATTCGTGGATTAAAAACATATATTAGAGGAAATTTTACATACAAGTTTTGTGTTTGACATTTTTTTCTTCTCAGTTCTCATAGTTTCAGAATTAAGCATCTGAAATAAAACTACACAATATCTGATCCAACAAAATAGTGTTTTCTACAGGGAGGACTGGGGGGAGAAATCTTTGTCTATTTCCATCCCCAAGTTTTTTACTATTAACACATTCTGGGGTGAACAAAGGACAAAAATAATAATTAGAAAGCTCTGATTTAGATATGATCTTTGTTTTCTCCAGCTATGATTACGAGACCACAGTAGCAAATGGCCTATCTAGCATTTTCCTGACAGTACACTCAGAAGCTGCCAAAGTCAGATCATAGTTATGAACGTTTCTTTAGAAACACTAACTGCAGAAAAGCAACTATCCTATAAGACCACCTGGAGCTATGGATTTGTGTTTTCAAGCAAATATGTACGTCCAGACAATTTGACTGACATAATTTTCTGAAGTAATTTTTGAGATCTTGTCTTCATTTTTCCACTTCTTTTTATTTAAAAATAAAAAATTTTCATCAATTTCTACTTTAATATCTGGAATCAAATTCACCAATGGAAAAAAGACATAAACCAAAAGAGTTGGCTTCCTTCCCAATGGGAGTAATGGAGTTAAGAGCCTGACCCATCATTAAAGACAAATGTTTAAGACGAGATTCACCCTAAAATCAGCGTTCATGGATTTTATTTAGACTTCTCAATTGTTGTGATTTTTACTGTAAAATTCTATTGAAAACAACTAACATATATATTTGGAAAACAGCCAAATTGATGTACAGAAATGTTACCATCTAAACTTAAAATCAGGGCTTATTTGGGGAGGTGGAAGGAGCAAGCTATCTGATGTCAGCAAATAAACCAAGGAAATGGGAAGGTTAAAGCCGTGAAAATATCTTATTACAGCAGACCACCTGCTTGTGTTGTCCTTTCCTCAAGAACTGGAGGGGGGGAAATCCCCTTGCCAGCCTGCAGTAGCGTGTGCCTTTTCTTCTGCATCTGCTGCCTTGTAGCCGTCACTGTTAATGAGTGCTGTAATTAATAGATAGCTCTCTCTTGTCTTTCTACTTGCACTCTGGGCTAAGCACTTTTCTCAAGTCAAGGTTTGAAAGAAAGCGGGTCGGCTCTGACTTACAGCAGCTCTGCGAATTCCTTTTAATTTAGAGCACTTACACCACCACTCCACTTATTACCTTATAATTACTGGGCCGCTCTCACATACATTACGATCTTAAGACTAGAGTTAGAAGTTATTAGGGTACTGAAACATGGTGTCCCTCTGTCTCTCTCTCTCCCCTTGCATTGACACTGAATTTTATATAACTGTGATTAAGATTATCAATTAACTTCCACATTTTACCAACTGATTTTTTTAATATTTTTCTACACACTAAGATCTTTTTATTGACTAAACATGTACTCGGTTCTTTTTACACCTCCCTTCTGCCAAGACTCCACATGTAAAGTCTCAAAATACAGCACTAGGAGTCATTGCCTACAGTCTGTCATAACCAGCTTGATGGCACATTCTTGTATGAAACTTCCACTGACAATTTTTTTAATCTAATTTGTGCATTAATGAGCCCGAATGTCACCATTCCTGGAAAAAAAACCATTTGTAATTAATTAGCTGCTCAACTGCATGTTGTTTTGGCCAGTACAGAAGCAGCCATCTCCCACTCCAAACAGTCTGAACCAAAATACCATCTTAGTTCTAACAAGCACTAAAATCTGATCACCAGTGCTGCTTGTGCTAAAGCCAGTCTGGTTCTGGTACTAACCAAGGCAGAACTCCTTTTGGCTCCAGCTTCAACAGGACAGACCAGATTGCTACGCGCTGGCAAAGCGTAAACACGGTTAAAACATTAACTGTTCCAGGGAAAAGCGAAAACAACCGCGCCTGACTCTGAGAACAGAAACCTCCTCAATCCCCACAAGGTAAAACACAGACAAGGCTTGGTACTGGCTGTGGGTGGGCAACAGACACCTACGGCTTTCACTCCTTCCTTCCTGCACCACTTCTGAACAAAAGTAATTCAAGAGCCATGTAAAATGGATGGCAGGTGTGACCACCATCAAATTATCATGCTGAACATTTGGAATAATGCCTAAGCTAGATCTCTGTAAAATCCCTCCCTCAGTTCCCTCCTAATTACTACTTAGCTCGTTACACTGAAGAATTCCTAGACACCATTGCATTATAGTGTAAAACTACAGTTGGAGTTTAATTCTCTCTTCCTCTCTGTGCCTGAAATTCTACAGCTCTATTATTCAAGCCTGAAATATTCACAACTATCTATAAATTCAATTGTCAGCCAGTGGGTTTTATTCTAGACCTCACTTCAATCTAAAATTAGAGGCACTAAAATTCACATTAACTCTAAGAGGAATGTAGTGAATAAGACTTTATTTCAAAAGAACACCTTTTTGTCAGAAAGAGCTATTTTCAAGATGATGGCTTTATCTGCATTCAAAGAGAATAAGCCCAATTCCACATTGTGCTGTTAATGCAAAATTTTTAGGTCACATTGGATTAATAAAAATCTAAATTTAGTTAAGGTTTATGAATAGAAATAACATGTGTCATATAAAAATGTACAGTATTTATTTTAAAGCCTTGATGGGGTTGTTTTTTTTTCTTTACTAGATTTTAAGCCAAATAAATGGCAGTTCCATTTGTGGTGGGCTGTTCTGAAGTAAGTTTTCTAACAAGTGGGAAATCTCAGGTAAACTTTCCTTTCAGCACACTCAGGAAAAGCAACAACAGGCTCTAGAAGCATTTCCATGGCCAAATACAAGAGAAAATACATAGGGTGCTGCAAGCCATGGCTAATATGCAATACACGGTATTAGCTCTTCATGTCTACACTAAATTTACTTCAAAACTTCTTCATTTAGGAAAGACCTGAAGCCAGGATCTGCTGGGAGAAAAATACAATGACAGAGCACTGCAATAGGCAACTTCTTTAAAATGGTCTTAAACAATAGCGAATAAATTGTAATGCTATGTCCTTATGAAAGGCTGAATATATTAAGAATTTATTAATGCAATCACATTCATATTTCCATCTACCTGCCACATTACTAATGATATTGACAGTGCTGACACTCGCTAAATCAGTATCAATATACAAGTGGAATGCAAAAATTAACTGCATCTGATTACAGTATATAGCCTTAAGAAAGCAAGCCTCATTCCAGCTACTGGGAGCTCTTTATATTCCATCTATATATATAACTGGTTCACAAAGTTATTTTTCCCTCATCTCTCTTATTACCAATACCCAAAGGAGTCAAAACAACATGCCAATACCTCATAATCCATTAACAGATTTCACGTTTATTTTTCAAGAAGGAAAAGCTCTGCTTACAGAATCATTCACTATTTCAGAGCCGCACTGGTGGTACCAGTGGCAGCAATAATTAGCTACAATAATTAAAGTGACCACTTTTACTGCAGACCAACACTAAAGCCCACTTTTACCTGCACATTAAGTATTTTCTTTTCTAGGGGAGAGAATTGCCCTACTTCCATAAATATCAGAATATGTTGTTAGCAGCTGACATTTGTAATGACAGCTACTACGTGGGAACATCAGCAAGGTATGTGTTATTATGCACACCTACGTACTTTTCACGCTAACAGTACCACCCATCTGATTTTCCTCCAATACCTTCCTCACATGGATGTCTACCAAAAAGGTCTTGCTATCCTCAGACTTTAACTGTGAAAGCCAATGCATTAAAGAATCTCTTTGTCTAAGTGACACAGTAAGTCTGTAGCAGTCAGGAATAGAAACCAGATCCTCGCTTTGATTATAAATACCACATTTCCTTCTAAATACTGTGCTTACTTTCAGTATCATTTTGCAGGTCTATACTAAAATCAGCAGACAAAAAAAGTCAGCGTGTTCCAGTAAATTCCTATAATCAGTTTCCCTGACTGCAACAGAGAAAAAAAAACATTTGTGTGTGAAGAAACCAAAACACTGCTTCTCGCACCAACACCCGTGACAACACCTCAAGACATTCACCAGATCCTGTTAAAGAGCTGAGTAACAATTTCAGCCGAGCTGCTTTACACTGAGCATTTTTTTCTGCTTCAGCTAATTGCACTCTAGTAAAGTGGTAAAATGTGAATCACTTAGTAGGAAAATGGGCACCAGCTGCTATTGTCAGAGAATGGAGACGCCAAAGAAAAGGAAAGTGACTGAATGAAGTGTCATGTCAGAAATCAACGGTGCAACGTGTGATTTGAGAAAACATGACTACTTTACAGAGACAGGGTGTCATTATGGCATCACAGTAATACGATGCTTTGACAACTGCTGGGTCTAACATATCATCATTGCATTAAGGTGCACTGGCTTAGTTGGAGGAAGGAAAAGAAAGGATTTCTTCTTTTAATAAGAAATGTTGTAAGGCCTGCTTGGTTAACCTAGTGGATGAGATTATTAATCATAAAGTATTGCTAATCTTGTCCTATGCATGCACAAACAAAACTGTTATTAGGCTCAAGGTCCTTAATAATCAACACACATGTATAACCACATAGTAAGGAGTACCGAATGCAAAACAGAACAACTGTGGTGGTTTGGTGGGGCTTGTTTTTGGGGGGTGGGGTGGGGGTTTTTTACGAAATGCTGAATGTTTTGTTGCTTTTTGCAATGTCTTCTTTCTTTTATGTTTCTTGAAACTTGCCCACTTCACCTTGGTAAGGAAAAGCAAAGCAAGCCAGTGCTTCCAGAGCAGCTGTCAAAGCCAGTAGCAGCCGGAAGAGAAGGTGCAATGCTTGAAGCCATCATGTTGTTACCAGCAGTGGCCTGAGTTAGCTGATGACTGCTGACAGAAGATCCAGCTTCCCAAACTGTTGCTATTGCTCCGTATGCCATCTACCCAAGCTCTGCTAAAGCACTTCCTGCACACAAAGCAGTGCAAGACTGCACTACTCTGTGCTCATTTTTAGCTCAACAAAACAAGCCAAACAAACCTTCATATCTGCACCTCATCTGAGAGGCTGCACTTTGTTTTCTGTGGTGCTTTTAAAAAAGCAAAATGTTCAAGTGGCTGACTTGCAACTACTACAGACCCTCCAAAAATGAGGAGGAATTATTCAAACCTCCTCACCCACCATATATAAATATTCATTATTGCTTCCCTTTCTATTTCAAGTTGATTCCCCATGCTTCCTGGTTGATAAAGTTTGTTAACACGAAGGAAATGATCCTGAGATACCCCAATGTGTTGCAAATTATCACTGTTGACAGCTCCTACGTTTAAGGATTACATCTGATGCAACAATGCATACTAGTGTCATTTATCTTTAGCTCATTTCCTTGGATCTATTTCAACTGAGGGTGAGCATCTCTTGTTTACAGCTCTAAATACTGTAAGTGAGCAACTGGCAAATCAATAAAACTGTTAAATGCATAATAATACTGTGTAATTACTTACATGATGTTTTGCATAATTAACTGTCTGAGGTGTTCCTTGATATAATGGATACTTGGAGTATGGAATAACCTATAAGCCTATAAAACACACCCTGTTTATATGAACAGAAATTATGTGTAAAACTCTCATTCTAATAGTCCAAATCAGGCTTTGGCACTGCATGACAGAAAGCCATCCTTTCCTGCCAAGTCTAAATCAATTCTTATGGCATTACTTCATAACTAACGTGATATTCCACCGATGTTGACTATTACCCTGATTACTTGGAAGTAATGTAGTAATAGCAAAAATACACTTAGATTAAACAAACTACTGCTATTTAATCAATATTATTGAGACAAACTAAGTGTTTTAATAAGTCTGTATAGATGCACTAATGCTGGTTTAATTAAATGTATCCTTAGACATGCACAGGCTCTGCAGCATACAGATCCTGTGGTTTGACAGACTATAACATAACTCTTCTGAATTTAAAAGCTGAAGCACTTAGAGGCAACATAATTTAAATCTTTTCAAACTGAAAAATTATTATTCTTTACATCAGGTACTCTTTTAGGAACAAAAATGAGGAATAATACTCAAAGACCTCACACCTTTGAGCCAAAACACCAGACATCTGAAAAGGTGCCAGCCCTCAGAGGCACAGTTGTCCACTGTACCCAATACATGTCACTGCAACACACTGACACAAACAAACAAAACCTATAACTGAAAGACAAAAAATAAAAGCACATATAAAAACTGCACTAGTGACCTTAATTTTTTCATGTTTTGCATGTCCTATTAGCTGTTATGTACTACTACTACTAGGCAGGCCATCACCAAAAAAAGTTTCCTGCAGAAAAGACTTGCCTACATACATGGATCTCATGTCTTTTTTTAAGTAGGAAAATATACCTTTTTCAATATGCCGTATTGATATAGTTTTCAAATACTTTAAAACAAAAAGAGGCAAATACTGAAGAGAAAGCAACACAGGGAAATGGCACTTCAAAATAAAATCATTCTATAATGCCTCAGAGCATTAAACAGAGGAAATCTATTGGGTTTTGTGCATATATTATGGTCCTGGTAGAACTTCAATCTTGGGGAATACTTCACATGCCTACTTCGTTTTTAGTGCATCTCTAACATTTTTCTCCTGTGTCTTTAACATTTTTACAGCTAGAACATGGCTGCTGTTTGAAGCTATAATCCTACCATTGTAATACCTTACACTCACCTTCTCTCATTTACTGACTTTTAGCCTCATATTTTATATATACTTTTTTTTTTTTTTGTTCCAGTACTTAACATCCCTGAAAAGAGCCAGCTCTGCAGCAAGAGGAGAGTTGAGATCTGCACTAGCTCACACAAGAATTCCATGCCCAAATAGTTCCAATAAAAAAGACTGTCATGTGACAATCAGAATGATGGCAAAGCCTCATCATATGTAAATCAGTAAACTGATCAGGAAGACTAAGATTTTATTAGTCCAAATGCAGACTAACAACTCATGTCACATGCTGTAAGACAGCAAGAACTCTGGTTAAGAAGTCTTTTTCTGTTATGGAGCATCATTTTACTTGTGGTTGTATTTCAGTGGTATCAGGTGGAATCCACCTGATGTCTCCAGTCCCCAGAGGAGATGGGAAAGTGTGAAGGAGTCAGCTATTAATTGTGAGGATTCTTTTTATTAAAGGAAATCAGCTGAATGAGCAAAAGAAAATTAAATGCTACATTAAGCTACTTCAAGAGATAAAAATAAAAAACTACAGAAGTAAGTAAAGATTCATTCAAGAAAATAACAGGCTTTCTAAAGAGGGATTATTTTGAAATGATTACAGCATCAAAAGCACTTACTTGCACCAGTCAGAAAGCCAGTACTAGAGATCAGAGAGACATAGCTGTCATCCATCACTTACCAAAAGGAAAAAGAAGACAAAAAAATGCATTCAGTCTCAAGAGAGAGTCAAAGTTTGCATCATGACATTTTTTACATCTTCTGGCAGCAATTTCATTCCATGGCTGAAAGGCAGAGTGTAGGTGTGCGCACACCGTGTACCTGTCTACCCACCCAGCTCCCTCACCGATTTTCTGCAGATTTACAGCAGAAGAATTATAATTTGCACACCAGGCTCTGTTAAATTGGAGAACCACTTAGAGAGAACACACCAGAAATAGTATCAGAGAATGAGCGTCTTAGAAGACTCAGGACTAAAACTTCTAAAGCAAGTGATCCTTCTCCCACCCCCTCACTCAGCGGGCTCCCAGGATGTGCTGCCCCTCCAGACACACGCCACTGGATTTAAACACCCCCTACACATAGATGTGCGCTCGCACATGCAACCAAAAAGCTACGTGGGGAGTGGGGAAATGACGTTTTCCTGCAATCAGCGTTTAAGTGAATGTTTGTCCCAGTGTGTTACACCATGCTGTCAGCAAGCAGCAGGGAGTCGTGGAGTTGTTACTACATTTGATTTGACTGCCAGTAGGAAGCTTTATTTCTACCAACTGTTAGTTGCCTGCTCTACGGATCTTCTCCTAGTTTGAGAGGTTGTTTTTTTTTTTTCCTTTAGATACAGTTAGATACAGATTATTTTTCTCTTTCACTCTGAGGACTTTTACTGTACGGCAGTAGGGCAGTAGCATTTCCACATCTCCATGCATCACAGCAGTCCCTTCTCTTACACTTACTGCCTTATACACAAAAAGTAATTGTATTAAGGCAACCATAAGTCAACCCTGACACACATCAAGAAAGTGATTTTTGTATCTGGAACCTGAATGAGAGGAGCAAAGTTGAAAATTTACATAAGCAAAGTGAAACGGGATAATTTTGTTCTGATCTTTTCTGAAAAAAATACGGGATTAGACTCTGAGGAATAGATATGGAGAGATAACCTGGGTACATTTTCCTTCCAAGGAGAGGGTTTGCTCTCCAGATCTTTATGTCTCCCAGAGTTTTCAGTAGGGCTTTTTGTATGCTTGTTTATTATTCACCTACACCCTGAAAGGTTTCTGCTCTGTCAAACGAGATCCCATAACTTTAACAGTTGTTTACAATGCTTCCTCTTCCTACACAATAATGATGATTTTGATAATTAGGATCTAATTATAATGGATCTGACAACAACTTCCAACAACGAAAAGCATCTTTAGAAAAATGAAAGCATATGCGTGAATAGTGCAAGGAGGTAGGGTGGGGGAGAGAAATATATCCCTAAGAGACAGCCTGAGAATTCAGGCTGAATGGAAAAGTAATTAACACTAAAGAGCTAAAACTATAATTAAAGAAAATTTCATTAAAGAGAGGCAGGTGATTCCACTTTCCTAAATATGACAAGGTGCTGTATAAAAATAAAATAGCAGCCAGTTTCAGTGAGTGGAGCAGGAAAGCCATGTCTTTAACCAGATCAAATTCTCGAAATTGGCTGTCAAGACGGGATTGTTGTGATTTATACCCGTCTATCAAGCGCATGAAAGAGAGAGACAGGAGAGGAAAAGAGGCAAGCTGCTGTCGCTTCCATTCGCAAAGCACCCTTAATTTCCACGGCACCATCTGTTACCAAATCTAATTCACATTCCCTCCTAATCTGGTTTAGTTCTGTAATACTAATTCTTCCACTACTCTTATGAACATCACTCTCAAGAAAAAGCTTTGGTCCCGGGTTGATAAAAAATTGAATATTATACAGTTTAGGTTCTGGTGACTCAAGTGAAGCATGCTGCCCATTAAAATGCACTCCTGGTAAAAGGATTTGTTTTCAGTCAGCACAAAGATATAGAATTGCTCAGATTTGAAAAAAGTCATGGGGGGAGGAGGGGAGAGAAAAAAAGGGGAAAAAATCACAGCTGATGATGGGAAAGTAGGCTGTGGACATGAAAGCAGTGGTTGTCATAAAATACAATTGTTGTCAAGTTTAGTCACTTTCAGTACTGGCTATAAAATCACTTTGTCACGGTCTCATATTGAAAGCCTGAAACTGTATTTTTGATGAAGAAACTAAAAGGAGTGAGATGTAAGATTCTACAAGGGAGAAAACACTCTTTTCAAATTATGAGATGAAAATATCTGTAGGAAACCTAAAAGGTAAAAAAAAAAAAAAAAATTGAAAGTGGTTTAAAAGAGTCTCAAGAGTGCCACAGTCTTACTTTTAGCTATGTTAGGATGACAAAAATCCCAATCACTTTTGCAGGACTTGAAAACGAAATAGGGGACCAGGCCTTTTCTGTGGCTAAGTGTTCTCAGACAGGGAGTCCCTCAGCTACTGGGTCTAGGGTTGACTCGGCTTTCCTGGTTCCCACACAGAGCTCTCTGACCAGATCAGTAGAAATCAATATACAAGTAAGGAAAAGGACTTAGGCAAGTATTTCTAATCATAATGTTATGGTACTATTTATTAATAATGATCTGTAACTTACTGATTTTTAACACATTTCCAGACAGCACCCCTATCACACTCCTACAGAGCACAAAACAAAACACAGAAAGGTGAAGAGTTGTCTAAAATTGCTCAACAGAACATCAGGGCATAGGAACCCTGTCATGCTTTGGGACAATTCCAATCCAGTACATTTTGTTTGTTTTCTATGGCTTTGATGAAAACATGCTTTGGAAGTTTGAATATTTATGTCTGAGAAGGGAATTTGCCTTCCACCTCCAAAATGGGACCTTTGTTGTTTTGAAATATATAAGAGGTTTTTTTCCTAAATGGAAAACTTAATTAAATTTCCTCTTACTCCTAATTTAAAATGTTTATTTTTCTGTTAAATTAATCCAAATTTCTTTGTGTGAAATCTTTCCAAATATAAAGCCTATGGCAAGAACAGAACTAAGCAGCACACAGGGTAATGTGTGAGCAATGCATAGCTGTGAATAGCCCACAGTTTTATGATTGGGGTGGGGATTTTTTTAAGGATTCGAAATGAAAGAGGCAGATAATACTAGGAAAGTAAATACTTTGATAAAGTATTTATCAAATACTTCACAGTACAATTTATCAGAATATCTTGTTTTCTGCAAAATGCGAAAAGGAGTGCTAGTTTTCATTACATGAAAGAGGAATGCATTAAAAAAATCCACTCTTATTTGCTTAAACAAATTTTTAACTGCTATGAAACAGCCATGAACAGACATGTCAGTTCTAAAGATGAGCATGAATTCTGAAGAAGATTCCTCCTCCTCCGATATCACTGCTTGATTCTCAAAGTGCTTAAATTGTCTGGGTAATTTTATAAACAGTGCTGGGTTTGTTATTTTAATGGGAATAGTAGCTAGAAAAACAAAATCAAATTTGTTCCAAATACAGCATATCTGCCATTCATTGTGGGTCAAAACCTTGGGTACAGGGGAATAGACCCAGCAATTCTGAAGCTCTGCAAATTTATACCAACTAATGGTGTTATTCCCTAACCCAGCCTGTGATTTCAGAGGGTCTAAGGTCCTGATACTCTTGATACACAAGATGCAAGTGGATTACCATAACCTACTGCACTCAAAGAAAACCACACTGACATGCAAGGACTTGGAGAGCACAGCAGTCTATTTATTTACTTGAACTAAAGCATTGGAGTGATATGAACCCTGTCTGTTAACGCACAACATTTCTATTTCTACACCATGAAGCCCTGTAACAGTTTTAAGTGAAAACTGTAAGAAGAAAAAAAAAAACCTCTTCCATTGAACTCTACTTTTTTTCTTTGTTGAACTATCCTGACTCTGGAAGCACTGGAAATAGAAAGAGATTGAACAAATAGTTGAGTATGTTACTTGGATGTGGTACTGATGACCAAATTCATCACATACTGAGATAAATCAGGGAATTTATAGAAGCAAAACCTATACAGCTTAAGTATTTTCTAATCTATCTTGGATTTTAATGTGTGATTACAGATTTTTACAAACAAATAAATAAACCTTTGGCTTTTCACAGTTCCCTGTTCTTCACATATTACTATGTGTAATTCAAACCTATCTATGCCACTGGGTTTACATGTCAGAGATTTGCCTCTGGTATCTGCAGCAAAGGTCAGGAAGCAAAGGCTTTCACTTTTAAAATGTTTGCATGACTCCAGAACTTCACAGGATAAGCTTTGCACAAAGTCCTGATATTATTTTTACTCTTATTTTAACTTTTGCCTTTGGTGGGAGTCACAGGGAGAAGAAGAAAGAAATTCAGCATATTCCAGGAAAATCATGTAAAATAACAAATATGTACCTGCTCAATTATAACATGTAGAACAGGGATGTTGCTACTTGCAATTATAAAGCAACTGTATCAACACACTGCAATCATTACATGCTTCACCTGTGGCCATCTCTTCTGGAAAATGTCCATGAGAGGCTTGTCAAAGAAAAGCTTTACATGAATAGATCAGCACTAATTACTCCACCTTGCACGCTGCAAATTTCAGCTGTATTTTAATGACATATTTGCTTCAGTTATTTCACCAATATTAAGTCTAGATCAAATATTTATTTCTTGTACAGCTAAAGTTCTGTTTAAGCTGACTGTCCTTGGGTAAGCAGTGAAAGGAAGACTGGTCTGAAGAAAGTGTGGCATTCCACCAGTAAATTCAAATAGAATGCATCTCATCCAGAGAAGTTTTGTGCCTCACCAGTTTCAGCACAAGTTCAGGATGCTCCTCAAACCAAGGATCAGCCCTGATCAGTTAATAGGATGGCATTAAATTATGATTTTACCAGATTGGGAATCAGATTTTTTTTTTCCTGTGATGGAACTGAGATCTGGAATAAGAACTATTTCACTAAGCATCTGCTTAGAACATCCACCAAATCTGCTTCACTTCTTCCTCTGTTCTTAACACAGTAGAGGGTCTGACAGTAAATCTTAGCAGTACTATCACTTGATAGAATAAATAGCCTGGTGTTCTGAAAAATAAATTATGAGCAACCCAGATAACACCAATATACTCAAGACTTTAACTGCCTATAGTTGGAAGCTTAATAAACTGAGGGTGCTTGTGGAGATCAGCATGAGCACCTAAAAGAGGCCACTCTCACCTACCCCTGGCTGACTGCATCATTCTGTAAAATCCAAAACGGGACATCAGCTGAAACATTCGTCACAGGACAACAAATAATGATAGCCAAATGACGATGTGGGATTGGCTGACTGTACATTATACAGGCATGGTTATCCTACAGGTTGCATTAAACATGAGAGCCCAAGATTTATGTTATGGGTGATAAGGCCAAGAATGCTGTAAAAGTGAAAAAATATGGCAACTATATGCAGTACATCACTACCAGGACAATTATTTATCTAAAAAGTTCCCATTCTTACATTTCCAACATGTAGGGATAAAATTCATATATTCAAAGAAGACATAATAATAACCTGTCAGCTTGTGGTGATGGATATGTTTTTAATCCAAATGACCACAGTATCCACTCTACCTGTCATACAAGGACACAAAAAATTGAATTTTCCTTTCATAATTCTTTAAGTTATACGGGAGAAATGTGGAAGCATGATAAGTGGCTCATTCTGGTGGACAAATGGACAGGCAGTAGTAAAATGTATTAATAAAAGGCACTGTTCCTTCACTAATGCTATTTTCACTTGTTAGACACTGCAATGCAGGCACAGGGAAGGTATTCCTTCCTTTGCCTTTTCAAGTACACCCCTAGATAATCTGAGTTATATTCCCTACAATATGAGACTGCAAAAAAAAGACTTAAGAAGTGTATTACACTATTTAGCTCTCATTCGAAAGCAGTCCTGCACAAAGTGGCACAAAAGCACTATTTTATATACATCTTAATGACTTCAGGTTTGGGCCCACAAAGGTTCCCTATTCTTCAACTCTCTGCTACTGGGAAGGAGTATCCGACCTGTGTATTTTAATTTTTTAAAATTCACTCAATCCCTGGCAGAAGTTTCATAAATCCATCAGATCCTTCTGATGCAGAAGGAAAACTACAGTCTGTTCCTGTATCCTCCACCTGCAACACACACAAACTCACACCACACATTTGTCACTAATCTCCCCCAGCCTGCATTTTACTAGGGGTAAAAATGACAAAGAAATTTAACCAAGTTAATTTTAAGTGCTGAAAATGTAGGCAGACTGCTCAGTTATTTCATTCTAAAAGATCTTCATTTTCCCATCTGTGTTATGGCAATTTTATTACACATTCGGCAAATTTACAGTAACAAGATGTTCCCCTGACAAATTAATCACTTTCCAAGCATTTTATCATATAAATAAAATATCACCTCAAGAGAGAAAATCAGCTCAATCAGTTGATTTAACCCATCTTTCAGGGAACTCGTCTGAAACAGATTGAGCGCATTTTTTCCGAAGAGGGACTGCACACACAGCCTCCCGCACTCCCAGCTCATATGGCGCAGCTTTTCCAGGAGAAAACGTTTCAGACAAGCTGATAGGATGCAAGATTCTCCCTGTAAGAACTATCTTCCAGCAATGACAGACCTTCTTTGAGAACAAACAGAAATTCATAAAGAACTTGGTAAGGGTTTTGACTGAGAAATGACATTTTTCCCCTTAGATCGCTGATAATAACTCTGCAAATGACTGTGGTGTTATTATTATCATAATGTAAGAGTAAAATATATACTGTTTTAATAATCTGCTCCAGTGTTTTAAGAATCGCACAATAAAATAGCACAGGTAAAACTCCAACCAATGTTGCCGCTAAAGACATGATTCTTAACTTGGCTTTTTAAAATTTCCCCAGTGCTCTCTAATCTTATTCTGGAGAGAAATTTTGTTTTTTATGAAAAATAAGTGACTGGCAGCATTAGGAATGCAATATATGCACAGAGGAAAAGTGCATTCAACTCAAGTTTTCCCAAACTAATCCTTAAAGCAACTCAATGCCTTTCTGGAGACAATCTGTCACTAAAGCAGTTCAACTCCTTTGCCATTTAACCTTCCTCCCTCTGCCCTGCTCTCCCAGATCTACCTTCATTCAGGGACTGCCAACAAGTATAAACAAGAACAAGGATAACAACCTCTCTTTATGTTAATAGAACCTAAAATTGTTAAAAACTTAAATTTAAATTTCATTTAGCCAGATGTGTTATTTTTTACCAGGAGTTAGTAGCATCAATATAGGATTTTTGTCATTGTTCCAATACTCTGGAGAAATATGATAATAAATCATCGTTTTGGTGAAAGAACCACTCCACCAAGACAACAGATATGTAATCCTTACAACATGATTATACTCTTCAATGAGATATTCACAATATCCTCTTCAACAAAGTTCTGGATGCCAAGGACAAGAGAATTCAGGCATCTAGACAGGCTTCTCACTCCCTTTATTCCCTCAGTAAACTACCAACTTCACCTTCCCAAACACCAACATGTGAAAAACGCATATGACAACATGACTCACTCACTCACAAGCAGGATAACAGCAGCTTTTATGGAATGCAATCAAATAGCAACGTAAATGCTAAGAATTGCAATATAATTAATAATGCTGTAAATAGGCATATTAATACTATAAGGCCTCAATATTAAAAGCTGCAAGCTCTGTACAACTCTGAATAACTTGTGAGCTGTCAGTAAAGAATGTTTAGATGAAAAATTATGAAAGGCAAATACAGAATTCCATACCTTGCATGTAAACTTTTACCTGGTTTAGGTACTTGTTAAAAAAATTACTCTCAGAGGTCATGAAACACAAGAAAGAATTTTGAACATAGGTCAGAACAACTTCAGGTCTTCAAACAGATGAAAACTTCAAGCAAACAAACAAAACCCAGCAAAAATGGGGGAAAAAAAAAGCCAAACACAAGACAATTAATTACAGTACTTGTTAAATTTTATTCTTTTCTATACTGGAAAAACCTAAATATTTGTTTCACAACACGCAAGTGAACCTGGCCAGCTAGAAAGAGTTTATTATCCTTTAACCCTTCCTTCAAGTACTTTGCCAAGAAATGTATTACCTATATCAAGTGACTTGGGCATGCAAGCTTTGCAGGATATAGTCTAAAAAGTTACTGTTTCGTTAAGAAGCAGCTTCTTCACCTTCTGCTAGGAAAAAACCTCACATTCTAAACATAAAATATGTGTCCTTGAGATACACAACAGGAAAAAATGCTTATTTGCAGTGTTTAACAGAACCATATTTTTAAAAGACTTGAGCACCAGGAACCCTAAGTCAATGGAAGATATCCTGTTCTCAACCAGTACATACAAATCAGCTATTTTTGATCTAAACTGAAAGCAATGCTTTCTTTGAGCACGCAACGTGATGTTCAAAGTGTGCCAAGAGAAAGTACAGGGAGAAGATACTACTTTCCCCTCACTTAAACCTTTTAAACAGAACAAAATTCAGTCAGAGTGGTTATCAGGACTTTGAATCCAGCATCCTGCCAGATCACTGACAATCCAGCTGGCAGTGCAGGCACTGTGGAAGCAAATGAATTTGACTCCGTGCAGTAAAGACACAATTGATTTCAAGATTCAGCTCACCTGGTCACAGAATCTGGCCAGCATTTTAGAAAAACTGCTTTGTTCAAACCAAAGCATAACAGCACACAGCCATCCACAGAATGAAGGGCAAATCTTGCAGACCTCACACAGGGCAGAAAGCTCCAGGATGAGAGGCAACCTCAGAGAACGCTGAGTGCTCCTTATTTAACCAAATTTCCTACAAACATCCATTTACTCTGATAATCTCTAACTGCGTCAGTGTGTTCATTTGGTACTTCTTTCACAGCTGGCTCGTGGGCAAGGCATTTAGATGTTTCAGACTATGAATGTCCATGAGATTCACAGAATTTCTTTAATTTGCTTTCAAATTTAAAATTTAACTGTTCTTTTTAAAGTCGTGTTCTTGCAGTTCTGAAGAAGTAGCCACTAATCCTTTTATACACCATAAAGTATTTCCATCATTTTTTCCCCCTGCAACTGTCTCCTGATTCACCACAGCACAGTGGAATAACTCTACAGGAAGAGTAAGAACTCAAAGACCTAGAAAGTTAAGAATCATAGAGTTGAAGTTACTTTCAAAAGCTAAATTAATCTTTATTTAATGGAGGGGGGGGGGGAGGAAATAACATTTTAGATATAAGATGGATATGCAAACTGACTCAGATACTTTTAAACCATCTCCGGGATGTCCACTTTTGCAAAGAACACCTCTTCAATCTGAGGAAGATACAGGACACCGGATCTTTTAATTTGAAAGATGATAAAGTGGATTATTGGTTAGCTACACGTGCCAGTAGGGTGATCCATTACCATGGACGCTCTACTGTGAGTACACGATGTCTCCTTAATAGTAGTTAGAGCCTTATTGGCTTTAAAAAAAAGGGTTTTGCATGTGAATTGAACTTAATAGGTTTGACATGGACTAACCTTAAAGAATCCAATCCACTCAAATCCCTTTGAAGGCTGCAGCTGAATTTCATGCAAATCTTAGAGAAGTAGCCAGGCTGCTGGGATTTCAAGATGCCGTGTGCCTTTCTTCTGCAGATCTAAACCCAGGCAAAACAATGACACAAAACCCTCCCACAATTTCAAGGATTCCTCTTAAGATGATCCTGGTTTTGTTCTTTGGCCCAGGGAAGAGTGACATTTAAAATTCGACAGCAAGAAGAATCTGACATCAGGAAACACTGAAGTAGGAAGCCAAATATTTTTTTTTAAACGCAGCATTGGACTAATGTTTCACACATTAAAAAAAAAAATCTGACATGGCACGACTATCATTAAAATGCTTGGAACAGAAGTATGGAGATGAACTTTTATGCTCAATGCACTAATGATTTTTCTCTTATAAAGATAATTCAATTTATGAAACAAATAATCTACCATAGTCTAAATCTTCTGGTGGTCATTTTGGAATTCAAACAAGCAACTTGAAAATAAACCTATTTTTTTAAGGCTACTCTAACTATAAATTATGTTTTCTTACATAATTCCTTACATTTCTTTTAATTTCCATTAAAAATATTTTAAAATATTTAAGTGTTCTATGTATACTTATGTAGGCACAAAAGCAGATATATTTGTCTGTGTAACAATATATACACGCTGACAGCTGGAAAATTATTTGTTTGATGACCGGATTTAATCTTCACCTGATAAACATGAGAGAGTAAGAAAAAGGAAATGCATTTGTCAACTGCTTTTCCTCTTAGAATAAAGCACAGATGACTACAAATGTAACTATAACCAAATAAAAACCACACAGTGTGTATAAAGCACTGACTATGCAAAGCAGTTTTAAATTCTTGGTTAACAAAGGGCACAGAAAGCCCTTAAAGGAAATATTTTATTTCTGCTAAATTAATACCTACAAGCATTACATTTCATCAGTTTCACTTAGGTTTAAAGTCCCCAAAGATTCTCCTCCTGAAACTGGCTATATTTTATGTGCAAACTGGCTGAGAGCTATCTAAATCTAGATAAAACTCATTGGCTTGTAATCTTCACAATGATCTATACATCTAAATCTATATGCAAATCAAATGCTCTCATGCATTAACACATTCCAAAGCATCTAGGAGTAAGAGAGTGCTTTCTCCCCCTCACAACTCCCCTCCTTTGCTGCTCTCCCCCCTCTTTATTTACACTAGCTACCTAAATAATTCACACTGCCTTCTTTTCAGGCTGAATGTTGCTCTGCTGAAGCCCGCAATGAGCTATTGCAGTAAGCAGATGGACACATGAATGCAGCAGGTGGGACAGATGGCAGCCCGCCCTGTCTGACGCTGGCTGCCTCAGCCTGGGCTGCCTTTTCCTTCCAGGTACATTATCATCAGTGTAGCAGAAAGCAGCACGCTCAGGGAAAAAACCCTTTACATACAATACTGTGGGAACTAG
The DNA here is from genome assembly GCF_017590135.1 of Pyrgilauda ruficollis. Taxonomy (NCBI): domain Eukaryota; kingdom Metazoa; phylum Chordata; class Aves; order Passeriformes; family Passeridae; genus Pyrgilauda; species Pyrgilauda ruficollis. Next base: position 1,583,287 of record NW_024525489.1, on the reverse strand, counting down.
TTAAATAAATGACCAGATGCTTATTTTCTTTCTTAACCAAAATGTAATTTACTTAAGAGTGTGTAAGGCACATTTCCCCTCTCTCTCCCCTTAGACGAGAAAAGTCCATCTCTGCTCTCCAGCAAGCCCGAGTGCTCTACATAAAACAAAACAGGCCTGAAATCTTAACAAGCTCTTAAACTCATGACTTCACAAAAATTTTGATTCTCCTTCAGTTTCCAAATATCTCTACTATTTCACAGGTAACGGGTCTCATTTTATATATATATATATATAAATCTATCTATTTTCTAGTACATGGTCACAGTTTTTAGATGAAGTCTTAATACCTAGTACATCTACAGTGAAAAGCCCCAGTTTCCATCATGTCTCTTGACTGAATGTCTTCTACCTATCTTAAGAAATATATAGAACTAATAAGTTTATTACAAAATATTTGACACTGCTAGGGAAAATGCAAACAAAAGCTGAAGCAGTAGGTCTGTCTTTGACTGCAAAAATTAACAATTTCATGCGATGCTTTCCTCTACGGAACACTGGGCAAAACACACTGAAGAAGACACCCAAAATTATAATACATGTTTTGAACAAGAATATAAATGAAAAAGAAAGAAATCTGGTGACACATCTGGCAGAGTTTGACTGGCACCAGTATCACTGTACCACAGAAGTTGCTCTTTTTGTACAAAATGTACTGCTGTCCAAATAAGCAGAAGCAATTAACTTCATTTTCTTTTTCAAGTCAGCAGGCAACTGATACAGTATATTAAAAGGACCATTTTTAAAAATCGTATTGCAAAAAAAGTATTAAATGTAAGCAGTTAGTCAGATGCTCTGTGCAATCCTGTACTATCCAGATTTGTCTCTCCAATGTCTTTACCCACCCCTTGTGCTATGTCAACACCAGCAGTCTCTGTTGTTCCCTGGTCTGTCTTCCTTCCACAGCGCTTTTCCCTCTACCTCCTCCTCATTAACTTCACCTTCTCTGAGCTGACACAGATGAAACCACCTATCTCTCCCTCAAACACCAGGGAGATTTCTGCTGATCTACAATAAAACAGCCCATACTTCCTCATTAGCCTTTCTTGGTGTGCTTAAATTGAAGATACAACACCACACACACAGATTTTATGCAACTACATATGCACACATAGAGAGCATGGTTGTACTTGCCACATTAGAAAAGTATGTCACGCCCTGTTCTGCAGCTTTCATGAATTTCTTGTATTTGTAGTCAGCAAAGTCCTTGAATAGGAATCACCTATGTATTTACACCCTGTACACCAAACATAGTAGTATGACAGGGGCCTCTACACTTCCTTTATATAGATATTAAGTATTAGCCAGGTGTACTGTATGGAATTGATTGGGATTGCACTCAATTACTGAGTCAAAAAAATCATTTTAGTGGAGGTTTTTTTGGTTTGGGTTTTGTTTGTTTTGGGGTTTTTTTGTTGGTTTTTTTTCTTTTTTTTTTTTTTTTAATCAGAATAAGCAATTCCACGATCTTGAAGGCAAAAGAAAAAGTTTAAGTTGAGACATGTCCTGTGTGATATTGTGCTTCCCCTGAGCATACTGGTATAACTGGAAAGAGAAACTGACTGTAAATAAACCTGCATGGGTAAATGAGAACTGGTCCAAACTGGCAAAGGAAACCTGAAACAAACAAGAACTTATCTCTTCAGGGATTTAAACACACTCATCAGGGACTCAAATAATAATAAACATAATAATACAGCATCCAGTTTCATCTGGTCCAGGGAGAAGACACAGCAGCACTCTCAAAAAGTCTATTCTTGTTTATTTCTGACCTGGCAGAAGACAGGAATTATAGAAAACCTCAAGGGACAAACTGCTTTCATGGGATACCCAGACTGATTCTAAGGCCAAAGAGGTTAAGCACTTAGGATAAACTTTGGATAAGCAGCACAAGTTCTTTATGCTTATATGTCCTAACTGAATATCCCGAACTTCAAGGTTTTATATTACCACCTCTGAGAGAAAAAAAAAAAAAAAAAAAAAAAAAAGGAGAGCATAACAAAATAAAAAGGTAAAAAACCCCAGGGCTCATACATGTAAACTCATAAACCTATGGAACAGATTTTGGGACCAGCAAATTCTTGAAGTGATGAACTATGTACTACCAGCTACAGAAATGCATTTTGAACTATAGTAACCAATGTACAACATCACAGAGAGCCAGTAAAAGCAGTGCACTTTACAAATGCTACCACACAAGTCATGATTTCACCACAATGATATAAGCTGTTTTCTCTACAACAGATGAACACAACTCTGAACATGCAGGAACACCCTCCTTAAAAATAAACCTCTGAGCCACCACCAGGTTGCCACAACAGTAACACTCACATTACTGGAGCAGCAATCCCAGAACCACATTTGGATTTAAAATGTGTAATGTGTTAGTAAACTTGTTTCAGTACTGATAATAAATTAATACACTGGAAAATTAGGATTTTCCAAGCCTTCTGTTTTCATTATCAAAACTCTTTGTTCAAACACTCATGTGTATTCTTAGCACTGAAATTGTGTACTTAACTCTGGGGGGAGTGGGGGCGGGGGGTAGAATGCAATAAGAAAGAATGAAATAATTATTTTTATAAGGTTTTAGGTATATTTTCATGGAGTAGGTATTAAAGCAATTGCTTTTAATGATGGATTTAAATCCACTAATAAGGTAAAGTGACTACTTCAAGTATTTTAGAAAATAGATTACTTTTTGACTATTTTCTGCTCTCAAACAAGCCTACTCAATTCTCTTCAGATTTAAGCTCTGAATGCAATATTCCTGCCTGGGTAATGCTTACCATTGCCTTGTGGTCAACACGCATAAGCAAACCTCTCATCCTATCCCAGTGTTTCCCCTCAAAAATCAGACCTGTACCTCTCTAAAGAGGTGTACAAGGATGTCCTGAAGCAAAAGGAGTTGAGTTGCAGAGGTGTCTCTGAAGACATGATCTGGACCCCACAAAAGCAGCTATGGTTCATTAGTGTGTTTCAGAATACACACGAAACAAACAAACAAAACAAAAAAGCATGGATAAATATATCTCTATAACCTGGAAACTTGCAAGCAACTAGGGTGATGAAAGGAGACTAAATGATTTAAAAAACTTCACTCTGTTCTACGAGAAAAGTAATTGTCAATCCCAATCCCAGAAGTACATCATAAGAAAGAAGACATAATTATACTTAAACTAGACTTGATATAAATACCATGAAGCTGATTTTCAAAAGGATTATATTTTCCTCAGAGCTCTGCAAACAGATCTGATGATTTTCCCTAAGGTTGAGTTTGCAGAACTTACAAAAATGCTTACCAGTTCAGGAAAAATTACTTGTGTTTTTAGGGGTTAGTGTTTTGGTTCTGGAGGGGTTTGGAATTGAGAGTTTGCTTTTTTAAAATTTTGTTAGAGATTTTTTTGCTGAGGGTTTTTTGGATTTGAATTTGGTTTTGTTTTGCTTTTCTTTTGTTGCCTTCTTATTTTTCAAATGACACAATGCATATAGTGTAAATGCAGCTTGGCAGATTGTAATCTCTTCTCAAATCTGTTCCAGAAATAATGGGAAAGAGAAAAATACTTATAATACAGAGCATAAATGAAGGCAGATGTTGCTGTTGAATGTAATGGATATAATAAATACATGGTTTTAACAGCTCCCAAATATGCAAACACAAAGGAATGAAAAAGCTGCCTTTTAAAAGGAAAGGTGTAGAGAAGAAAGAAGAAGACATTAAACCCTAAATTGCAAAGGTGTAATTTCCAAAAGACAGTAAAATCTACCTCCTCCTTCATGTCAATGACTAAGAAAGTTTAAACACTGAATGCTGACATTCCATCCTCCCTTTCCTCTGCTTCAGTTTTGAAGCCCTAACTTTGAACACCTTGACATTTACCTCTCTCCCTTTGCTTTAACAGTAACAGAGGTGCACTCTTAAAGGAGGAAAAAGTGTCTTTAAAAATCTCAAATGCATAATAATTCTTGCATTTATTCCTTCGCAGCTGAGCAGAGCCATTTACATAGTCCACTAAACACTGTTTAGTAAACACGACAAGAGTGCTTCTAATCTTACTGCCCTTGTAAACCCAAGACAGGGGGTTCTGTTTTTAGTGCACACTCTGGTTCAGCATTTATCCTGTTTTATGTTGTTCACACCTGCTGCTGACTAGCAGCCTGCTGATGGGTTGTGGTTTGTGCCGCTCCCAGACAATCCTCACCAGCTCCAACAAAAAACTTATCACTAAAGTGGAAACAAAAACCCAACTGCTGTGCAAAAACTGTAAAAGGCAAGAAAGACCTGATATTCCTGCTTTATTTTCCTTGCTCCACTAATCCCAACTGTTCATATTTAAAACCAGTGTATAACTGCACAAGCTTACATGCCTCACTAGAAGACAGCAAATCTTAGAGACAAATGTCATGGATACAACCTTTATAAATATATACTGCGTAACTCACCTTTTCCTTTGTGCCTAATGAAATAATAGGCTTTGCTCTAACAGAAGTACTGAATGCTGATAATGCATCCTTTTGTGAACCCTTAGAGGAACAGGCTTTTGCAGATTAAAAAAAAAAAAACTCCAAAAACTTCCTTCAACATATTTTCACATAAAATTAAAGATGTTACTATTGTAGAAACCATTACTTAATGTAGTACATTACTTAATCACAACACTAATCGACACACAAGCATTTACAAAAAAAAAAAGGCCATAAAGTCATACCTATGGCTTCATTTGTACAGAAAATGGAATGCTTTATCCAAGATAAAAATGTGATCTGTGATTAAAAGAATAGGTCTGAAATTACAAAGCACTTACAGCCAAGGAGAATATGAAACTCAAGGGAACCAAACCAAATGAAAATAGAAATCTTTTGTTTGGTGAACACATGGAAGTAAAATGTGCATCGAGATCAGGGACAAGAAATCATGTGCATATTTACCAACTCAGAGACCGAAATGAAGGCTCTGTTATCTACAACAAAGTTTTGCACTAAAAAGTCTCTAAAATGGAGGGCAGTACATGGTACTTTCACACCCATTTCATGGTAATCTTTATATGACTAAAATAACATTAAAAAACCATCAGAATATTTGGAGAGCAAGCTGTCTCTTTATTCTGTTATGCCACCTTGGCCTATTTCTTTCTACAAAGAGAAAAATGCTTTCTGTCCAAAAGCCAAGTTCCTGTATCTCTTAAACACTACACAAACTTTTTCATAAATAAAATGTTGGTTGGAGGCCAGACAAGGTAATTCTCCATCTATTAAAATTTATTTTATATCCCATAGGTAAAGACACACTGAATGACCCTTGGTGATTTCTGAATTCTGCATAGGAACACCAAGGTGTTTCAGCAGATATATAAAAAGGTGACATGCATCAAGCAGACATATGTATTCCACATTGCAGCTTTACATTCCAAATTCATCACCAGAAACAAACCAAGATAAATCAATCTTTATGTAAATTCAGCATTTCAACCTCTCTTGCAATTCAGACGTAAAATCAAGACAAAAAGGGGTTAGTCTCACTTTGTCTTACCATCTCCATCTGAAGGATTTCTACTTCCTCTTTAGGCAGCTCAATGCTGAAAATACGGGCATAATGCCAACACTGCTTTTAAGTTCACACAGAAAATATTATGGGGTAATCTTAGTATTTCCTGGTCACACTCCCTTAGGCAACTCTATACTGGTGCAAATGTCACATCCTGGCAGCGAGTCCTTGGACACAGGCTCCACTCCTTGACTGACTGATTTAAAAATACTACCAAATCATTAATTTTTTTAAAATCCATTATACAGACTGATCCAAAACCTAATAAAATGAATGGCATTATTTCCATTTAGTCTTGAATCAGTCCACTATCAGTAGAAGCTAAAGACTTCTTCAAAGAGATGCAAGCAAGACCTCTGCAGCACACTGTCCTCCTTACCTTGGAAAATCTCTCCTAACTTACCTAAGAATGGTACAAAAGCCCCACATTAATTTTGTCAAACAGCTGCATCTGCAGTATTCCTGTTCCAGCATTACCTAATGCACAAGTATTACACCTTTTTTTAAAATTAGGGAGGGGTGGGAAAATTGCAGAGGGTCAGGGGGGAAGAATCCCCACCCCAGTCATCCATCAAGTGTACATCCAGGCCACTGCTCCAGAGAAATCTAATATATGCTAAAGAGATACAAAAAGACATAAAAACCTTTCAGAAATAAAAGTGCTTCAGAAGCTATATTTTAATATTGCCAAGTAGGGTTTTTGCCAGATTATAAAGTTGACTTAAATGCCAGGATACTGCATTTCAGAGGCAGTGGCATCAGCTTACATATCGCCCGTATTAGTGGCTGAAGTGTATTGCCGATTCCAAAGATAGACTATCATAATCTGTGGGGGAGAATATAAATAAATAAATAAATAAATAAAAATTGGCATTGCCTACCATCCTTGCTACCTGCTGCCTTGAAGCACTCTTTTCAAGTGCAGCCTCCGCAGGAAAAAACAAAAAAAAAAAGTTAAGACTACATTTATTTGATTATAGTGCTTTCCCCAGGCAGGAATTTTTATTTCAGTTAGAATCTTTAAACCATTACATTTTCAGTGATGCATTTTTATATTTACAGTTGACATCTTCATAGAAGAATGAAACCTCTGAGCAACAGCTCTAAAGCATGAAGTTTGCCTGCAGTAAGTACTTAAATTATTTTACACCCAAATGGAGCCAGTTGTTTTTAGCTAAAATTTAATAAACCTTAAATCAATGACCTTTCTTTTACTGAAAGCTTGCACTTGGGAAAACTAAGTTTCCTAAGAAATATATTTTTGATGAACAAATGCCAAACAAAGGGCTATTTAAATCTGAACATTGTCTCAATTTATAGCTTGTGAACATTCAGTTCCTAAATTCCCAACTGCTACCTAATGTATAGTGGAGCTTTGGTTTAATCACATATCATTGATTTCAAAGTGTCACAGTGATCTCATTGACAGTAATCAATAATAATCTAAAATCAATCAAATATGCTCTTGCACTATCATTCGTCAAATCTGAATATCCCAGAATTAATTGCAGGCATGTGAAAGAAAAAGAACCTAGAATTAAAAAAAAAAAAAAAAAAAAAAAAAAAGGTACAAAAATACAAATCGGCAAACTTTGAGAAAATAATAGTGCATCTGAGCGTGCTTCATGCCTGCTGGGGTAAGTCAATGATGAATCATACCATGCCTTCCCAGCAAATACCCTGAAATATATTCTTTTTCAAACATGAAAATACACAGCAACTGAAGGCAGCGGACACACGAGTAAATGATCAAGCATAATTTTATAAGCAGCCATGTTAAGTGCCAAATATTAAATATGTTGCCAGTACATTACAAATAGCACAAGTATGTTACACTATGAAGAAATGCACATTGTAAGTTAGCCACTGCACTTCACAAAGCAAGAAAGGATAAAATTGCTGCATTTCTGTTCCAAAAGCATGAATAGCTGTAGCCACTTATCAAAAGAGCTGTTATTGTTGCCGAGGTCTCTTCTCTCAACACATTCACCTGTAATTTTGTCAAGGTAATAAATCCTTCCATTCATTACAGCACACTCAAAAGCACCCTGCTATTTAATTTAAATGGAAAAAAGGCCCGAAGTGTCTAAAACATTTACTTTTGCTAATGTAAAAGTGCTGGCATTTTACTTCATTCCTGATAAGCCGGTGCCAATGGATGCGATTATTCTTTTCTTATTCAAAGCATATCAGTAGTTCAAAAGCACTCTCAATCTTATCAGGTGTATGAACAGCACAGTTACTGAAAACAGTTTGTACTGCTCCTCTCTCTTTCTGCCAGGCTATCAGATAAACCCAACTAACTAACTGTATTTACACACAATCAAACATAAGCTGTGTCTTCAGCACACTGTAGCCTGTTTCTGGCATGTCACAGGTTTTCTGCTTGACATTAATCATAACTAAACCAGCAGCAGTGAATTAGCTTACAACAAAAACAGTCACTCCATAGCGCTTAACACAAAAAGGACGTAGAGAGGGAAAAAATGAGAAAAATTTCGTGAAGAATGATCACTTCCATCTCAATATTTCACAGGCATTTATCTGGTACTACTTGGAAAAGAGCATGGAAGCAATCGGTTTCAAATGCATTCAAAACAGACACAAGCCTCACCAGTAGAAGAAAAGAATTTCTATTTGCTTTTTTGTTTATTCTGTTCTCCTATCGTCCAAGAACTGTCTCTGATTTGCAAAGGGTGAAAAAGTGAAAGAAAGAAAGGAAAATGGTTACAGTGTCTGAAGGCATTTAAGTACCTTCACTGGTTTTGTCCGGAACAAGACAGTGATTTCTCACAATCCAGCCTTCACCTGGCACTAAAAGACCCACCACAAAACCAAAACAAAAAATCCCCCACTCTCCCCCAGACAAGCCTCTCGGTAACTCTCCTTTTCATTCAGTGTCTCACATACAGAAATTTCAGTACTAACTCCTGAGGAATAATAGCAGACCAACTACTTCAGAAGAGCCACGGCTTTGAAGATTTCACCTGCCATAGGAAACAGGCACAGCATCCCCTTCACTCTCCTCAGGGTGACAGTGTATTCCCAGGACAAGCGCAGCATTTGAAGAGTTAAACATTAACCTGGCTGTGCGCTCTCAGGTCGCTAAATGAAAACTTCTGGAACACCAGGAAAAACCCTGAATTTCGGCTCTTTGATTAATTACAGCCTTCCTTTGGAAGCTGGAGCTCCAGCCCCTGCGTGGAGGCTCCTTCCCAGCGCCAGTGGGACAGCCCAGTGACAGCCTCTCCCCGAGTGACAGCCTCTCCCCGAGTACCTCCGATGCAGCAGCAAAGGGCAGCCCCGTGCCACCACCTGAGCCCATCCCGCGCCTCCGCCTGGGCTCCCGGGGCAGAACAGCCATCCTCGAGATTTGTGGGAGAACAATGAGCCGAATTAAGCCAAGTGTGCAGCGCCGGGTAATGCGGCCAATTGTTGTTTCTCCATCTGTGACACCGGGGCCTGGTGATTGATGGGACAGGTGTCATTCTTACCAATGTCAGCCACCTGCCGCGGCGGTGGCCGCTCTGCGCCCTTCCTATTCCCCAGCACCAACTGGGCCCAAGCGGCTCCTGCCAGGAGAGCGATAGGGTGTCCCTGGATGTCACTCAGCAACAGGGAACCCCAATGTCACCCCTTTAACGCTGAGGGGAACAGTTGGTTGCAGACGTGGCGTATCGCACCACTTCGGAACATCTCGTCTGTCCCACCATGGTGGCGGCTGCTATGAGAACATTCCCATCAGTGAAAGTATTCCCTGGCAAAGTGAATATAATTCAGTAGAGAAAAACTTGCATTCAAAGAGCAATAAACTGCCATGGTAAGGGTGAAAAAAAAAATCCACTTTTTGATGTAAGAATTTTACCATTCTTCAAAGATAATTTTGCTAGCAATATACAGGCATTTGATTTGGAAACACACTCTAAATCTACTTTAGATGGCAGGTGAGTTTTAGCACCTTTTTTAACTTGATGCTCTTCCTTTTTTTTCCCCTTAAGAGTGAAAAAATAATTGTGCAGGAGAAAGCCTCACAGACTTGCTGAAATTAATCCCTCTGAAAACAATTTTAGCATTAATACTTGCCAACTGAGTATATCACAGTCCACCTAAAGCAATAAAATACCAACTTAAACACAAAGTGACACTGGCATTCATACTTCACAAAGACAGGAACCAAATTCTACAGCCAATTTAAAGACAGGAAAAAATAATTTAAATTAAATAAAGAATACATAGAAAATTGCTTGATTCTTTCTCTTACATTTTCAATATATGGAAAACTATACAAACCGCCAGTAGTACTCTGCAAAGCATACATAAAAGAGTGTAATTCCACCTTTTTGTTAACTACTGTTTTTACTAGATTTTCCTGTTTTGTATTTCCTTAAAAATATTCATGTGTGAGATTGAAAAAAGTGTTTCTTCCAAAACAGCTCTAGAAACAAACCCAGAAACAGAGGGGACGGGGTAAAGAGTAGCAATATCACAGGTAAGAACAGCCTGAATAAAACAAGTCACCTCCTCTCCACCCATCCTGGCACCTTTATATGGGAAAGAATTTCAGAAATGCTTAGGAAGAAGCTAGCAGTACATTTTAGATATGACTTTTTCATTTCACTCACGAGCATCTCTACATCTACAGGACTTTAAAATTGTTTCCTATCTAGCTGAGGTTGGGGGGGGCGGGGGGCAGGGGGTGTATATGCACATAAGGCTGGCTTTAAATTTTTTTAATTAGATTATTAGGGTTTTTGATTTTTTTTTCTTTTTTTGTTTGTTTAGAGTTAGGGTTTTTTTCCAAGGCCATTCAAAACAAGCAACAGCAACTCCACATCATCTTCTCATTCTAACTTGCCAAAGCCATCAATCCCTGATCACACCTATTAGAATCTCACTGTAGCCAACACTACATTTTGCGACAGCTTGACCAGTTGTTTAAGGGAAGAGTGTGTGATGGAGCAAAGCTAAATCGACACATCTGTGATACTTCTGACACCCCTCAGCATGGCTAATATTAATTTGTTTTCTTTGGCTAGGTAAGTGCTGCCAAAACACATTACATATGGTATGTAGTTCCAATCAAAATGATGAAAAGGAGATGTGCAGGGTTTTTTTTTTTCACTTACAGCAACATGAAAACACAGAGTGCTAAGAGACATCTATGCAAAGCTACAGAGTAATAACTTGAAAAACCTCTAATCACTTAAAGGTTGGTTTCAGAACACAACCCTTTAAGAGACTCTGCCCTCCCATATAAAGACAGCAGCTCAAAGCTGCGAAGAGTTTTTACTCAGGAAAAGAGAATATAATTTTCATTGTAAGATGAAAGGATATATTTCAACTATTCTCATGTGCATAGGGATAACTAATCATATTTCAGAAGGCTATCATATAAATAGATGTGCACAATTCTGTACAAGGATATTATAAATGGCTTGATTAGACCAAGGACAAGGCCTTCTATTTCATACACCCCATGATACTAACTTACCACAGTGTATGGTGATCCTCCTCCAATTTCATACTTAAGGGTCTGTATTAGTGTCACAAAATATTAAGTTTTGTGGGTGGTTTTTTCTTTTGTTTTGCTTTGCCTTATAAATAATTTTGACCTAAGTAAGAAAATTTCACCTAGACGACATAAAAATTCAGGCTGGTGACCCACGGTAAGAATAAGACATTCAGTGGTACAGAAAACCAGCATATGCTTGTCTCATACTCTGTGAAAGTACTTCTATTGCTCTAACTTTCATTAGGCTGCTAGTATTTTTCTAGCAAGTATAAGAAGCTGAAGTGAAAAAATAAATTTTATTTCAATTTTAGAAGAAATGGGTAACGATGTTCTGATTTAAAAGCTACGCTACTTAAAAGAGGAATATTATTGGAAATTAGGTAAGATTCCCTTTGACGCAAACCTGCTATCTCAAGGAACAGCAAAGAGAAAAGCACTTCTTTGTTTGAAGGAAATACAAATTAACTGGAAAACACTACCCTACCAGCATTATGTAAACAAACCCAAGAGATTTAAAGCTTTTGTAACACAGAAAATACACAAATTGTTTCATAAGACACAGAAGTCAAAAGGCAGTATCTTACAGAAGCTACTCTCCCAAGTGCTACTGAAAAAGAAATACCAAGTCCTTTAAAGAATAATTAAGCAATACTATCTGGCAACATGCAAATTCAGTTTAACATTTTTATTTAATGTTTCATACTATTTACTTCTGGACAACAGAACCATAACAAAAGAAGAAAACAAAAACCCTACAACCATAGGACTTCTGGAGAGGACTAAGGAGCATTAAAATCGCATATGTATTTTATATTTTTGTCTGAGGACATCATGGTGTGTATTAACAACCACATGCAGGAGGCTTTCCCCCCTAAAAATAATTATATTCTTTAGATGTAAATATAACTGTGTGTCCAAGGACATACTTAGCTGAAAAAATAAATCTGTTTGACAGCCAAAACTTATAGAAATGTGAATAAATATTAGACTTCTCATTTACTTGTAAGAGAATTTTTTTAATAAAAAAATACAGCATCCTTTAAGAGCAAAACTGTGAGTACAATACAAAACCTGCTAGATTACATGGAGAACCTAATACAAAATGAGCTGTAAATACTTTACATTGCTGGCCAGCTCTTTTCTCGTGTATAAGAAAAAACCCACATAAAACCACATAAAGGCAGCTGCTTTTTGACAAGCAACTGCACAGAGGGAAGTTATATAGCTCTGCATACATATATATACTTACTGTGTATATGTCTGTGGCTAACACACGACAATAGATGTACATTGCCAAAACTGCATAAGGAATATGCTATACACCTGGAACACACACAGAGGCATGGATATAAACATGTTTGAACACAAAATTTGCTGTGCACAGGCAGAAGATTTCACACAAAATGAAAATATACAAAACAAAACCACATACATACACGCTGCTACAGATAGCACTGTGCACGTATGACTCCCTAAGTCGAGCCTAAAAGACGATACACGAAATGTAAAAGAACGTGTAATAAGTGGAGTGTCAAGCTGCAGCGACTGTTGGTGTCATCCCTGCACTATCAAACATACATATGAGTATGATTGGAGACAGAGAGGCTAAATATTTCACTGTCAGAGCATGTCGAGAAATGCAATTCATTTCTCTCTCATGTGCTTTAGGACAATGACAATTTAATACAAGGCCAGTGGATGTAAAAGAGATAAAAACTGAACAAACTGGCCCAGCATAATCAGAGATTTCCTCTAGAGAGCTTGGTAGCGTGAGGCTCATATGCACTTGTAACAGATCAACATTTTATTGTTTCTTCCTTCCATGAATTTGCTGTGAAAAAGAATTCATAGCAAAGCTTATCTTACAGACAGAGGATACTTCAGGCTTCAATAGGAACACGAATTTCTTTCATATTTTTCCTACTTTTCCTATATGTTTTACTTACTCTAAGCAAAAAAGTAATTATTTTATATACTTCCTTGAAAGGTTAAATAAGCATTTTTTTCATTCCTACTTATACTTCCAGAGCGGTGCAAGCAACCTCCCTGCAGGCCCAGGGTCAGTCCTTTAAAAACAGTTCTGTAAAATGAATAATCTTGTATCATGAATATATCATATTTTTATACCATAATTTTTCTATCGTAACTTTGTAACATACAGAAATAGCAGCATAGCATGTGGACTGACATATCTGTGAGAATAGACATATCATACTTTTTAGCTACTCTAAGCAAAGTGGGCTTCAAGTATTGTTAAATATTATCATAGACAAGTTACCGTCTCTATTTGATGAATAGCACCATGTATTTGAAATTAATTGCAAAAGTAGGGTTGGCTAATGAGGTGGCCCTTATCTTTTCTCAGCAGTGCAAGCACAAGTATTTTTCTGCTGGCTCAATATTTTTTAAATGCCCAAAGTGCTATTAACTAAGTTGAAATCTGATTAAAATATGAACGTTAAAATATTCACAACAGCTAATGCAGCTACACAAAAAAAAAATGCTAAGAAAATTCTTATCTCTTTTTTTATCATTAAGCATGTGTTTTGAAAAATAATAATTAAATAAATTGTTCCCTACAGATTCTCACAGTTGTTTTGCTTCCCATTAGCATCTTTGAAAACCGCTTGTTAAGAAAATAGTTATTCTTTATTATGGAACTATGGGGATGATGCCCTTCTACCTGCCTCAGTTTAAAAAGAAATTTGTAGGAAATGTTAAAGCTTAAGGTCCGTCAGAAAAAGGACAGTGATTCTTAGGAAAAAACAGGCGGAAAAAGTATGGAAAAAATGATCTGCCATTCGAGAGAATTAATGGATATCCACAAGGGCTTTGCTAATAACATGGGTTAATTACCGCTGCAACGCACCAGGATCAGTAAATGAAAGAGCACAACCATAAACACATTAAAATGAGCACCCATCACTAAAAGAGGGGTAAGCCCCAGTAAAGGAAAATCTGCCAGCCAGACATTTCAGCACAAACCCTTTATACTTCCTGTAGGATTCAAAAACTTGCCAGCAGTGCAGCAGAAGCAAAAAATCAAAGCCCTACGACCGGAAACAGTGAAGGAAGAAGGGACCAAGGCCTGCCTGCTGCCCAAGGGGAGAGCCCTGGGAGAGCCCAGGCAGGGGCTGTGCGCCACCCCACACACTGGGTACCCACCGGAACACCAGCCTGGGGCTTTATTTTTCAGGAACGACTGTAACAAGCTATCTAATAAGACAAATGGGCGAGGTTAAAGACCTTCAGAGTCTGGAGAAACCGTGGAGCGGAATCAAGTGCTGCTTCCCACTTCACAAAGAAGCGTTCTTCAGTCTGCCCTTTTCCTGCCTTTACGAATGAAAGACACTTCTAAAGAAATTCTTCAGCAATTTGAGGCTATGCCAAAATATTTTAAAGAGTGAAACTGACATAAACTCTTTTGTGCTTACCACACAATCACCTAGTGCACATGCAAACACACAAATATATGTACATGTGAGTAAAACACACATTCGTGTTCATCCATACACAAACACAACCCGGCCAGACTCACAGGGTGATTCCACAGACCATTGCAACATGAGAATGGTTAGAAAAATATAAAATATGTACACCAACCATCACTGCACTGAAGTACTCACATGCTGTGACACCTACGTCCACTTTTTAAATGTTACAGCCATTCTACACAACCTTTATTTCTTGTCATCAGAGTACTGCATCGGTTCTGTTGTAAAATGAAAATCTATGCATGGGAACAGGTGAATTTGTTTCACATATAAACATTATTGCACACTTTTAAATGGAGAAACGGAGAAAGCAGCAATATGTTCAAATGAATGAAACACAGTGAGCCACAAAACACAGCACACAGAAGCCTTCTGGAGTTACAAATCTCCTCAATTTTCTATGTTTGGCATTCAGAGACCGTGTTTAAATTTACTAAACTACTTCTGTTTTCTCCCTTCCCTAACCCCCTGCTTTTTTTGAGTGTTTCAATTGCCTTTCCTTCTCTCAACAGCTGTGACAACTGTTAAAACAGTCGGTAAAATTAATTCCGCTATATAATCCTTTAGTCAATGTTACATTTTAATCAAAGGTTGAAGGAGACTTCCCGTTATGAATGCAGTGATTTATTTAAAATTATTAAACTGACACATGTCAAAATGAGCAAATATATTTATTGCATCTGTTAGCTTATTAACTATTAGTAATTATTAGTGCTATTGTTATTGCTGAAAGAGCAAAAAACTAATACTGCAGCTGGCTTTAAGTTTTGCATTCTTTAACAAGCTCTGCCTCAAAAGGCATACCTAGTGATGGTTACGCAGATATCTGTGCACTCCCAAAATGTTCGGACAATTTGTAGCTTGAATCCTCGCTACTCTCATCCATAAGAACTACAGAAACTCCTTCATCTGTTTGTATGTCCTTATGCATGTGCATATGTGTGTTACAGTATGTAGTTGAATCCCAGTTATTATGGATATTAATAACATGTAAAACTGGTGTTTATTAAATGAGATGGAGAAGCAGATATGTTTCTGAATGTTAGTTCTTTTTCTGTGTCCACTCAATCCCACATGCCTCCAGCCCTGCACTCAGACAATATATTAAGAATGTTTTGAGATGACTTTTAATTGAGTCAGAGGAAGAAAAAAATTAGTTTGAATTTTGCACCAGAGCCAAAAAGACATGTGCCCCGATTTCATTTAAATGCATCTACTCTAAGACGCTTATCTAAACTAATCATTCAAATTAGCTGTAAGAAGGTAAATTCAAGAAAGCTCCTTTGGGGGGGGGGGGGGGGGTTGAAAAACCCACAGGGGGGAAAAAAACCCACAACCATAAAATACTCATCATCTTTTTATGTATTTTACGAAAAATGTGTCACTGTTAGGAAAAGCTGTGAAAACTGCATTCTTACATTACGAAGCTATCTTACACTATATACATACAGCTATGACCTATAAGCTGAGAGGGCACCCTACCTCCGTTTATTTTCTTTTCTTTACCCCAAAACACTACAGTGGGTTTTCCCCACATCCCCTTCCCAAACTGTATTCCTGCGAGCCAGGCTATTTGTTACTTCCCATCTTATTTCCCTAACATGCGATCACGGCAATTCACTTTTCATGCCTGGCTTAATTACCACCAGCCACGCACTGTGCAGGCAGTAAGGACAGCTAGTGGGCATCTACCTATAGTACACTGTCACCTCCTGTGCAGCCTCTCCGCGGCCGCGGCTGGGGCGATGCTGGCTGCCGGCCGGGGCTTCTCCTCGGCGCTCCCGTCTGTCATTCCCGGCCTAACAACGGGGCACAGCGACGTAAGTGGCTCGACAAGAAGAAAAATGAACCGGTGGCAGCTCCCGTGATATACTAATATTTAATCCCGGCTGCAGGCTGAACTCAAGTTCAGGAGCCGCTCCTCAGCCCCAGACCGCCCGGTTCTGTTTGGGCGCCACGCTTTCCGCCGGAGTCACTCCGCCAGGTAGCTGAGAAGTGCCAGCCAAGAACTGCGGCTCCTCAGAAAGTGTGTTCGGCTGCCTTTTGTAGGGAGCAGCAGGAGCGGGGAGGGACACGCCGTGCGGCGCGGACCCCGCCAAGTGCCCCACGCCGCCTCCCCGGCCGCCGACGCCGCGGGTCCGGAGCGGCGCCAGCGGCGTCTTAGGCGCCTGTCATGTTTTGGGGCAGGCGGCGTGCGGCGGTGGGGTGGGGGCGGGGAGCGGTACCTACTCTTCCTCGTAGTGCAGGGAGAGCGGCTCCGGCAGGCAAAGTTCTACCGAATCCATGTGCGCCCGGCGACCATCCTCCGTGCACCCCCGCGGTGAAAGCAAAGTTTCCGTGGCCGAGCGCCGCGCACTTGGCACGGGCGCGCTCCGGGCGCGGCGGCGGCGGCGGCGGCGGGCGGGGACCAAAAGCTCGCCCGCGCGCCTAATCAAGGACTTAAAGCCCCGCGCGGAGCTCATGAATATGCAGCAGGGCTGTACATATGCATCCCCCCGGCCCGGGGGGACGGCCGATTGGTGGGGCCGCGGCCAATCAGGCGCCAAGGGCGCCGGGGCGGCCCGGCGCGCGGGGCGCGCGGCAGGTAGAGGGTGGGGACGGGGGAGCGGCCTGAGGCGGCGGCGGCCGGGGCAGAGCCCGCGGACGTGCCCGCGCCGCCGGACCGACCGGCGGGAGCGGCCCGCTCCGCTTCCTGCCTTGCCTTGCCTTCCCTTCCCGCCCGGCCCCAACTTCGGCAGGTACCTTGGCAGGCTCCCGGTTAAGGACTGCGCGCAAAGGTAGAGGATGAAGTTTGCGCCGCCGCCGCTGCCGGTCGTGGCGTTTGGCTGTGGCGGCAGCCGGGCTCGGCTCCCGGCGCGCTCTCCTGAACGCCGCTTCCCTAACCTTTGGAACTGCTCGGCGCCGGGGAAAAACAAATAATTATAACGCCAAGCGCGGCCTGCCGAAGCCTCTGGGTAACTCAACTTTTCATTGTTGTGCGAGTTGCTTTTGGGGGGAAAGGGGGAGCGGGCTGGAATTTGACTATGTATATATGATATTATACATAAAAACATATTAAAATTACACAATTATCTAATATAGAGATATATAATTTCCTATTTAAAACTCAAGTTTCCTTTCTACTTAGTTAAAAAAACAAAACAAAACAAAAAAAAAAAAAAAAAAAAAAAAAAAACCTTTCCTAACAAAACGAGCACAAATCCAGTCCTTAACATAATGGGTGCAACTGGGAGCAAATACAGGAACGCGTGTTCCTATACAGCATGGGGGCGTGTGTTTATTTATATACATATAAAGCATATGCTCCTATACGAGTATTTGTATGTTTAGATGTGTATATTTAGAAATGAGAAAGAAAAGATCCAGAACTGATCTATTTCATCTGTTAGTGTGCAGGGATTAGAGTGGACCAACTGAGCCTGCCTCATTTTAATGAGATAAGGGCTGCACTGGAGTAACTCTGCAGTAGTAAATCTGGGAGGGTGCCTAGACCTCTACAGTGTTTGGGGGTTAGGGTTTTTTGTAAAGTAAGTTCTGCTGAACTAAAAGGGCAATAAACACATATCCATTTAGGCATGCCTGCATAAACATCACCAAGCCCGGTTCCAGCAAAACACTGCTTACAGCCAGCTCAGAGTTGTTCTCGGGCGTATGAAAGATTCCTAATTAAACTTCTCCAACACAAAGAATGTACTCAATTAGGGACATTAGAGGCACTGTTTGCCCTGGAACACATACAATATCCTGTTTTGAAAGTATCAGTAATAAATATGGGATGATTTTTTTTTTCTCAAAAGCTACCACCTTTACTTAATATTAGAACTAAGGCACCATACATATTTTCCAGGTTCAAAGCATTTCTGTCCCTACCAGTGAAAACAGATGCAGGCTGTTTCTGTCCAGAAAAAAGCCAAACTGATACTTGGAAAGACAATAATTTCTTAGAATGCAGGTCAACTCTTTAAAAATCTTTTGTGACTGGAGCCCTAACATGATGCAAATGGCAGTCTTTTAGATCAAAACAAATCAGTGCGAACCCTCAGAATGCAGTAATACTATTCACAGAAATGCCCTCTCCAGATCTGTCTCACAGCATTTTACCAAAAAATATACAGCAACAGAACCAAATTCCAACATATACAGGAATATGACATGCTTGTGTATGTTTACAGCAAAGAGATTCCAGCGTTCTGAATTTAACCTTATGTGAAGACTGGGCCTGCTTCCTACAAACCTGGTATAAATACTTGCAGCTTTAGGAATCAGAACTCACACAGCGAAACTACAGCTCAGACTACTGTATAAAAGCAGGTAGCAAAAGCTTAATTACCAGTAGCATTATGCTGTCTATATTGTTAAATGTGAACTCTGTAATTAAGATGTAAATTTGCTTGTGAGCAGTGAATTAAAAAGCTCTGAAATGTAGAGCAAAATTTAAGTACTCTGTAGAAACATCAGGGACAAAAAAAAAAAAATCAGTTTTTACCAAATTTTAAAACAGGAGGCATTAAATCATGTTACTCTGTTAGAACATCCTCTTTAAGTAACAATTTGATAAATGTAGATTTTGGAATCAAATCAGAACTTGAATAGGATGTCTTTATGTATAGTTATCTGTATGACTATATAAACTCAAAATACATGATATACATGTGCACATGGGCAAAACATGCAAATACAAATATATTGTTTGTACTATCTCTGTGTATAGATTTATAAGTATATAAGAGTATGTCTGTTTATAGATTTATACCCAAAATGTCTATTTTTCAGTTTTTTGATTCCAAAATGCTTTCAAATCTTTGCGTGTATATGTCTTTTTCTTATATAAATATCAGCCATAAATTACTCCCTGTACATGCATGATTTGATATGGTCACTTTTCTGTATTACATTCATTGGAAAACACCCTCCTGAAAATCTGACAGCTAATCCATTTTGAAACTCACCGAAGCACAGGTTAGCTTCATTCCTACTTTTGTTCATTATCTCCTAAGATTTTATATTCAGGGGCTGAAACACGATGGTCTCTCCTGTCACGGTCTGTCTTCCTCTAAGCCCTCGTTTTCACATTCCCCAAGTTTCCACTACCTTGTGAGCTTGTTGTCCCTCACCCTCCTCTACACCCCCAAAAAATGCATCTTTCCTCCCTCCCTGTGAGCCGTCACTAGTTTTCTATCAAGCATCTTTCATCCGAGCAAGCAGCTCTCTGCCCTGCCAGTGCTGCCTCTTGGAGAACCAGAAATACTGTGCTGTACTTTGCATGTTGATAAACAAAGCAGTTGGCTTCTTCCCCCAGGGACTGAAAGTGTCACCTCCACCAGACTGGGGCCTGGAATTCCAACTACATTCTTGAACTTGGGTTTCACTGTTACAGATCAGTTTGGGGAAAGTGGAAGAAAAAAGATAAGAAAGAGATTACTGCAGCAAATAAACTGGGGATAACTGTAGCTTCATTTTAAGCTCTTCTGTAGAAATAAATAAAAGCAGTAGCTGGAAAGGGCGGGGGGGGCAGCACCAGTTTACTGAATTTTGTCAGGGAATACACAATAAGAACATGCATGCAAACACACATCTGCAATAACTTCTTCAAATGTACAGTGCAAAATCTTACCACAAGGAGTCTATACTAAACAGTGGTAACGGAATCAAGAGAGGGGAAGGAAAAAAATCATCAGGGGTGCCTGTACCAGTCAATGGGCATTGCCGAGCAGCACCTACATTTCCATGTCTCTCTGTGCATCTAATTTTTCCTGTGTGCCAAACAGTACATCTTTAAGCATCTTCACATCTAAATACTACAGACATTTCAAGGCATCAGAAGAGCCAGATTCTTAAAGCATAACCACCTCAAGGCAACTGAAGTGAGGTTCAGTGGCACTTCACAGAGACCTCACAGCGCATTGTGTCAAATGTGTATTTACCAAAAGGAGCAAGAAGCTCAGGCCAGCAGGGAAGCTGCAAGAATATGAAAGTCTGGTAGCTGCCAAGGATTTATTTGGGAATAAGCATACTTTAGATAAAGATTTGCAATACCATGGAGGCTTATTCAAAGTCCAGCTGGAAAATACTATATTGTTAAGAGTTTGAAATAAATACTGAAGTGTCATCAAATATGTGATCTTCTTTTATTCACAATCACTAATTAAAGAAACACAACTCAGATGTGATCTCACTCAATGCTACAGTGAGATTAACATTAGAACAGTATTGACACTGTCTACTCCCCGTTTGTGCTTCTCATTGGAAGGCACTCGGTGCACCCCTGGTTATGCTGCTAGTGAATTAAAAAAAACTAATGCTTCAGAAGTTCCAAATTCTGCTCACCTGTTTGTATATAGTTGGACAAGTACTATCAAGTTATTACTTGAAAGCCATCTGCTTCTTCAGTCTGTATTTAGCATTAATTACTCTTTGTTTTGATCTTAGGGGGAAAAGCTCACGCAACACAATCTCTGATGCTCCTTAGAACTCTTCCACAGTGTGTTCACAAATACATGGAGCAAGGCTTTTAGCTTTAGCTGCTACATTCAATCCCAGCATATAAAAAATGTCTCTGTGAAATAACAGCAATTGCCTTACCATGTTACTGAACTACATTCAATTTATCTGGTCTCAAATAAATACTCCATATTTTCTCCTTGCTTTATTTTCAAGGGCATGGGTATGGCTATTTAAATGACTGCTTTCACTGGTACAGAATATAATCTGTTCACACTGCTATAAATAATTATTCTCTTGATGAAACACCTTTTCCAAAGCCTCTCACAAAAAGAAAGAAAGGGAAAAGAAAAAAAGAGAGAGAAAGAAAAAGAAAAAAATAACAACAGAAGGGAGCTGCATGCACATTGCCTGTTACCCAACAAAAAAAAAAAGTCTCCTCCCTAAAGATAATTCAGGCACACACTTCAATATGGATATCTCACTACTACCCCAAGCTCTTTTTTTAGTGTAAGTTTCTTCAGAGAAACTGAAGTACATTACTGTCTCAGACAGCCAAGGATAAGATGACTGAGGGAATTCAGTTGCTCTGTTTAATTAATACAGGATTATTTCACTTTCATTTTGTGAAGCTAATAATATGACTGGTGGAATGTCAGTAAAAATTAAATCATAAACTAGTGCAGTACCAAAGGGAAAACTTACTTTAGTTATGGAGTATTCCCAGCAGAAATCTTGAAAATCTTATTCATATTTACACTGATAAAATACCACATGTACTTCATGGGATACTGCAAGCTTTCTGCAATCCTTGTGGCATGTTTTTACAGAGCAAGAGTTAACATTTTGAGATTATACATTAATAAATGAGTTGCAGTTGTATTGTTTCTTGAATGTTAAGCACCACATACTAAACGCAGGAACACGTTCAAGGTCAATGCCCTATTTTAGACCTTTTCAGCAGCTGTGATATTATGATAATCACACTTAAAATATTCCTACAGAAAGAGTAAATTAGCCCCTTTCACTAGAAGGATTATTATGATAAACAACAAATCTGAAAGAGAAATTCAGATTTCTCCTTTTGTTTGTTGTTTTCTGTTTTGTTTTGCTGGTTTTGTTTTTGTTTTCTTTTTTTCCCATCAATGCAATAAATTGCTGTCTTTTACTGTGATGGCTTTTCTATTCAGGAATTAAAAAAAATAAAATAGCAAACCTAAAACCGCAACACTTTATTCTGCACTTATATTACCTTTTGGTGGTGTTTTTTTTTGGAGGCCTCACCTATGAAAAAGTGCCTTCCTTAAAATGCATTTATGCTTTCTATTAGAATCAAAACATACCAGTTGACATACATCCCATTCTATCACCTATACTCCAGTGAAATGTAATATCCCACTAAACCAGAAGTGAAAGAAGAAAACTTAGCATCAGCAGCTATTCCTGAGCAAGATAGGGGTTTAGCTCCATCTAATTGAGGGATGAGACATGTCCCTCAATGGGTCTCTCCCCACTCCCCCACCTGCCCTTCTACCTAACTGCAAGCTCAAAACGCTAAAAATAGAAGAAGAAGATGGAGCGTAAATATTTCCCCGGTGAAAACACCAATAATCATTACTGTGAGCTGACATGAATTGCTTGTTACACTGCCCTAGGATATCATGGCTTGAAGCAAGAGCGCAGACATGCACAGAACCACCAACCACCCTCAAAGGTTTTGCGCCGTCTATTTGTGCACGTCCATGTCGCAGAGGCTCCTACGACATCTGACGTGGAGCCGGGACACCTGCTGTACAGAACGCATCCTCCAGCCTGCCTGCCCCCATCCCCCGACAGTCCCAGCCCATCTTCCATCACTCTTCTGCCTTTTTCTCCCCCTGCTCCCCCTCCACTCCCTTCGCTCTGGCATTTTTATTATTAATGTTATTGCTATTATTACTGTCCAAGCATAAGCTGATCCACAGGGGAGCCTGTGTAATTTAACCCCTCAAGCACTAAATTCCTTCACATGTGCCAAAGACACAGGTTTGTTGTTGCCTCCAGCAATATCCCAGGAAGACGAGTGATGGCGGTGTCATATCATCACACAGCGACTTAATCTATTGCGACACACAGGGAACGGGTAACTGAAGAGATTTACAGAACATGCTCTCTGCCTGAATACAAAATGTTATCCCCTTTACCAACAAACTCCAGTGACAAGAAACAAAGTGAAACAAATTTTGCCCTCTCATTGTTTCCATGACTGCTTTATCCAATCCTACCCCCCCATTACTTGTCCCACTGTACATCTTCTAGCTATACAACACTTTTTTTCAACATTTTTGTTCTCCATCCTTTGTTCGTCATGTGTTCTCTGATTAACAAACAGCTAGATCATGTTGAACTGCCAAGTAACAGAAGCCTTGGAAAACTTTTATCCATACACTAGACGACTGGAACTATCACTTACATCAGGGTTATCTCTACATGCTGTCTTTATGTTCTGACATGTAATGCATGCTTTTTAAAACAATGGATTAAAAGGGTTGCTCTTTTTAAAGGTGCAAGGAATGCTAAACTAAGCTCACATTAGCTACAATAAACACCAACCTCAGGAAAGCATCTATTTTAAGTACTGAAAATCACAAACTCCCGTCAGTTTGTCAAGTAGGGACTTTCTACATGATTGTCCTGTTATCCATAACTATTAAGGAACAATTCAATATAATAAAGCAGCCTATAAATGTTCTCGCCAATATCGAGGTGAGATTCTCTCTCTTCTAAAATTTCACTGACCTAGGAAGCAAGAATTTGGCACAGAATTAATACTAGAGACAAATGAGACTAGTGAAACGTCCTTAGCTTAGGATAACCTGATTGTGCTGGTGAAAAGAGCTTTCACCATGGAAAATTAACAGTTCTGAAACCACTGGTAACAAAGGCTGAGTTCAGAGGCTCAAGAGTAAACAAATTCTTGCTCCCCATAAAGTAATAGCTACTCTTATCTCTAGACACCCAGATCTAAAATAGGTAGAGGCTTCCATGAAGGCCTCTGAACCCTGTCCCTGTAGTAACAGAACTCTGATTTTTGTTTCGGTATATGTGCCTTTTTAAAAGCTTGTATCAGCTGACTGACTGAGCACTCAAAAATGTACACTTTGTTTAGAAGCATATTTAGGCTCCAGGTTACATGATTTCTTGAACACATACTTGTGGGCACAGGAAGAGATTAAGAACTCCTTGTACTTCTCCCAACCATTAAGATGAAGAGACTTAAAAGACAGATTATCATGGATATACAGCTTCCAGATGGTAACTGTGTGGTTCCAGGAGTTGGAAAGAAAAGTGAAATTCATCACCAATTGCTTTTTTCCCAGGCCCTTCAGCTCCAGCCCCCTGAAAGCCCAAGGCCTGATGTAAGCATCACTAAGATGCTGTTGCCCACTGCTATATTCCTTGCCCCTTAGTGGTGGGTAGGAGGTTTAGAATGCCCACCAACAAGATGCCAGTGCACACCAACACAAGTGCAGCAATCCTGCTATCTCCAGTACACTTGTATGCTAACATTTAAGGGAACATTAACGTCATTAATACAATACAGAAGAGTCACACTTTTAACAAAAATACCTGTGCTACATTTCATTAATACAATGAAAACCTTTTTTTCTAGCTCTATTAGTATGTATGTTCAAATGACAGCATATAATCATAATGACATCCTTCTGCAGCTGAAGCCTTCTATTATCAACTCTGTTTCTGTCCTATAGCAGCTTCACTTCTATTGACCAGACAGTTAGTCCTGTTCAATTATTCAATCTCAAATCAATAGATTTTAGCTCCATGTATAATAGTTAAGGTGTAAACACTATGTACGTGCTCTTTCAACTTAATTAATTTACTTGCAAATTTGAATTTATAGCTTATTTTTTAAGAAACATGCAAACTTCAGTTTTCATATTAGGCTGCTTATTCCTCCCACCAGTTCCACCCCTGTTTCAGGTGTTACATTTCCAGAAATCAAGTTTAACTTGCCTACAACATAAATGTCTGTCTTTCACAGATAAAAAAAGGAAAAGTAAGAATGATAATTATTTGATTCTGATTATGCTGAATAAAGCAATAAAATAGCAGTATGACTTTTAAGCAGATCCAGTCAATATTTCATTGCTGAAGCAGTCACTCAAGGTGTGAATTGATCCAGAAAATACAGCCTTTAGACTTACTGCACTTCTGATACTTGTATCACAAACAATTTGGTTCAATTACTGCAGGTATGTGTCTGTGTGTGTGCCTATACCTAGACAAACCACAAGGAAATGTGTTATATTACAGGCTCTTGGTTACCTGTGTATCTTCACGCACAAAAAAGAGGTGGCAAGAAAATAAGCTGAACCAAGACATGCATACAGAAGGGAGTGTCTCCATCTTTCATTCTAGTTAGAAAGCACTTTATTAATTTTGTTCCTCCAAGCTTACGGAGCTTCCAGTTGACAGTCTGATTTTACATTCTTTTCTCAAGCAAATGCATGTTGACTTGAGCAGCACACACGCCCCACTCAATACTTTAGCGCTACAGAACAGATTCCTGATTACCTACAATGCTTTAACATTGCATAACAGATTCCTGATTACCGAATTCCTGAAAGTACATCCATTTTTGTGCATCTAGAAAACAGATCTAACACTAGTGCCATAATGCACTATCTTTACCTACCAGGTAACCCAGAATAATATGGTTACAATTTATCTGAGCCTGAGTTCAAACAATACTACCCAATGAAATACTGATATCCTGGGGAACACCCTTGCTGTTACCTGCCTTGAACCCTTCCAGGACTATGTCCAAAGCAGCTGCAGTTTATAAGCTGGAGGATAATGCCAGGGAGCTGTTACAGCAAGAAAATCTAAAGCAATTTCTGCATACAATCATTACAATGTGACTGTTAAGAGACAGATAAGAATTTCTCTATTATTGTCAAGGAAGCAATGGGCTTAAAAATTTGGAAAGGCTTTAAAACATAAAATATCAAAAGGAAAAGTTGCAACTCAGTCTTCCTACTGACCCATTTACTCCAACTTCAGATTATCTCCTCCCAAGGTATTAGCATAAACTTCTCCAGTGCTATTAAAGGCTGCATCTGCATTCTTTAGCACTGTTTGCATTTAGTACACATATTTTCAGAATGCTAACAGTCTTTTATTCAGTAATGAATTTGGCAGAAAAACAAAAATAGGCTCTCTTTTAATATTATTTTTCTAAATAAATTCTCTAAACCTGATTGAGTTAGATCCTCGAATCATGCTTTGGAAGATGCAACTTGGAGTTTTTGAATAAAGTGAAGCACTTAGCAAATCAGACTTTTATTCTTCATCCATTGAGAAGCCTCAGATTTAAGATGAAAGAGCTGGGCTGCCTTTCTCTCTCCTTATCCTGCAAGGTTCCTTCATTCTCCCTGTTTTCCCAGTAGATTTACTTGTGAATCTGGTGACAGCCCCATTTGAAGTCCTGAGGTCTGACTCCTGACCTCAGTTATGTTAGCCCTTCCCTGCAGAAGAACTACCCCTTGGATCACTGACTTGCTATTATTCTATGGTTAATAGACCTGAGCTGTGCAATATTTTTTTATCTGGCTACAGTCCTATCTCTAAATTCTCTATTTTGAATGAATACCGATTTTGTGACACGAAGTCTGCTATATAATGAAACGCAAACAATGAAAAGGCTAAATCAGTTTACAAAAAATCTATTCGTCAAACAGTGTGGAGATGCTCCCAATTTAGTCTGGGCAGTGCATGCAGTTCTTGATAAGGGAGTTAAAACCGAGCCGTTCCACTGCATAAAAATAAAAGCATCTGCAAGGGAGAGGCATTTTCTTTAGGAGACTCTTCCCTAGAACCTATAGGTAATTATTAAAAAAAAAAAAAAAAAAAACAAAACAAAAACAAAAAAGCACCCCCCCCCCCCCATACCCCTTGGATTCTGCAGGAATTTTCCAACAGCCAGGAGCACTGTTAGAGGAGGTAACAGCAAACGCCTCCCCAGCGCAGTCCCCTTATGTCACATTTGCATTTCTATTCAGCTACATTGCCTGACAATGAAGCAAATGGGCCTGGCCTTATCTGTACAATTCCGGACAACAGAGATTTTCTAAGCCATACAAAGGAACGAGCTTAACATTCAGCACTCAACACCTCCTGGCGTCCCCCCCCATCCCCCGGCCCTGGGGGATGGCGGTCACACAAACACCTGGCCACGCCACAGCCTGACACCCTCGCACGGCAAGCCGAAAAGGAGCCGGGTATGAGAATAACAATAAATTACAAGAAAAAGCGATCGAGACTTTGAAGGAGCTCGCCAGCCTCAAGGAAGAAAACAGTCCGAACCCTCTAGATTTTCAGGCTTTGTTTGGAGCGTAAAGGAGTGTCTCTGGAATGTAAAAGTAGATAATATCTAGTCAACCATTTGTGACTCCCGCCATCCCTTTTAGGCTGGTATTTAATACAGCAGATGAAACCTATAGAGCCTTTTATCATGGAAATTTCATATCACCTCGGTTTTCATTAGAAAACCTTTAGAAGCTAGGCTGGTTAACTCATGCCATTTCATTGCACTACGAGGACATTTCCGGCTAATTCCTTCAAAATTAATATCATCTGATTTAAAAGTTAGAAATGACACGAAAAAAACCTGCACAAGGCTGAAACCTCCAGATCAAACTTGTGTTATGACAGGACTTAAGCCAGCTATAATACAGGCTAGGGCTTTAAACAGCAAGGAAAAATTACAGTTACACGGTTCTGTAGACACTTTGGCTTTAGTCTGGCTTTACGTTTTATATATATATATATATGCATATGCGCACTTACACATTGTATCTGTCTTCTTGTCCCTCTCTTGCTCTCAAATAGGTAGGTAACAAAATAGGCCTCAATCTCAAGTACAAGAAACTTCATAGTGAAGGGGGTTATTCACACGTTGTGTGTATTTGTATACACAGAAATAATCTGGAGTAGCAAGCATGGAGAGGGAAGTGGTAGAGTGTCCCTCTTTTTGCCCAAATAGTATATCCTAAAGCAGAATATGCTTTTACATAGCACACTGAATTTTAAACTGCTGCCTTATACTTTAATTGTCCTGAATTTCCAGGTAAGTTTATTCTTTGCTGTTGAACAAATGCTGAATTTCTCCCTCGAGGTGGTTGCAATGAGTAGTGATTCTCTACTTTTTTCTCACTCACACAGTTTTGAAGATTTACAGGCATGAATATCATCACATTAACACAAAATGATATTACTATTGCCAAAAAACAAGGCAGTTAAGCACAGAGACAGTGAGGAAGGCAGAGCACTTACTCGGATTCAAAGGAAACCCAAAGCTCCTTAAAGCAGCCCATTGTTTTAAATTTTACTAATATTGATGCACCAGAAGCTTCTGTGGTTGTTGTCTTTGCATGAGCTGGAGCAAGAGGCTGGAGTGCATTCTGCCTCTTCAAGTGCTCATAAGGGAACAGCCAACTTTTATTATCCTTAGCATCAAGAATGGCTTTATTGCCAAGAAGGCATTCCATTGTCCTAAAACACTGCAGATCCCTCAAACTCTGTCAAGGTGACAGATCACTTTTACCTTCAACTGTGCAGGCATACGCCCAAACTTCATACAAAGCATGGGAATAGGGTGCAGTGCAGAGCAAAATTTAGTCCTTACACTTGCTGTGACAAAAATAAAACATAGGACAGAATTAAATAATTGCTACTAATATGTCAGTATTTTGAAACACTTTTCTAGACTGTAGCATCAGAGATACTATGAGCTATCACACGCTACTATATTGTTGGAACTACTTATTTTTGTCAATTTATTAAAATGACAATTAGTACAGATGGGAGCAAGAGGTGGTAGCTGAGTAAAGAAGAAAAGAAACCAAGTGAAATATTTTTCCACAGATTGGTCCAAGGTTTATTTTAATCTCAAATCAGATAATCCAAAAGGCTGGCTGTAACTATCCAAATGAAAATAAGCCCTTACTTCTATCCCTTCATTAACATGCAAGGATAGAAGTTGTAGCATTTACCTTGCTGAATGCATACACAGTTTATGCCTGTGTTTTGCATCTTGAAGATACCTGTCAGGATGGTTTCTACAAGCCTGTCCCTTCTGGAGTAGACTAAGCAACACAGCTGACCCAGAAGGATTAGATGAGAAATTCAACTAATTAATGAGCCCTGCAGGCAAAACATCATTTCTTCTGCTCTTTGGGGCTTTTACAAGGTCAGCTGGTTTGTTGGGGTTTTTTTCCCAGCATCAGGTCAGACTCACTCATCTGTCAATTTACACAAGATTTGTAAAATGATAGTGGCCACTATCAAGCCAAACAACATGGTACATTTTCTCTAATCCCTACAGTAAGGGGAAAACTGTTCTGGCCAATTCAGCTTTATTAAAATATGCTTCTCTAATGTTACTTTTCTCTTCCAGGGGCAATAGTTTAGAATTACAAACACAATATTTCCCATTTATAAAAATATTCTGTATCACCAGTTCAAATATTCTGGAAAACAGCTCAACTCCCCGCTCCTCCTCTGCCGTCTTTCTGATGATAGCTTTTCTGAGTGTTGCATGGCACAGTTTTCTTCCATCTGCCAGGGAAGTTTCCCAAAAAGTATACCAAGTTCAAGAAATGAGGAAATTGAATAGGAAACTCATCGAGATAGAATTCAGAAAAATTATCAGCTCACCTCATCTGTTTCTCTAGCAGTATGTGCACTGTTACCATCCAATGGCCTCTTTGGTAATAAACTTGTCCCACCTCCCATCTGCTCTTCTTGCTGGCCTCCTGCCACTTCAGCCTCAGTCCTTTCCTGTCTTCAAGATGTCATTCAACTTCACTTGCTCCCCTACCCATTTGTTTCCCTTTCCAAGTGA
Source organism: Pyrgilauda ruficollis (assembly GCF_017590135.1). NCBI lineage: Eukaryota > Metazoa > Chordata > Aves > Passeriformes > Passeridae > Pyrgilauda > Pyrgilauda ruficollis. Next base: position 1,553,351 of record NW_024525489.1, on the reverse strand, counting down.
GATCAAGCATACATCTTTCTATGTCTCTCACTCCAGCCTTTAACTTCTGCTCCATCTTTTTAGTAAGTGTCTATATTTCTGCTCCATTTATCATAGTTGGCAGTATGCACTATGCAGGTGTCAAGGAAACCAAGAGAGAGTTCACTATTCATGATGCTGCCTTTTCAGCCTTATTGTGGCTTGCCATTGAATGTCAACTCCTTAACACTGAGCTGTATGTTGAGAAGAATATGTATCAGTTAAAGACAAATTACTTGAAGCCAATACAAAAGCACGTGAAGAAACAAGGCTGCTTTAGACGTTTTCAGCCTGATCTCTTTAAGATTTTTATTTGCTTATTACTTGATTTTTAATGTCATCTCTACAGGGTTTTTTTCCTTATTGGCTAAAAAGAAACGTACAAGACATTGCATGGGGCCAGACATAACATGTGGGCAGACCTCTGTAAACGTAAATACTTGGCTTAATAATGTCATATAATAATGCTTGATTTCAGTAAATGCTTTCTTTTCACATCAATACAGACTTGTGTTTCACTAAATGTAATCCAACTCAGAAAGAGAGACATCTTGGGCCCAGCAGAAAAGAAGTCAGAGGTAAATGAGAAATACCTAGCTGGCTTTCTGCAAAGACTAAGAGCAAAACTCCACCCACCTTCTCTGCTGCCTTGAGCAGTGAGGAGGCACAGCCTTGCCCCTGAGGCTGAGCCCAAGAGGATGGGTTCACCTGCTACCAGCCAAGAACCACTGCTTTTAAGGATAACACTCAACTCCACCACAAACATACAAGCATCATAAGAATCTAACTCAGCAAGGAGAGAGTTAATTTGATGAGAAATAATGAATTACACATAGGACAATGGTTTTCAGGTAAGACAGTTCTTCAGACAAATGCAGCTGAGAGACATCATGAAACAAAGGGGAAGAATTAACCATTGAGGTAACTCATATATGATGCAGCTTGCATTATTTTGCATAAAGTGCAAACAAAAGTTTCCACACAAGGATTTTTTAACTCAAGATACACAGTTCATCATGACTACAGTCCGATTTAAACTCTTTTTCTTCTACAGTGGAAATGCACACATCCAACATGGGCACAATTCACCGCTTTCTATTCTGTGTGACAAAGAACAGAGGACAGACACTCCTCATAATCATTTATTTCCAAACACTTCTGTCCAGGTCACCTTCCTGGTTTTACCCATCATGAGTATGACAGCAACAATAAAAGTAGAATTTTTCTTACAGTAAAATAAAGTGTCCAGTTTGTGGCCCAGCTAAGCATCTTCTAATGCAAAGCTTCTAATTTCCATCCTTACCGATACTTTGTGTTCTTTAAAACAAACCTGCAAAATGTGACTGGCAGAGCCACATCTGACAACTTTTCACATCTTTTTTCACATAATTTCTGTGAAAGTGACAAGAACTATTGATATAAATACAGATATAAAACAAAAACTAAGGACCTAACATAAACATTTAGTTTAATGCCTTGCAAAATTTCTCAGGGGGCTAAAGATTCATATTTCTTCAATACTGTAAATATTAAATTTCAAACTGAAATTCAAATCTGAACATTTACCAAGTCATTTGCTGGATTTTCCCTCCTTTGCTAGAAGGCAGTAAAACATATTCTAGTTCACTGATCAACTATGTCCCTTTGTATTCACAGACCACTACACAATGTCCTTACTTAAAGAAAATGGTAAAATAACCAATTGCTTTAAGTATTGTAACCTATTTCCTGTCACTGTTACACCACCTGAGAAAAAATCCATACCTCCAGAAGAAGGTCAGCAGGAGTGGGTCAAGGTTATGGCTGAAAAGACACTGAAAGTGCAGGACAGCTCCACACTGGGAAGGGGTAACACAGCTCTGTGGGCAACACACATGGCATATTACGAGTAATGGCAGATTACAATGATATAATGAAGGGATGCCTCTCGTACCCTGAAAGACAAGGACGGCATAAAACAAGAACTGATCCAATTATCTCCACTCTTATTTTAGTCCTCATCCTTCAGTCAACTATCTCAAGCATGGGAAGCACCCTCTTAAATCAGTGCTACGTTCACTGCATTTATCCCTTTACAGGGACACTCATTTTATTCTGGTCCACTCGGAGTCTGGCACGACTGAGAAGAACAAATTAATGGGAGCATAAAAGTCTAGCAGGCTCTGTCTGTAAGGAGTGACCACGTATTTTTCTTGTCACATTCCCTCCCCTCTACCCAAGTGCCACAAACCAGCCTCTGTGCCAACAAATCTATTTAGTACCCCGTGCCACCGTGTGCAGAGGGGCAAATCCACACCCTATTGACCACCACTCCATAGCTGTTTGCCTTGTCTCTCTGGTTCGACAAGTCTGTGCTGATGGCACCTGTTAAAGCTGCTTCAACTAAGCTGTTCTGCATTTGTCTGGCTGGATTTGGACTTCCCGGATCCCTGACTGAATACAAAGTGATTTGAAAAAACGGTGTTTGGCAACAAGCACAGTGGGGAGTACACTGCGTGTTGGTATACAAAAGCACAATGTGTTCTTCATAGCATCACTGAGGGAGCATGCTGCTCGAATCTCTCTGCTGTCGAGATCAAAATGGTCTCCTTTGTTGTCAGCTGTTTAATAGCAGCTGTTTAATGTAATTCCAAATGATCTGCTTGAATGAAGTTGTCATTCTTGCAGTTCACTTTAATGTAGTAAAAAAAAAAAAAAAAAAAAAAGAAAACACACCACAGCTTGGCCACATTATTTTTCTATTGTTCTTATGAAAAGTTGCACTCTCTCGTGTTTCTGCTAGCCTATAAAAATAATGAAGGTCCAATTTCTTGAAATAAAACATAATTTTGAGGGAAAAACAGGCAATATTTATTTCAAAACATTTTCAGACACTTGAGAACGGCTTGATTAAAAATACCTTTGCTACTAAAAAAATACACACAGAAAGTGAACTTGTCAGCAAATATATGAGCAAAAAGAATATCTATTTTTATAGATTTCTATAGACATTCTCCCCTAGTGGGGATTATAATTTATTTTATTGCATTTCATAAAGCAGAAAAAGTTGTAGCAGAATGTTGATAGAGCAAAAAAAACATATACACTCTTCTCGATGAAGCAGTTTAGCTGAAGAAAGCATGGCTTCACATCAAGGAAGTATGCCTTTATATTGTGCGTGGGTTTTGTTAAAATCTGTTTGATACCAAGAACGATAATAAGGATCATCATCTGTAAAAATATTTGCAGTTCTCTGATGAACAATAGAGGGCACTAATGTTTCTAATCTGGCAAACGCATCACGCGCCAGACAGACAAAATAGCCGTGGCACTTGTAGCACACAAACCACATCATCTATGCTAAATACGTAGATAGTAGAGAGAGGATTTGTGTCTCTCAGAAAAGTTCTTTTTGTCCTTTAAACTTCCTTTCTTTTTTTTTTTTTTTGCCTGCAGAAAGTAGGATGTGATAATAACGCGCTAATACTTGCAGCCTTTCAAAGCGTTATTTTCTTTTGTTCATTGAACAAAGCAGATGCAACTTTTCCTGGTATAAATCCTTCTCCTGTGTACCTTCTCACCACATTCTTCTCTGTTTACCTATAGCTGTGTACAGTATTTCAAGGTAAACCCATTCCACTGATAAATGCGGAAGCTGGAGGGTGCTTAATGTGTGTTACCTGCATTCCCAGCAATCTAATGCAGAAATATTGGCTACTGACATCAGTAACTGGGAGCTCCTGGGGCACCACCTGAAAGCTCTGAGTTAGAAGGGTTTATCAGGCAATTTTACACACTGAAGTATTTTAAGCAGTTTCACTTAGCTCTGGAAAGATGCAGCTGCTGAAAGTGGTACTTTCAATAAAAGATACAGAACAAGTATATTAGAATGGTTCTGCACCTTAAACTACCTTTTCTCAACAAGAACTAAGAACACCCATTTAGAAAATAATTCAGCCTTTTGCCCCAGAATAAATCTCAAGAAGACAAAACCTTTGTTAGTAGTACTAGTAGCTGAACACTGTCTACCTTTTTTTAAATGCTTACCAGTGTCTCACATTGCTACTCAAAGAAACAGATTTATTTCTCAGCCTTGGAGATTGATACTTTGGCAAGAGAGACTTAAATGTCAACTAACAGATTGTTGCTAATATTGTGAAAATTGATAAATGCACTGTGATTAGTTCAGAGTAACTCATATGGAGAAATGTAAGAAATAGTAATATTCTGATGCAGTAATTTCAGCACTTATTGTTAATGAAAAATGAAATAAGTTTACACTGCAGACAGCAAAGTCTTAATGAATTACATGGCTTCATTGCTGACTCCAATTTTAGAAGAGGTGGATTGGCTTTTCAAAGCTACCAAGATCTCTAGGAGATCTTCAGATATTAGCATCTTGTCCAAGTCAAATGAGACACCTTTAAGACTGTGTTAATAGCTAGGCTGAAATCTGAAAGCTGGACTCAAGTTACTTTCACCACAAAGGCAAGACATCCATAATTAGGGAAAATAACTCAAATTTCTGTCCCAAGTCAGCCTGAAATGTAATGAGTTGCCACCTTCCAATGTGGAACATTTAACGACTTTTTGGCCACAGACCTGAATAGTCAATGCAAGTACTAGATGTTCTTTATTTGACTATACTGTAAAGGTCAACAGCTATTCAAGCAACCCTCCTTGGAATTTTCTGACGTCAAAAGATTATTCCCTAACTTCAAAGGGGTTTGTGTCGTTTGGTTTGTTTTTTCTTCGTTTTTTCTTTTTAAATATGACCTTAACACAAGCATTCTGCTTTTTTTATCTTCATTTTTTTGTGCCAATGAAGAGACTGGCCTTTGCATATTTCTCCATTTATTTCAGGCATAAGAGGCAACAGGTAAAATACAAGCCTGGCTATAAGGGATTATCATTCCAATTCAGCATATTATATTAAGTGCTATCATACTGATGACACTCAATTGTATCTTACTGACTGCCTTGAGAGAAAAGTAACAGCCAGACACAAAGAGGATCTGTGATGCTGCCCAACACAAAAGAGAACATTTTCTGGTGCTGGAGACAGGCTAATTCTTGCTTATTTCTATGCTAAAAATGTAAACAAGAGACAGAGCTATGAACCCTAAGACATTTTGTATACAACAAACCTGCAGTAGGCCAAAAGTCATAAAAATACACAGACAGATAATACATATGTAGAGTACCTGAAAAAGGAGAAATGTTGAAAAGTAGGATAAAGACAAGAACCTTTAATGAACTCTATTTTAAGGAACCATTTTGAACAACTCACTGCCATTTTACCAGAGAAGTTCTATACAAATGTTAAACTCAGACCAAAAGAAATTACATCAATATTCAAGTTACTATCACTTGTCTGTTTTCATTGACCAGCCTCCAGTAGCTCAGCAATGAGCACTGAGCACTGAATGAGCACATCCTACCATCACCTTCGGTGTCGCACTTGGCTGTCTCGCAGTCATTGCTCAGAGTCTTTACTTAGGGCAGAAACTATTCTGCTTTAGCATTCCTCTTTCCCCCAAGTCATAAGTATTCTTTAAAGGAAAGTTTATTGCAAATCTGCTCATCCCAAAACCATAGATTCAAATATTTTGAAGGACATGTGGTATAACTTGTCTCTGCCACTTGATCCCACACCTATGTTTTCCCCAAGGTGTTGTCCACTGTATCAAAATACTTATTGTCCTGTCTTCTCAGTAACAGTATCAACATTATTTACCTGTTGATCTTCACATCAGACAATAGTGCATGCACCTCGATACAGGTATGAGAATTTACTTGTTCTTAGTCCACAGGTTTTATTTGATGGATGCTTATGACTACACTGGGCCAAATGTTATTGCTAGTTACATCACCAACTTTGGACTTGAAAGATTTGCTTCAATAGAGTCAGAATGGACTCATACCAGCACAAAACTAATCTAGAGACAGATGAAATAAGAAAATACCTTTATCAAACAACAATTACAGAAAGGTAATTTTTATTATTTTCCCTTTATTATTGACCTGCCAGGAACACTAACCAACATGGCTTGAAGATGCATTAGGAAATACCTAACTGCAGTTATATGCACAACTATTTAGGCACTAGCAACTTCCAGAAAACATCCAAAGTCCTAGAAAACATTAATATATCACCCACATAATGATTTTACAGGACCTTTAAGTCATCTTTGTGGAATGAATTCATACACTTAATCTAGTACAAAGCCAGAACAAACATTTACCTATAAATATTTTTGTAGAAAATTCTACAGACGGTGTTTCTTGTATTTTCTTAGCAATCACCCTTCAAGTTTTTCTATAACTAATTATTTGATCTGTCTTGTTTGTTGTTGTTTTTTTTGTTTTTTTGGTTTTTTTTTTTAATAAAAGGAACTATGCTAATAGTCAATCTGAAATTTGCAAGAAACTAAATGCAAGATGACGGAAACAAAGCAAACTTGACAAAACTGCTCTAGTCTTAAAAACAGGTGAACACTGAACCTCACTTACACCTTAACAGTGTGAGGGGTGGTTATTCATTCAGAGATTACTTCTCACCAAGCATTTTTCCTCCAAAAGAGCCAAGAGTGTAGATGCTGGCATGGCAAAGGTGCACTGTGAGTGACAACAGCACCAGCGCTGGCTGCACTCTGTACTGGGCACTGAATTGGTGCCTTCCAGATTTGATGAGTCCCTGAAGCCATAGGTAGTTTTCAAAATAAGAGGCAAGTTAATCAGCAAATTCTGGCATATCCTTGGAGCCAGAAGTATTCTCCTACTTACCCTCCCAGTCCCTCATATCAATAATGCAGAATTATGATTTTTAAATTAATTATGTACTCCTGACACCTAAGCATAAACAGGGAAAAGTCACTCTAGCCTCCAAAATTTACAAGTATTCTTTCTTTTAAGCAGGAACCTATTTCCTAATGGGAGGACATGACTTTGAAACGGTTTGTCTTTTTTCCTTTCCATAAGCAATATACAGAAGTTCAATTATTCATAAGAAGGACTAGCCATGTAAATAAGGACTGGAAGTCTGAGCACCGTGTTGCCAAAACACATCTGAAACACAAAAGGCAGTTTTAGCCCATCCCTTGCTAGGAGGATGGGATCTCAGGAGCCCTGGGTGGGGAAGGCAGGGTTCATAAATCTGCATTTACACCATATAGGGAGACCACTTACAGCAGGTTGGAACACACATACAGTGTGAAGTTTTACAAGAGATTTACAACAGTCAGAGTCAATAATGCAAAAACACAACTAGAGAGAACCTGTCTATCAAATGGTAGTCTGAAAAACAAAGCATAACTCTCAAAAACCTTGTCTACATGATGCCTTGATTCCTCCAGAAGGCTGAAGTTTGCTGGGCCACTGCATTCAGGAGATTCACCAATTCTTGCAACATGTCCTCATAAGGAGCATCTCCTGCTCTTTAAAACAGCAATTCTACCCACTTCAATCAGAAAGAGAGAATGATTTGGCATTTTTGTTGGCTGGTTATTTATAAGAGATCTACTCTAGATTAGTCCTGCTTGAGTGGCATCATAAATGGCTCCATTCCCCAGCAGTAGTCTACTTCAGATGGGAACCTGACAACCTCTACTTAGCGTGTCTTTCATAGTACACAATGAAGTGTAAAAACTGCTGTGAAAAAACCTGTTTCAAAACAAACCACCTCGGTAATAAGCATTTAAAACCACTTTTTATTAATATATTTCTTTGTGTACAAAACAAAAGTTTAATGCTACAACAAGCCTTGGACAATGATTTTGTTTGTTTTGCTGTGTTGTGTTTTTTTTCCTTCCTCTAAATTAAGTACTGCAGCAGCTTTATAAGGTCCAAAATAAATTATTTTAAATAAAGCGTTAAAGCGAGGCTTATGAAAGAGTTGCTTTTTCCCCTCATCACAGCTTAATAACATGGGGTTTTCAACCAAAAAGCTTAATCAAAATCCAAAGTGGAAATCCTAAATTAGTAAATATTGAATTTAACCACTTTTATATCTCAGGTATTAGCAAATACCTTTGGTCTACAGAGATACAGCCCCTTCTAATCCTTATCTGAATTTGCAATTAAGACTTCAGAGCTACAGATATCTGTACACAGCTCTGTACACAGCTCTGCTCTCTTATTTTTAAATTATTGGACCCAAATCAAATCAGTCTTCAAATACATTGGAAAGCAAATGTCTTATGTCTAATTGAACTAATAGATAACGCTCTTTTTAATACTGTTAATGCTTAGTGTGGGCTTCACACTGACAGAAGCAAGGGGAGAGAGAGAATTAGAAAAAATCCACATAGAAAACCTTGTCATTATGTTAGTACCATGCAGTTCCTTGGTATAAAGATAGGGAAAAGCTAATATTTACAAATTATTTGTTTTGTTGTCATCAATCCCCTCCCCTCCAAAAATTAAAAAAAAAAAAAAAAAAGAAAATTTCTAAATGTGTTAGGAGCTAGATTCTTCTTCTCTTTCACTAATTGTCACCTCCAATAGGACATTGTAAGAGCCTGAAAATGAAGCACTTAAGAGTTTTCTTTTCCAGTCTCCTGTGGGCTTCTCTCAGTTTATCGCAAATGAACAATCGTGTTGGAAGGGGCACCGTCTGTTTAATGTCATTAGTGATTGTTTCATAAAACAAACAGCCGCTCCACCATTCTGCTGCAGTTAATCTTAAATCTAAACGTGGCGGCACTTGGGGAGAGTCTCAAACATGGTTTGTTCTAACCAATGCAGGGCTCTTAATCTATTGCAAGTCAGGGTGCTTATCTCTCTGCTCAGCTCAGAGCAGTGATTTCTTTGTCCAAATATCAAACCAAACCCAGTTAATATCATGCTTCCAGCCTTTTCCCAAAGATTTTTCCTCCTTAAATTGTGGTCAAAGCCTAAGGCATATTTATTTACTGCTTATACAATTTCATGCTTATTTTTCAATATTAGCAAAGTCAAACTATTTCCAAGTTAGTGCACAAGGGTATTTCAATGAGCTTAATCAGCCAGGTGAACTGATAATTTGAAGATTTGCCTAATTGTGCTAGAAAATCATTCATTCTGGATTAAGCCTATAGTGGCACATGTGTTTATAACAATTATGGGTTTTTATACAAAAGCTCAAGTCAAAGGAGTATTAATCACCTTAAACTTTCCTTAGTGTTTGTAGAAGCAAAGGTTGCCATCACTTCAAATTTATAGTAGCAGCAGCCAATAGAACCTGAATACACAAAAAGAACCAATAAACAATCCTAGTGCTGAAGAAAATTTCACAATAGTTTCTGCCAAATGCCTCTTCTATTCCTCCATGAAAAAAAAAAAAAAAAAATTACCCACATGCTTTCTAGTGCTACCACACCCTTATCTGATACTCGGGCATATTTTGGCAGCTTGCATATTTTGGCAAATTACAACACATTTACAAGGGTATTTATGAAAATAAAGAGGTAATATCTCTAATGCACTTGTATACAATAGATTTTAACTCTCTTCTCACTTATCTTAAATCTGTCGAGTCTGTCATGAATTACAAATTCATGTAATTCATGTCCTGAATTTGAAACAAATGTGTACACGTGTTCTTACAAAGTAAGAAGAAAAAAGTTTCTTTTGATCATAAGGTAGTCCAAGTGATTGGGCTGAGTAAGAGGACAGACATCTCCTATGACAAGTACTCAAATGAAGGGGGCAATGGAAAAACAGTTCTGCTGCTCAGGGTAAGCCTGCAGCAATTTTTTGGCCTTACTGTTACCGACGTACAATGCCCTAAGCCCTACGGACAAAAGCCTCAACAGCAAAAGAATCCTGAGAATTTGTTCACAAAGAAAGAATTAAAACTAAGTAATTGATGCTTACCTATCATAATTCTTAGAGGTAAGGAAAAGTCATGTAAGGCAAACACTGGTGGGCAGGTATGCCAAAAACATCTTCTATAAAGCCACAGTACTAATGCTTATATAGTTTATATAGATATTCCCTGGTTATATTTAGCACATTAAGCTACAGACACTTGTCAACATGATGAAGGTATGCAATTTTTTTCTCTCTTCATTTCAAAAATGCAAAAGAAACCAAAACCAGCAATACATGTAAGCCCCCACTCTTTTGTGGTCTGTCCCTCGGGACTTGTATTATTATATTTATATTTATATTATATTTATATATATTTATATTATATTAAGGGACTCCCTTAATAAACACAAATAATTGTCTTTTTCTTTTCTCATTAAACAAAACAAAACAAAAAAAAAAAAAGGGTTGGGAAAGAGGGAGAAGGAAAATCAATTCAACTCAGGTTTTTCTATATCTTCATATCACTTCCCATCTCAAATGTCTGGAGTAGAATTTCAATTTACTGGTAGGAGTCCAAGAGAAGCCCGGCTGCCTCTGTTGCTCCCGGTCATGCCCCATAATTGTAGAGGGACCTGCATTTTTCAGCCAATGACACAGCTTACAAAAATAGATACACTGAGTTATTTGATAAAGGAACCAAAGCCTGTCACTCCTGTTCAAGTGCCAAACAACATGAGAGTGAGTAGGATTGTGTTCAGATCCCAAACTGGCCAGGCTTATTATCCCACAGAGCCATCTCGTATTGGTAGGGGCGAGGGCTGGAAGAGGCCACAAAGAACATTAAAAAGAAAAAAAAAAAAAGTGAGGGGAGGAAAAAACCAACATCACATGCAAGTCAGTCAATTCCAAATCCTCCCTTTTTCTGGAGAAAATTTAGCTACTGTGTTTCCAGACTGTCACCTTTCCAGAAAGCTCTCCAGCGTGAGGTAGAAGTGGTATCTTTATGTCTTTCCTTCACATCTCTCTTCAAAGAGGAGAAATGTTGGCATGTATACATCCTCTCTTGTGTTCAAAAATAATTCTGAATCCCAAATAACATTCTTCTGAAGAACAATTTTAAAGCACTGCTAAGAAATAAAAATAACTGCTAACAGCTCTCTGCAGCAAAATTTTGGGCAAAGATACTTGTAACTCTGTGGAGCTACAAAACCTAATTTCTAATATATATTTTACTGGACAATCAATGGATCCCTTTTCAAAAAAGTACTTTTATCAGAGAGAAAGAAGCATGCTCATAAATAAGTGGCTGATAAAATATCTTTGGTTTATAAGAAACATTTGAATGAATGCTTGTACTTTTATTTACTCTTAGTAACAGCCACCAACACTGATCCCAGCATTTTTCCTTCTTCTCTTCATTAGATTTATTTCTGAGCATCAGAAGTAATCAGGTCTATAGCAATTCAAAGACAAATACTAAATGTTCCATAATGCTAAGTATTTCTTGATTATAAGAGTCATATAATATCACAAGCCATATTTTCACAGAAATATGTTGCAGTGCATGTCCTATATTGCCCCACAGCTGAACAAGCCAAGTGAAGTGAGTCCTGTTGCAGTGGTACTTTATGCTCACCATGATACGCTCCATACTTTACAGATTATAAAAAATCAAAGGTCATTGTTTGAAGGTGCATGCACCTCCTAATGCACCAGTGTATTAAGTTAATATTTTCTACTTAATAATCAAGAAAAAGCCCAATTATTGAAAGAGCAAGTGAAAATAAAACCATAATTATCAAGCACAGACTTTCCACTTTCAAGGGCTGATGCAGGTTAAGACAAAATATGTTCTAGCAAGAGTAAACTGAACCAACAACTCTGCAGATCCTGCAGGCCTGATCCCAGGTCAGAGTTTATTTAGAGCCCAATCTGAAACAAGGTCTATTCTCTTGTTTTTGAGAGGTCAAATCCTGTCATGCAGAGTAACCCCACACACCTGTCAGCTCCCTTTCCCACCACAGGCTGATCCATCTTCCCCAGCAGGCATAAAAGAAGGGCAGCAGACCTGCTGCTGGAGCTGGTAGCAAAACCTGAGCAGGCAACAACAGGGCGATGCTCCCCTCTCAGCAATGCAAAAACATCCATGAAGACCTTGTTCAGGTGGGAACTACAACAAGGAACCAAGGGGCAACTTCCAGCAGAAGCAACATAAAATATTTCATGATCCTCATAAGCTTCAGATTTATTTGTATTTGGATAACAAAACAAATCCTTGCATCCATCCTGGAAAACTTATGCCATGCTCTTCCTTCTCAACAAAAATGTCACTATGCCGCCAAACAAGTAACATCTCAGAGCACTGTGATTAGTTACTCTTCAAATAAAATAATCTCTGCAAATAATCACCTCCCAGTTTCTCTCATCTTCATTCTCTCAGTTGCTGCTCTTCCTCCTCTTAGCTACTTTTCTTATTATCTTATCCATATATTAATTCTTCCTCCCACTTGGCTTATTTCATTCCTCTCTGTCCTTTTCCCCCCTCTACTTGTACAACTTCCTCTCTGCTTGACAAGTAACTTCAATTACATCTGAATTACAGAAGTCTAATTTGAAGACCCTTGATCAAATGTTCCATTCAGCAACCATTTCCATTGAAAACGAAACACAGGTCCAGACCAAACACAGACATGAACATGTGACCTCAGGCTTACAGAGACAGGCATTTGTGCCGATTGGAAGTTCAAAGACCTGTGTGCTTTGTTTATTAATAATATGGGTATAAAGCAAAAAGAAACACTCAGGACAACAGCCCTGAAAGCCCATCCTGATAGGCAAATCTGAAGGCAATCATCAACACTATTATGTTTTTACTTATCAAAAGGCTATTTAAACAATGAGATACAAGCCCTTTAAATGACGTAGACACTTGGACTGTGTAAAAGGGGTTGCCATAAAGATCAGGCTGGCTTTGATTTCCAAGTACTGCAAATATGGAAAATTTAAGTCTACCCTTTTAATTGGCACTCTGGGCAGTTTACTCAATCAGTTAAACACCTTCAATGAATGAAATTCCCATAGGAAAGAAGGTTCCATAATCTATTCACTAGGAGTCCCACTTATTCATATAAGAAATACTGTTATAAGTACTATAGAAATGTTCCTCCTTCCTGACTGCTCCCTTGTCTCTATAATACCCCTGAAACTCTGCTTAGTCTTGGCATATTCTAAACTGTTCAGGTTTCAGGCCCTGAATGTAATGGGTTTCTGTCCAAAGACTGGAGAATTCACCTCATAAACCTAAATGCTGTGTCTTTTAAATACTATTAAAATTGTATACATATAGGTTGAATCAAAATTAGATTTACCATATTTTCTTATTTTTATACTGCTATGTTTACACTTGCTATGGAGTATCTTCTTTGTGGCATATGCAGCCTGCTAATCCTCAGTTAGCCTTCTGTGTCAAGTTTTCTATTAAGACATTTTTCAGGTAACAGTAAAGATTGCTATCTGAGAAAATAAAAAAAAACTAATTCTTTTACCTGATCTTTTCAAACATCACAGTATGCTCCAAGGCATCTCTGCCTGACCACCTCAAAAGCCTGAACAGAGTATTTGTAATTGCAAAAAACCTGAACTTTTTTATCATGATAATGAAAAGGAACAAGAGGAGATTTTACTTCTAGTTTGTTAAAAAAGACTGAATTTTATTTAGAATGCTCATTAGTCTATAGAAAAACCTAACGGGGAAAACTGGGGATTCTGTGTTTGAGAATTGAATGTGAACTAATGTGGCTTATACAGCAGTAGTGAAATAAGCTGAGCATTGCAGAAGAACAAATTTCACTCCCTTGAATTTTCATCAGCCCATAAACCCAACAGTCTGGGAGAACAGAGTCACCCTGCATTGTTAACAGAGTATAAAGGTAACTCATCACATGGTAGTTATTACAAACACAAAGCCAGTTGGCTGAGCAATAGTTGCAGGCCAGCAGAAACCCTTTGTGGCACCCAAGCTTCTAAAAATAATTATCACTGTTGTTATTAATAACAACATCAATGCAAGCAACTAGTACTAGGAGGGAATATCCACAATTCCATTGCATTACCGTACACAGTTTTCTCAAGGGCACATTTGTTGTCAATTGCTACCACAGCTGTAGATAAGATCATGGTGGAGGTTTTTCAAATTCATAAATATGAATATAGAAGTCTAAACCTGACTTTTATGCTGATTTTACTTTCATGAGATTCTGCTTTCAAACTGTATAGCTGTAGAGCAGTTTCACAGTGATCATGCAGACAGCAACAATGTGGATTTGTCTGCATACAGTAGCTTCATCTCCAGCTTCCTAGTGCAATCTACTAGGGAGTAGCACCCTAACAAAAAAAAAAATCTGCCCATACTTGGAACATGTAATGCTTTCATTTTTTTAATAATGACATCTGATGAGAAACCACAGCTGCTCTTCCATGCTAAGTATTGATGGAAAGATCCACATAGTAATTTCCAAGGGAGGGGGAAAAGCAATAATCTTTCAGCCATGTTGCACATCCATTTCCGAACACAGCAGAAACCTCATACACTGTTTGCAAAAAACAACAAAAACATAGGTTTATGTCAGAGAGATGGAAAGTTTGATGGCTTCTTACAGGCTGTGTTAACAACCCCATTTGATTCTCTCTTGTATACTCGTGAGAATCAAAGCAATGCAGCAAACTGGCTTGTCAATGCAGATAAATATCTGCACAAAGGAGGTGGTTTGATGGTTAGTATCTCATTAGTCTGCCATAAGGATTGAACAGACTGAACAAATTTCCCCAGTTTTTCTCCTCATTTTTTTCTTGGAAGAGTTGAGAGGAAATAATAAAATTAAAATAATAAAAATACAAGGAGTTCAGATCACAAATGGTATGCATAACACCACAAGAAACGTCTTGTATCAGAGAGTACTTTCACCTGAAGAGTTCAAGGCACTGGAAGCAATAACCAACTTGCAAAAGGCCTAATGTATTTTGCATCTCAAATGTGCTCCTGAACCTGGCTAGCTTGCTCTTTAGTTTTAAGCACAAATTTAATTTCCGCTAGAGATGCAGTGAATTACACTGATCTAATTTAAGCAACAGTGAACTTTATTAACCTCGTGGGATTGCCAAGTTTTTCAGCACTTCCTTTTGGGACTGCACACGGGTGTGCTGAGCTCCCTAGAAGAACTTCCAACAGCAGGAGGTGGTCATCTCCTTTGAAAAGTTTTAAGATGTGCATGCACTTAATTATATGTTCAGGTACATGTATCTGTGGGTATATACACACAAAGTAATATGTGCACAGAGTTGTGTGTGCATGCAGTCTACAGGCTGCTTTTCAACAATCAAGCAGTCACTGGAGGAACAGTGAATGGACAACTATGGCACAGAGTATATTCTCTCTAGGGAACTCTGTAGGAGTGTGGCTGACTGCTACACAAGTATCACGGGAAGGATATGGCCCTGAAAGTCTCCAAAGGCCAAAGGTACTGCATTTTTCTTGACTAACTCAAATGCTGAGTTGAGATTTGTAAAGTGGGTCTTGTGGTGTGAAGTTCTGCTAGTTTGGGATTAAGCAGAAGTAATAAACGTTATTTGAGTGAAAACCTCAAAGTGGACTTGGACACTGGTTTTCAAGGGGAAATGTTTTCTCTCCTGCCACAAGCTCTTTCCTGCACAGAAATGAAAGTGTGACAATTGCAATAATAAACAATTCCATAGAAGATGCATAGCTGCTACTATCAGTAGTAATTTATTCCTGTAGTTGGAGAATGTTTTCTGAATGATCACATGGACAATTACTATTTGTTCTTTGTATTACCACTGTGCTCATAGACCATGACCTACTGTCTTGTAAATGCTGAAAAAATTCCAAACAAAAGGACAGTTCATGCCACAAGCAGCATGAACAACATAATATGGCTGTAAATTTGAGCAGGCATCAACAGCCAATGAAACAGCCTGACAATGAAACAACCAGGAACACAGAAATTGCCACATGGGCTCAAAGCTAGTTTCATCTAGATCTATAAGCAGAATGTGATGTGTCAGCAGAAAATGAAAAAAAAATCCCTCTGCACTAGGCCAATCTGGGATAACCCATCCCCCAGGAAAGCATCCTTGCAATGTCTCCTAGCAATTAAGAGTGCAAATTTAAAGCATATAATTTCAGATCTCTTTTGGTAGTCTTTTTTCAATAGATCATAACAACACAGAATATTCTCATTCATATAAATCACCAGACCTTTTCCTAAAACTCATCAAATCCCTTAGCAACATTCCAGAGCAAAGAAGTCCATTACCTAATTGCACATCAGGTGAAAAATTATTATTTATCTGCCATCTTTCTGTAATGTTCCCCTGTTCTTGTATCAAGAGAAAGAGAGAAAAACTCTTCCCCAACAGCCTTCTCTATGCAAAATAACAAATTTTAGAGTCTTATCATGTACTTTTTTATTCATCTCTTCTCAAAGGTAGCAATCCCACTCTTTTCAATCTCTCCTCATATGACAGTTTTCCCATGTGCCTGATCATTCTTCTTGCCTCACTCTGAGCTTCTGGTAAATCTGTAATAGCCTGTTTGAGATGGTGTCACCCACTTGATGAACCAGCATAATTTACATAATGGCATTACTGTATTTCTCATATTATTCTTTATTCTTTCCTCATCTACCTAAACCTGTCTTTTGATTGAAGCTGTGCAGTGAGCAGATGTTGTCAAGTAACCATTGGTATTGATGGCTGCGTTTCTTTCCTGAGTTCATACAGTTATTTTATAGCACATTTAGGCAAACAGTAAAATTTTTAGGCAGACAAGTAGCAAAGCTTTTCCATCCCAGTTGTTATTACTATGCATTAATCTTCAATGAATTTCATGTATTATTATGCATTAAGTACTTTAGAATTTTCCTACAATCTCTGATCTAGATTTGACTAAATAATTTTACATCTGCCAATTTTCCCAGGGCTCATTCTTACAGATTTAAAAAAAAAACAAACCATAAAACAAACAAACAAAAAAACAAAAAAAAAAACAAAACAAAAAAAAAAAAAAAAAAAAAAAAAAAAAAAAAAAAAACAAAAAAAAAAAACCAAAAAAACCCAAAAAAAAAACAGAAAAAACCCCACCAAACAAACAAAAACCCAAACCAAACAAAAAAACAGACATGCAACAGCTTCCTTAGGTTATCAACATGGCTTAACTCATGCCTGGAAGGAAATAAAGCCTTACAAAGGTGAGAAGGTGTAGGAATGCTCCTGCCAGTTTCTCTTGTGAAACTACCAAATAGATGGGAAAAATATATTATACAGGGAAGAATTATCTATACAGAACTGAGCCCTCCACCTAGCACTCCATCAAGGGAAATCATATTCAGTTACTACAAACTGGAGCTGAATTACAACTGATTAGAGGTAAATGCTGCCATATTGTGCAAGTGACTACACTTAAATCAGCACACAGGATTTTTACTTCAATTCCTTTAATTATTATAACTCAGCAGTCTGGAAATTCTTGAAAATAAAAGTAGTCTGAATCCCTCCCAGTGAAGGAACATCCATGTATATGAGCTTCATCCCACCTCTCATCACAAGTCAGTGCACTGTTCCCCAGCTTATTTCAGTTCCAGTCAAAAAGCTAGGCTGTTAATTCAAGCATTACAGAACAAGGATAAACTACAGCCAGCAATCCAGGGATCAAGTTGATAGAACAACGTGAACGCACACTGCACCACCAGCATATGCCACAGATAAGATTCAAACTATGTTACATTAATGTCTGACTTATGAAGTAGTAGTGAAATAGCAATACTGAGCATTAGTTACATTGTGTTCATATAACTGTAATTCCTTATGACTAAAAACCTGTATAAAATAGTTTTTGCCAATTATTTTGAGGACATTTTCAATGCTTCTTTTCTCAGCTAACTCTTCTCTTTGATATATATGATCCCCACAAATTATCTCTTTCAAACAGGCTCACTTAATTTATTTAACAGCATCAAAGACTCTAATTAAAAATTTTTAAAAAGGGAAAAAGAAAAAGAAAGAAAAAATAATTGAGTTTTTTAGGACAAGTTTATTCCTTGGCCATGATCTTCATAGCTCAGTCTTTGCACTATGGAACTGTTAAGTCAGCCTAAAAGAAGAGCAGTTCTGGTTACAGCCAAATTGCCAACATCTTTCTTGAAAAGACCCCAAACTCTTCATTCTTAATTATTGCAAGAAACTAAGAAGTTGCTTTGACCTGGTGCCTCCAAAACCTCTTTCAGGAAACCCAGTGAAGTTCAGGGCATGAGTTCTCCAGGCACAGAGGAGAACGCATACGCACTCTGCACCCCACAGGACGTTATGGACAGGGAAGTTCTCTGGAGCCGTACCGCAGACGTCTGGATTAGCTCTGTTTCAGACATCCTGCAGACATCCCAACACAGTCAGTGCATGGAGGAGAGGTCCTCCAGAAGGATATTCACATGTCCTAACTGAACACCTGAAGTGGGATGTGAAAATCCTTCTCTGAAGCAACGCTTTCTAAAGATACACAGTTGCAACTGTTCCTGAAATTCAGGTGGAATACTACAGCAAGATGTTGTAAGTAATCACAGTTTACCAGCATCTCATCTACAGAAAAAGGGAACTAGAACAATGCTGGTAGGTTACGCATAAATCTTACCAAGCCTAGTGTGGAATAATTCATAGGATCCTCTTGAAATATGCCTAAAATATTCATCTGAATATAGAAAAAAATATTTTACACACTTTTGCTACTTAAAGCTGAGGGGAGGGGACACAAAACACTGTTGCCTTTAAAAGAGCCTATACTTGGATTCCAAAATGCGGTGATATTTTGTAGGCTCTATGATGAAACCATTCACACAATCTTAGCAATAACTTTCAACCCTCAACAACAGCTGTTGAAGTGATTAAAAGTAAATTTCTATTAAAAAAAAAAAAAACACCAAAAAGCAAAACAACAAAAAACCCAGGGACATTTTCACTTGCTACTAGATGACTTAGTAACACTGAGCTCTGCCTCCCATGAATAAAGCCATGGTGTCCTCATTCTTTGACCATTAAATATCTTCTCTGTGTGTCTGTGCCTCCCTGCACATATTAATACATGAGTTCCAAGCTGCTGATCAAATTGCATGCAAAAAATATCTAGTAGTGGCCTGTAAAGATGATGATTTTAAATAGCTAAGGAGAAATTAACTTTCCACTCAAGATTTCAAGTTGTTGACTTAAACTAATCAATACGTATCATTTCCAATCTTCACGTTATTGTGTGCTGGAAAAGTTAGCGCTGAGCTGCAGAATTAGGTCACTTGCATTAGATGATCTAATTAACCAGTTCTTCCTTTAAGAGAGCACTTGCTCGGCTTTCAAGACTACTCCAGCATTTTGTCAATAGAGTTCAGAATAGGGCTAATGATTACCATTAAAGAAAGCCCAGAGTGATTTTAAGAACTTATCTTTCTGTATTTTGTTCTTTATATCCAACTGTGGGATCCTGGAGTACAGTCACTTCAGACAACTGCTGAAGTTTAGAAAAAAAAATAATAAAAGAAAGAGGTCGGGGAGGGAGCAAAAGGAAAATTTTCTGCAACTAGGAAAGTCAAGCTACTTCAACACAAAATAGTCCCCTCCAATTTAAGCTGATGATAGAAAAACCACACATCTCAAGACCCACCATTAATATAATTTTATGATTAGTCTTGGGGGGGCTTATAAAACCAACATTAACATGTAGACAAAATTATTTTCCTATACTGGTCTCTTGCTTTGATTCCTGACCTTTGTCATTTATTTCACTGTAACACAACTCCTCCTAAATTCTTTGACTTCAGGGTCCTTGCTGTAACTACAGTTGTGCTTTCCTGTGCTTGTGTATATCATTGCTCAAATGGCCTTCAGTGCTCTGCCTCGTCCACTCATGACAGAGTGTCTTCAGCCAAACCACTGCTTCCTTTGCCAATCCACCTCAATACCTGCCTTAAGCTCTTGGGGACACTTTCTCACTGATTTTCAGTTTCTTGAACCCTCCTGACAGGAGCTCAAACACAATCCTGACTGATTTCAAAGACGGTGAATATGGCTGTGTGCTCTGTACACATCACATGTATGAGATTCTACGCCTATTTGCAACATCCCTTTTTCCTTTGTTGCTGTAGGGGTTATTTAATTTAAATAACTAGGTGAGAAAAATACTAGACCCTACTACTTCTGAAGAAACCTGCATTGCTCAACCATGCACACCACCACAAGCAGAACAGTGGCTCTAATACCATTATATTCCCCTTCCTCCACAACACTCATTAGGACGTGCCCAGTAGCCACCAGTGAGGACACCTTCACACCCCTGAGTTTTTCCCATTTTTTCCCAGCCCTGAGGACCACAGGGACCTGTACTATGCTCTGCTGGGAAGCCTAGCTTCAGTGCATATTCCTCCCATCACTAGTGTTTGATATGGTAAAGATTTCAAATCTGCCTGTGCTTTTCACATGCTTTTACGGTGTAAAAGGGGGCCTTCAGGTGAAATACGGTAGCAACACAAACAAAAAAATATTGCTTCAGATTACTGCTCCATTTAGTGTGCTCAGTTTATGTTCCAGTAGTTGAATTCTCCAGTTAACTACTTTGTTTGCTTTTTTTAATAAATCTTTTTGAATTCTGATATCTCCTCATAGCGCTATCTCAGTTACTGAGACTTTTTCCTTTACACTTTTATATAAGGCTACTCCTCCTTCCTGCTGCCTTCCTCTTTGATCTGCTCTCAGAAGTTAGAAATTATTGAAGAAGTTAGAAATTATTGACCACGCACGCTGTGTTGATTTTCCTGCTTGCCATTTGAACAAATTGTCATCATTATGCAATTCTTCTAGAAACAGACAAGTTTGAGGTGAAGCTTGTCTGGAGAGCTAAAGAGGCCAACAACCCTTTTTGATTTTATCTACGCTTGAATCAAGTTTTGCACAGGATGAAAAGGTAAATTCCAAAACTCCAAGGCTGATGATCTAAAATGCAATAAGACATTGGGCAAAAGCTTGCTGAAAATCAATGGGAAACTCCTGCTGTTTTTAACCCTTGCCCCTTTCAGTACTTAGTGAGGAATTTGTATATGACTTGGCATCCATGTTATGTTAATAAAGGAAATCTTGCTCAATTTAAATTAGTAATGGGCCAATGTAGGCAGCTGGGCTACATACACTGATTTCAACATGTAGGCATCTCTTAAGAGTCGCCACTTCCATGCAGGCCCTTTGCTTTTCGCATGACTTAGAAATTTAAAGCAAAGTATATCATCAATATTTTAGTGTATATACTCCTTTCTAATAAGATCTGTAAGATACAGGTCTGGCCTTAGATTAAAAGTAAAACATGCCAATTTATTATTCCCATTGCATTTTTGGCCAGTGTAATTTAAAAATTAAAATCCCAATAAAGTATACCTTGAATAATTAATTCATCTGCTTTTACATAATTTGGGCCTTTTTTTTTCCACCCCCAAATGGGAATGGCTGTTACTGTCAACAAACAGCAATCCTCAACTATTTTCACCCTGGATTCCTGTGGATCTCTAGATTATAATTTTAAAATTGTGATTACTGGGACAATGCTCTGAGAGGGTTTACAAACCAGGGTGCCCAAACTTAGCAAAAGAGGCATTCAGCATCCAGAGAAAGTCCTCTGCCAAAATTTATGAGGTTCCTTCAACATATATTTCCAACCTAGCTTTACGTCAACAGTTTGAGAGCAGCAGTGCCAAGAGCAGCAGCACAGCTTCTAATGTCTACATTGTAACACTGTTTTCAATTTAAAAGCAAAGAGCCATGCTACCCTTTAAGATACAATTAAAAGAGCAAATATGATTTGATTTATTAAAAGCTCCTAATAAGCAAAGCCAGCCAGCTGGGCTCAATCTACAAGGAGGAGAATGATGGATGAATTGATGGATGCATAGTTCACCTGACAACTAATCCCCACAGCAGCTATGGTGGTGGGTCTGTGGGAAGTGGTACAATTGGGCACAAATCATCATCTTCGTCATTTGAATGCCTATGGCAGCTTTTAGTCCTCTATCTCACAGATCTTTGCAGATGCTTAATTAAGCCTCATGCTATCCCCTCAAGGGAAGTCAATATTAGTTTACCTATAGGTAAACTGAGATACAGCAATGAGCAACTTGCTCAAGGTCACAGAGTGGGCTAGTGGCAAAGCCATGAATGAAACTCTCTAAATTTGACCCCAGCAGCCTGATTTAATTATGAAATGATGTTCTCCTTCTGAGTTCCACACTGGAAATAGAAGTGGCAGATGCTTTTGGGAAGGAAGTAAAATGTGGGAAAAACAAGAGGTAACAAAGTAGCAAAAGAAATCCCCAACAATGTAGAACCTATGCTCAAAACAAATCAATTGGAAAATTACTCTCTAAATGTGGAAACAACTCTACTGGGCATCTTTCGTTGAATAAATAAAATAGTTTCCTTTACTGAGGGGAGAATTTCATCATTTTACTTGCTCCCTAAACTACCACTCTCAACAACTAATTAATGTTAGTGGCTGGATAAGTAAACTAAACCATTGTGGTAGCATTTCTCAGATATTTTGCATGTATGCAGATGGTGAAAAAAAACAGATGGAGAGTAATATAATGAATTGAAATGTTCTATTTAAAAACTGTTTGTCAGCTGTAGCTAAGTTGACACTGTCATCATGGCAACAAATCACAACAGTTTGCGTGTTATGCCTCTACGCTCAAGCCTGCTTCTTGGAGCCGAACTGCTGGAGACTGGAAGTTCTCAGCAGCGCAGTGAGTGGAACAGCAAACAGGCCATTGCTACCTCAGTTTTCTACTGCACTCGGACTGGAAGGAGAAAGGTCAACAGAGCACTTGGGTTTATAACAAACTGATGGTTACCTCTAGTATGTTGCACCAGATTAAAAAAATAAATAAACCAATCTACATAAGCAAAACCATACAAAGCGGCATCACGGTTCAAGGTGCTGATAAAGGGCTAATGTTTTTCAGCTCAAGGTCACTGGCTGAAGTTGAGTTTTTTCTTGATGTAACTCAAAGTCATTACAACCTCCTGTTCAAATCCTGTTCTATCTAAAATGCACTTCTGGTCCCTCTGCAGTTCCCAGTGGACTGCAGCCCAGGAATATTTAAAAACCAAACAATTTCAGCTGGCAGTGCTTGGCGCCTTCATTGATATCCTCATGGAGGAGTGAGTGGGCACTGACATGAGGCTTCCTGAGCATCCCAGTACAGATTACCCAGTTTGGGAGGTGCCTGGCCAGGATCTGTTTCTGGACTCAGTCCACTCTTACAGCAGTACAGGGGCTCTAGGCCTGAGTACTGCCACTTCGAAACTCCCCATCACTTTGCACTGAATTTTGGGGATTTCGCTGTCTATCCATAAAAGGAAAATAATACACATTTTCATATTCCTAATTTATTGCCCAAATACAAAGGCGGTGAATCTGTAGAGGGGGAAAGAGCAAGTAATTTTACAAGGTGAAGAAGAATCAAACCTTTGAATCCTTTTCTGATTAAACTTCAACCCCAGCTGAAGTCCAAGTGGGGATCTCACATCACCCATTTGTAATTATGATTTCACTACTATTCATTCTAGACAGTAATAACGTTTACCAGGCCTAAGATTTCTGTCATCTTCTCACAGGGCTTTTGAAACTAAGTCGTGCTGCTAAAATAGCCTGCAATTCTTAACTACTCCAGATTAATTTAAATGGATTTGCATTTACATTTCCTTTACTTGTATTAGTTATGGCTATGCACAGTCAAAAACAGTAATTAATAAAGAGAAAAAAATGGAAAAGACCAATTTTTCTTTACATCCCTGGTAACTGCTTGAATCTAATAGAACTAATGCTTGTGTAAAAGAGTGGAAAATGATAGGCAAATACATCTCAAACACTCTGCTTGCTCTTAATTATTCCACTTTTTTAGGAGAGGTGAGAAAAATGTCTTCAGAACTGCCTACTCAATAGAGCATGAATAATGAAAATATCTCTACACAGCTTGCAACCTCCTATAATGATGGCTGTAGGAAAATAGTACATTATTAAACATTGTGGCAAATGCATAGGACAATTATATCTCAGTTCCTTATTTTGCCAGATTTATGTATTTAGTTAGTTGTGATCATAGTTATTTGCAGTAATTCTGTGGGTGCAGAATTGCTCTATTGTCTCAGTTTTTACACATGGAAGGATAGAGATTGTCACGAGGGAAAAATCAGACACTGGTTTTAGCAGCAAGGACTTGATTTATTATTGCTTCAAACAAGTTTCATGCATTAAAGATCCCTGTACAGAACATGACATGTTCTTTCTTTAAAAACAGCTACACACTTTAGGACAAGTGACATGATCCAAATGGTCTCAACTGACATTGATGGGCTATTCTAATGCAGCACAGAATGTCTCCCTGATTCAATGCATTTAGCATATTTTTCAAACAGAGAGGAGAAGAATAAAGGGAAAAAATACTTAGTTAAAATGAAATCTCTGTTCTGCAAAAATTCAGTTTTCATCTCACTTTCAGTATTGGCTGCTATCCCTTAGGCTAAAGAAAGCATTTCTACAAACAGGCACACATAACCCCCTTTATTCAGATATGAATTTCAGCATTCGAAAAATCATCTTTTGAGGGTCATATCTGAGATCCACTGATCTGAAGGGAAAACATTCCCTCATCTTCACTTGCCTTTAGATCAGGTCCGTACAGATGTGTTAATTATAGGAAATAAACTGCCAAGTAACACCACTGAAGCAAAACATCAAGTAGAAGTTTTCACCAGGAGAAAAAGGGGGCAAAGCAAGAGGAGACTGACAGAACTGAAGGGACACAATGGTATCACACAGGGTACTGCCAACGTGGTGTCTTCAACTGCTCTAACACAATTCATCTTAAGAAAATCCTAAAGCACTTCTTATAGAAAAGCAAAGCACAATTTTAGATTTTAACAAGAATGAAATATTTTACAGTTAAGTACCCCCCAAAAAGGCAACTAATTATGCAAAAAAAAAAAAAGCTAGTTTATTGTTTTACTCCCTTGCAAACATATGAAGATATGAACCTTCTTTGGCTGTTTATCACTTGTTGGGGTTTTTTTTCCATTTATTTTGTTTTTGGGGGTGAGGAGAGAGTGGTGGCAGTGGTTATGTTATTCTGGATTTAAATGGACAGAACAAGCCTCCACCACTAAGGTTCCAAGGAGTTATAGACAACGCAAATATTCTTTCTTCCTTCATCATTTGCCAACTTCTCTCCTGCTTTCCTCCCACAGTCTCACTCTTGTTAAGTCCTTTTCAAGGCTGTGACTTCCTTTCTCACCCACACATCAAGTCCTTACTGACATGAAAGGTTCCACACACACATTTCAGATACAACAGACACAACAACTGCTCCTTTAAGTCCACACCTCCACTTCTTAATACCCAGAAAAATAAACTATCTAAGAAACCAGCAGAACAGAGTGTCAGTCATCATGTAAGAACTGCCGCACCAAGCTATGCTGAATTACATACACCAAAGCAAGGAGATGGCCCATTGACCATAGCAGTTGTTTTCAGCTCTAATCTCAGCTCTTCAGTGCCAACGTAACCACCATGGCAGAGACCAACATCAGCCTCTACTCAGACACCTGACCAGCAAGGGCTGCACAGAAACAAAGGGCTCTGCTACATACCCACTCCCCAGCGGAGAAATTCCAGTGAATTAAGCAATTATGTCACCAATATGTAATGGCAAGTCAGAACATACCAGACCATTTTAAATCACAAGAGATTTTTGCCTTGATTTTATTCTATCCCTGCACAGACAGCCTTTGCTAATAAGCAACATATCTAAAAAAAGATATCCTAATCACAAGAGTGAAAGCACTTAAACAATGCTTTCAGTATTATCCCAGCATATCTCTTTTATTCACTTAAAACCTCCCAAAAAGTCCAACTATTATCTCCCACCTATAAGTGATCAAATCTGTTTCACAAGATGCTGTGATAAAGCTCAGCAGACGAGCTGCTATATACTGACTGCTGTTTCATATGCTCTCAGTGTTAGTCTTGATCTTCATGTAGCAATTGCACATTGATGATTTCCTAAATCCTCCATTTTGTATTACAGTCTCTGCCTATTTCTCCCTAGGTTCATTGTTACCTTAAGACAGGAATGGAAAGACTACTTGTCCAAGAAGTAAAGAGATACCAGGCTAACTTACTATCTTTTAGGAATCCTCCCAGAATATTTTGGGAGGAATGACTGAGTTGACTGTTTCACAGCATTTACCTGTGGTATTTGGAAAAGGAATGAAGGTGCTGTAGGTCCACAAGAGCAACACCTTTGAGAGCAAGCTTAAACACCCTGCATGTAACTCCAGCAGATTTTCTACAGTTCAATGTATTTTCACACAACAGAATGCTGAGATTACAGGTAGAGGTGTGAAAGCAGCTGAGACCATAACCAAAATATATTGCCAATCTGCAATCTTCAGCCTTTCCTACAAACAGCCAGTGATGTCTTTCCAAATGAAAAATATGGGTATCCAATTCCCGTCCTAAGTTACAACAGGTGGGTTTCCTCTGACCACAGATGAGTGTAATGCCACCAAAGTTCAGTATCTCTTTAAAGCTGAGAGAGAGAGAGGCAGGTACTGGAAGTGTTGAATTTCTCCCTTCTAAAGTAGCCCTGTGAAACAAAGGAGATGAATCGCACCCTAGAAGGCCCTGTTTCTCTCCACCAGCTATAAAGAGAGTCGAAGATGTGGAGCTCAGATATAGAAGTTTACTCTAGAGATGTCTAAACTTAGATGAAATGAATCTCATCGTAGGAGTTTTTCCAAGGACTTGAAAGAGCAGGGGATTTCATCAAAGAGCTATTTCAAGATAACTGTCATAGTCAAAAAAAGGAAATAATTCACTTAGCTATGGCCACCTTTAAGTTGGGCTCATTTCTCCTTAGGAAAATTGGTTTAAACACCACATTCTGAGTTATTTCACTCTATCTGTTTGCAACAACGCAGTAAGTGGGTCAGAACAGAAGATGAATGTGAGGAATTTTCCTCTTTGTTTTTGATTTTACAAGTGAGTGACTCTCAAGTCCCATTCACAGTCCCTTAATCTGCCTGTCTCTCCAGCAGTCCTTTCATAAAAGCAGACAGACTTCACTGGGACTTCAACAATTACACATCTTTTAAATTATCATAAACCTTGCACCAAGTATCAGATATTAATATTTTCTTCTAACTTTCTTTTTCCTTCTGCTGCTCCCTGACATACTTCCAAAAAGGTTCTAGAGGAACAAACTGTCTTCTTGCTTTTCCTACTTTTTCAAAGAAAGGCAAAGAAAAAAGGTCATTCCCCAGTTTGCATTTGTTGTTGAGCCTCATTAAGCTTTAAGAAAACCTTTTCATTAACCATAATGTGTCCACTTAGCTTGGTGAAGCTCACAGTGAACATTAAGTTGAAGGTCTTACACACAACTGTCCAGGTGCTGTTGTTGATTACAGATAAAACCACAGAGACTGGAGACCAAAGGCACAGAGGAAGGCAAAGTACCTCCACAAAAAATACAAAGGGTGGGGCTTTTCTTGTAAGAAGTGGTTTAAGCATAGCTGAAGATATTCATACAGGTGTGGTTAGGCTCTAACTGAGCTGGATTATACTCACATTTATTAATACAATTTAAAGGATTCAGGTAATAGGCTTGAACTCTTTTGACTTTAATGCAGGGCGTATAAGAGATTGACATACCAGCACAACAAATACTCTCAACTTTTCCATTTCCTTTCTTGACATTTCTCTTTGACCACTGTCAAGATAACATTTGCATCTTGAGAGAAAGAATAAAAAGAAAAGCAAACATTCACACATGGCAAAGGATCCCCCACTTACTTACCTCTTGTTATTCTCTTACTGTTACTCTGTCCCTGTCACTGGAAGGCAGCGGCCAAAGAGGCCAGGCAGGTGCATTCTGAAATGATGCTTCATGCTGCCAACAAATTATGATCAACATTACAGTCAATACAGTTTAGTCTAGAAGACAAAGACTGGACAGACAGACTGGGAAATGTGCTCATTCATAAACTTTCTTGCCTATCCTGATCCTCTTTCACCCCTCCACTCATTTCTCTGGCAAGCAAATATTAACGCACTTAATGTCAGGTATGTATTTCTGAAGGAAGAAGAATTATTTATCTGACAGGCATGTAAGAAAAGAGAAACAGACCTGAGAAGAGAGTGGCAGAGGAGAGGATTTAAAGGCAATAGGGGAAATAGGCAAGACAAGGAAAGAGCTCGTGTTCAAAGCAATAAGAATTCATTATGCTGAAGTTACAGGTAAACTTCAATAGCTCAGCATTGTTCTGACAATGTAAGAGAAACAAACATGGGCACATAACCAGCCAAAACAGTTTTTTTTTCCCTGTATCATCAGTGTCATGTAGAATAACTGGAGAAACCAGAAAAATCTGACATACCTATTTGATGCAGAAAAAATTATTTAATATGCAGTAATAGTATCTGAAAAAATGGCCCCAAGCACAATTCAAGGCCCACTGTTTGACTGACTAGTTGTTTTGTTTCCTGTATACAGCAGGAATTTGTAATTTTTAACATCATTTAACATCCTAATTTGAAGAAGCAACAGAAGTTCAGTGGTTCAAATTTCATTTGTGTTTGCAAAAACCCAAAGTACCCCACTAACATTTAAAACAAAAAAACAAATTCAAAAACCTTTAAAAATCCCCAAAATAAAAATTGCAATTTTAATCAAGAGCCTGGTCTACTCCTCTATTCCCAACATGACTGAAATAGGATTGAAAATCAACAAAAGTCACATATATTCAGCATTTATGACTGCATCCAACAGAATTTAGAAGTTTTCCCTAGCTTTGGCAGCAACAAAGCTTTTTTAGATGCATCAGCAGGCTGGGATACTTCACCTAATGTCCAATACTATAGGTGTGAATACTCGTGAAATAGAACATCTGTTTTATTCACAAGGCAAAAATTATATAATTGTGCCACTGACCTTGGTGGATTCACCTCCCTTCAGGTTTCCAGTGAACTTGGATAAGTTGTTCTTTGGCCAAGAATATTGCATCAGCCTTAGCATAAAGTTTTTCTGGGACCTTAGAAACTGTGAAGTCATGGAAGAGCAACACCTAGGTGATTTCTTTTTTTATGCAGTTTAAGAAAAGTATAGTTTAATCTCTGCCTGTCATTTGCAGACTGTTTACTGGTGAAAATTACAACTACAGTAATTACAACAATTACAACACAAACAAATACCATGACAAGGCTAAGCTTTAAGATCACAGGTCACAGAATATTCTGAGTTAGAAGGGACCCACAAGGATTATCTAGCCAAACTCAAAAGTGACTGGCCCATATGGGGAACCCACAACCTGGGTGTTATTAGCACCATGCTCCAAACAACTGAACTGAGCAAGCCAAGATCATTTAGGTAAATAAGTTGGAGCACTCTGAGGTCCTTAGGAATTAACCTCCTACTCCATCCATGTATTTATGACACCTTCAAAGCATTCTACACTTCAGGGAAAAAAAAAATTAAAAATATTGAAATGTTCTGTGCAGAAATTGGCCTTTCATTCCTTTTAGCCAGAGACAAATTATCAGGGTGTTCAAACCCCAGACACTAAACCAATGCCCAAAAACTAGATGATATTAATAAAAAAATTCCTAATGAAATGTATTAGAAACCACCTAAAAAAAAAACCAGATCTGTCTAATTTCCCAGAACAGAATAGAGGCTTAATTTTGTTCACAGCTACACTGGAGTAATTCTAGAATAACTTAATTAATGGCATTGAATTACTAAAGTCTCACAGCAGTGTATCTGGAAGGTACATTTGGTTGTGGGGACAACAGATTATGAGGATTCAAGGTGCAAGCTCCAAGTCCCAAATATCCATCTCACTTAGAAGTGCTGCCTTGCTTCCTCAGCACTGTGATGGGGTTTGGACAGAGACCACCAGAACAGATTTCTTTCTGCAATTTGCTAGTTTTGTGGGTATCAGGTATAAACATCCATCTACAAACAGAGGGTAGCCCTGAAGTTGCTGCAAGGTACAGCAGTGCTGGGATAGAGGAGAAGTCAGCCCAAAGAGTCTCAAAAGGCATCTCAGCAGCTGCTTTCCCAACAAAAGGAGCAGGGCACAGCTTGCAGTCTAGCCCACGTGTTAAATGAGCTCCCAGTGCACTGTCATTGTTATTAGCCGGGGTAGATGGAAGGCTTCTTAGGAGACAAGCTTTTATAACACCCTGATGAATTAAAAACCAACAACCAATAAAGTATCATCTGCAAAAAACCATAGAGACAGAAAATTTCAAGAAAAATCATCTCTCTCCCTCCTTGTACAGAGAAAACAAAACCATCCATACATCATCACCAGACCAGCAGTAATCAGACACACTTGTTTTTTAATGGACATTTTTCTTCTAAGAAAGATGTTTATAGATCAGTTAAAATTATGAAAGATGTCTATCAGTTGGAAAGGACAAACACATGCAGTATAGTTTCTGCTAATCTGTCTGGAAAGGGAGTGAAAAACAACAGATGCATTTAAATTTGTAGAGGCTTAGATATAATCATCTTTTGTCTTTGGAATGCAATGGAAAAAACCTGCAATTCCAGTGTTAAAGGCAGGTCCCACGATACAGAACTGATTTTGAATCCAGTCCATCCTACATTTCATATGTACATTTGGGTCATAAAAATCTCATTTATATATCCTGTTCCCCTATTCTTGGCCATCTCTCCATTATAACATGATTGTATAAACTAATATACAAAACCCATTTGTAAGACCTATTCCAGGATACACTCTATGGGTCTCAAGAGATTCTTTATTGTTCATGGCTCCTCCTATAGATTTGGAAGTTAAGGTCTTTGTTCTATTCAGAAGGTCTGCTGATAAAATACATTTCTAAAGCCACTCTACTTCTATTTTAAGGGAACCCCAAGCTCGCTTAAGGATACCTTGGTTTTTTGCTCCCACCTAGAAGTTGATCAGCAGGTTTTTACCTTTGGAGAAGTGCAGAGGGCAAAACCACATGCAAGAGCAAACTAGGAAGCATAAAAAAGGCTAATAATTTTCTATTAAAGAAGTGATGACAGCTCTTTAGAACAAGGGCCAGAATACTCTGTAACAGTGATTTATTTAGCTGTAGTGCTAAAATGGCCACATTCTGCAACAATTTTTTTCCACATTTGGACTGGAATAAAATGCTAAATTATTGCATAGAAATAAGATGGGGAACAAACCTCATCTCCCTAAATGCATCAGGTCATCAACATATAACATCTTAGAGGAAATATCAGCAAAATAAGGAAGAAAAAAAAGCTCGCCTTTTTCTTTACAGAAGCAGAATTTGCATTACTGCAACAGAAGCACAAGTTTAAATACAATATCCTGAGGGGACTTAAGGTCTTCTTCCTAACGTAGATTACAGTCTAATGCAGAGATCACCTTGTAGGTGCTTTGCTTCTCTTTTAAAGCCACAGATGCCACTTCTCCTCACTTTCACAATCATTAGGCTGGAGCAAGTGCTCATTTGGAAGCACTTTATTAGGAAACCATGTAGGATACTGTTATCTGCCATTTCATGCAGCCTAGCAGTGGCAAATGAGCTCTTCCAGCAGCAGGATACCTACCAGCTACCCTCAGCCCACACTGTAGAATTTCTCAGATCATATGAGAAAAACTCCTGGCCAAGTCAGTGGTTCAAGTTGTCTCTGTATCTTCCAGCTTTTTGGTCTCTCAGGCACATCTAAAACTCATTTTCCAACTCCCATTTTCTCTCTATATTAAAAGGTTCTTTTTCACACAAGACTAATAGTTTCCTTTGTGTACATGCAGATTATATGACCACCACCACCCCTCCACCCACCCCCACCCACCAAAACAAAAATACATTGGGGGTTGCAATAAACTTATATATGCAAGTTAATAAAAGCAGTCAGAGGTGGAAAAACAAGGGACACAATGAAACACTTTCTGACACAGGTGCTTGCCCAGCCAGGAACCCATTAGCACCTTGTCACAAAAGCCCCTAAGCACACAAAAATATAAATTTGAAAGTCATAAAAACCAATGGACACACAATTAAGTGACCAATGAAAACCTGTCATCTTCTCTCCTTCTCTGGAATATAGCCAGAAACAACTCGTGGGAAGGAAAAGAAATTTGAAAATACCTCAGCCTGAACTTCTAATGTTTACTGGCAGGAAGGAAAAGCTAAAAAAAACCCAAAAGACACCCAAAACCAAAGAACTACAAAATGCAGCAAAAGGGTGGGAGAGAGGAGGAGTGGTTTGCAGCAATATCTCCATTAATTTTATGAGACTTACAAAATCTGAAGCCTGGTAGTGACTACTGATTTTGTAGGCTCTAGGGGAAATATACTGAGCATCTCCTCACTTTTTCACACAGAGCAAGTTGCAAAGTGTCTGACAAAGAACCAGTGTCTCTACTTCCATTGTCCCAGCCTCCCCCAGTCACTTCACCTCCTGTGGCCACAACTACCATTCTCCAACTGTTTCCTGTACCTTGGTTTTCCTACTCCTCCACTTCAGTCACTGCTCAACAAATCCCAAGTCTCCTACCTTCAAATCCAAAGCTTCACCATGGCATGAAAACTACTTAGATCTTGGCTGTCAAACTTGACACGCAGTGAGCTTAATGCTTTATCTAACTAAAATTCTGTTCTGCTGTGTTTCTCGAGCCAAACGTCCCTGGTCATAGTCTTTGTCTTCAATATCCATTCAAAATCTGTTTAAAACTTGTTTATCCTTTCTAGGATTCTACTAGGAGTCCACCCATGTGTAACTTCATACCATAAGCCTTTAATTATGAAAAAGAAAAAAGCCTGCATGAGAAATCAACACACCCACTCTTACTAACACACCTCTCCCCACCCTGTTTGTCTTGATTACACATACTTAGGTGGGAAACTGTTAATTATCACCAATTATGGAGCAATTGTCCTTGCTGTACAACCCCACCATATTTAAGATTGCATAAATACGGTAAAATAAGATGGTCCTTGATGTAAAGAGCTTTTGGCAATTTGGTTCTGGAGAGGACTCTCCAGGTATTTGCTGCCCAAGACACCTCTCCGGAACCCCTTTCCTGTTCACCATACAACAAACAGGGGAAAAACCTCAAGAGAAAACAGGCCTCTAAAAGTAAATGTCAAACATAGAAACACCTTTTGACAATGATTCTAAAATAAAAGGTTGGACCAGTTCAGTGATTTTCATAGGATCCACAGTTTCTCCCCCACACTGTTCATTGCACAGTAACTGCAAAGCACAAAAAGACTTGGAAAACAGATCTGAGAGACACTTGGAAATACCCCTGTTTTCAGGGCTTAAGAGAATTAAGGGCCTGACTCTTCCACTAGCACAAATCAGAAATAAATGCAGAGAGTCACCTGACATTATGTTGCTGTAAAACACGTACGCAGCTGGGATGTTGTCCTTGCTTCAGTGGAATAACTCCAGTGACACGTGCGGATTGACATGCAAATAAACCTCTTGAAATTGCACCAAGAGAGGTGGAGAGAGAAAGACAATCTTGATTAAAATTTTTTGAAGGACACTACTATGAGGTGCTTAGTTATGATCAGCTCAACATAAATTATCATATAACCCATTTTCAATGAGAATGTAATATGAGCTAAATTTTACACTGATTTATAGCTTATGAAAGCTCCACTGAAAACCCTGCTTGTTTCACAAGTCTGGGTCAGTGCAGAATTTAAGTTTGTTTTCTTTCATTAAACAGCTACAATTCCACATTAGGGGTGGAAGGTCATAGAAATAGCAAGAAGAGGACTTCTAAAAAAAATCATCCCATGTGAGGAAAAGATGAATCCCCTGTACAAAGTCCTCAATCTGTGTTCAATTTATCCTGAATCTACTGCAGTGATGCCATTTCAAAGATGAAGATGTAGATCTTGATGAGAAATACAATAATACAAGTTATGTCTCAGGTCTCTGCCTTATATTCACAGATTCTTGATTCCTGTTTTCAGACAAAAGGCCCCTACCTGCATCAAGTTCCCATTTAGTTCGGCAACCTGCAAAAAGCAGGTGGTGGCCTACCTTAGACAGCAATGACAAATGCTTTTTTCTCTTCCTTTTCAAACCTGCTTCAGAAGTGCTGTGAAATCTCCTGCTAAAAACCACACAGACTCTAGAAGAGTCCACATTCTGGTGCCTGTTGCAGTGTACAGCCAGAGAAACAGCAAAAAGTTTGATTTATTCGACTAGTGCAAATGAGATCAGAGTAAAAACTCAGAGCTGAGACTGCGTAACAAGACCAGCAACTTGCAAAATTGATTATTACGAGGCTGTCCCATACAAAAAACAGTCGCACGTGGGGATTTGGATATTTGAAGAGATTTGGGGATTTTCTGTATATTTTGGGTTTTTAAAATTATCATTACATATCATTAATCTGTTCAGACATTATCTCCCTTTAATTTTCCTTGTTGCTTTTAATAGTCTACTTCAGGATATTGGCAAAGTATCTCTATTCTTTCGTATTAGCTCCGCTCATGCAATCCTTACAGCTCAAAGACTAGTGTGATTAATAGCTCTGCCAGCAATTCCTATTTAAAAATTATTCCTATTTTATCTCTTTTTACCCTGTCCCTGATTTTCCTCAACTTGCTGCACAGAATACCCACTGTCTGTGCCTTCATGCAATCCAAAAACTTTGCAACTTTATTTCTCGCCATTCCTTTTCCATTTGAAGATGGTCCTGTTGACTTTGACTGGATAGTAGCCAAGCAATTTAAAAGCACAATCCTACATGCAGTTAAGTGCCCACTGTTGATGTAAGCCAAAAGCAGTCATTTGGCACCTTTGAATGAGCTCAGCACCTTTGCAGGATGGTACCAATGTGTTTTAGCTTGCTAAGCTACATTTTGCTCATGCCCCTGTTTCTCTGTCAGAAGTCAGCAATACCTTCTAGTCTTGGATTTCAAGAAAACAGAGAAAGGTATTTAAACAAGCTCACACAGGATGTGTCACCGAGCAGGCAGTGCAGGTTCCTTATTGCAAACCTCCCAGGTGAGCACTGGAAGTGTAAGTTATATTCTCAAAATTATTCTGTCATCCCCTTGACAATTTAATTTTTTTTTTTTAATACATCTATGGCTTCTAGGCTCTGTTTATGTAGCCATGTCTTTGCAATATCTCATTCAGGTGCAGCACAGAAAAGTCTAACAAACCTGGGCTGGCAGCCAAGCTTGCCAGTGACTGACGCTCGCTTAACTGAGCAAAGATTTGCTCTGCTCCAAGCGGGAACCTGACTACAGAAGGACCAGCAGTGACAGTGAGGGTGCAGGCTTGCATCCTAACAGCACCAGCTCCAGCTTGTGCTCAGGCAAGTGGAACCAGCACTTAAGCTGAATGCTAAAAGGCTCCAATCTTCTGCTTCTTTCCAATTCACCTCCTGTATAAGCCCAGGACTTTTTAGTAAGAGCAGCACATTAGGGTAGTTACATTGCTAATCTGGGCATAATTTTAAGTTCAATGAAAGGTGGTTTAAATGCTGAAGGAGGAGCAAAGTAAAGGGAGGCACAGGAGAGAGGAGACGGAGAGGCATGATTTGCTTAGAATACATTTTAAAAAATATACTCTTGCCAGTAAATGACTGAAATAAATCAGTAGTATGAAGTCACTGGTAGCTGGACCTAAAACAGAGCTTATGACCACTTGTTAAGGGGCCAACATAAAGCATAAGCAAAACTCATAAAAATAGCGCTTCCATGAGCAAATAGAATGTTCAGCTGTTAGAATAAAGTTTTTGATTTAAATGAAATTACACTTCTCCGAACACAGATTACAGGTGACTTTATCAAAATCTCTGCCCCAGAGGTTTTACTGTCTAACCAGTCAGTGACTGGGACGTGTTTGTGAGGGGGAGTAACAGAAGCAAAGATGTGTAAGCAAAGTCTGTACCCAGACTTGCCTAAATTTCTTCATCTCACTTAAAAAAAAAAAATCATGTTTTCCATGGAGAGCAACTGAAGAACTACAGCTTTCATGTAAGCAATTCAATGATTAAGAATTGTCCCGTAATCTATCTCTTTTTTTGTTTTTGTTTCTTTTTAATCTACCTTTTTTTTTTTTCAAGTGATGAAAGATTTTGTTGAATGGAGGTAATTACAAAAGGTAAAACACTCTGATGGTACAGGTGGACTACAGAACTGCAGAAGAAAAAGGCAGAGTTGGTCTCACGCATATGATTTCATCAGTATGCACACAGTTTTGGAATCCAGTCTCTGATGCTTTTCAGTCTTTAAAAAGTTGCTGACTATTACCCTGTTTACCAAACATACTAGCAATGTACTGGTCAAAGAAAACATGTTTACATATCCAGTGGCCTGATGTTGGGTTTGACATGCAAGAACCACTGTAACCAAGCTGTGGGCAGCAATGAAGTTAGCTTAGCCTGTGGACTGAGATAACCCCTTAAACTTTTCATCCTTTAAAACTTTGGTTTACATTTCAATTAGGTCACAAGCGAAATTCATTTGGTCATGTCAATCTACAGATGACATAGCTTGATCATAAAAATCATCACAGAGCTAAGTAAAAATGGTAATCGCAACAGCAGGCTCTAAATTAGAAATGCGTGGGTGGGTTATGCATCTCTATCTGTTTTCAGTAATCCGTCCGCTATGCATTATTTTTTTTCCCCCATACATTATTCTTAAGTAAATATAAAAGTGGAAATAAAAATAGCCCAACTGAGGTATCCTAAGAAATAAAACGTTAGTGGGAACAGGCAGGAAAAGCAAGAACAAAAGTAAATGTTCCTCAAAGAAAGGTCTTTTGGTCCATAAACATAGAACCATAGCATTATTTAGACTGGAAGATCGAGTCCAACCATAAACCCAGCAGTACCAAGTCCACTACTAAGTCATAACTCTCAGTGCCACAGCACAGAAGAGATCTTGTGGCCAGATCTCTGCTCTGTCTTTCAGAAGACACAAAACAGAAGATCACCAAAAACTTTTTGCCACCATTAGTATTGCAATGGCTTTTTTTTCTTCCCCCCTTCCTCTCTCAGGGATTTTTTGAACATGGATCTTATAATTGAAAGCCAGTGGATTAAGCATAACACATCAAACTACCGAGAACACCCAGTCTCCCGCAAGGCTGAATCCTAACAACTCTGTTTTCTGCCTACAGTATGTGCAAGCAAGTGGAACCACCACATGCACTGCATGCTAAAGGCCACAGCCTTTGTCTTCTCCAAGTTCTGTCTATTTCAGAGGCTAACATGCTGCAATTAGTCTAATTAATGTGAAACAATGAGCTGTGTTACCACTTATCAAATTGATTGTTCCCCTATCAAAACAAAACAGGCTGGCTTTTTGATGTAATTTCAAGAGATGATTTGAAATGTCATGTTGCTGCAAGCCAATTACCTTATGACTGGAGTCACGGTCAACAGAATACATAATTAGCATGAGTTTGGGAAGGCTGCTTACTGCTAGTATGCTAATTAACTGTCTTTTGTCATAAAACAAAAAGGTTGTAGCTAGGGTTGTGAAATAGGTCTTTTTTATTTACATTTCTTTGTGCTTATCAATGTGAGGCATGACAATGCAAAAGAATGGAAAATTTTAATTCCACTACTTCAAATTAATAGCGAGCCGCAAGGTCAGGCGCAGCGATGGACTACGAGCAGCGCTCGGCTCTGCCGCGCACGATGCACGGCCTGCACCCCCTGCCCAGGACAGCCCAAAATCAAGCACCCAGTGAGCCTCACACCAAAGAGCCACCGAGCAGCACCTAGGAGACAACTAATAGGCATGTGATGGGTTCCAGATGCTCCTTTCCCTAAAGGAGAGGAGCAGTGACACCCGAGTGTGCTGACTGCCATCCCGCCACACCTCTCCAAAAGCACCCTCCAGAAAGCTGGAAACATTGAACTATAAACAAGTGGCATTATTACTTCTGCTTCAGTGTGGTGCTCACAGAACGCTTAACAAGGGTGTGCAGGATAGCAAACGAATCCTGCCTGTAACTAAAAAGCTTCATAACTCAGCTGCTGCCAGCTCTGTCGCCTCATTTGTGTGATAAATTTTGTATTCCTCAGGCATTCGTTAAAGATCTGATCCTGCATGGCGCTGGATGCCCTCTATACCTATAGGTTTCAGGGGAAGCTGAGGAGCTCATTACTTTGCAGGATAAAGATCTACCAGAAAGAATCCAAACTTAAAAGCTGGCTGTCAGCAGCTCTCACTCTGCCTTCCCTCATCCCAGTGCCGCTCCACATACCATCACACAAGGGAAACAGAGGGCAGAAATTAGCTTAGTGAATCGTCGCTAATTCCTACCAATTTAAGTTCTGGTTTTCTTTTTCCTGCCTATAATTCAGCACTTTATTTAAGGTTTTGCTTGGCCTGAGCGAGTCCCGAGAGCAAGGTCTGGAATTGCTGGAAGTTTTAATGATGTTGTTTCGCTAGCAGCTGCTGACTTACAAATCCTCCTATTTGTTGTAAAAACGATTTTGTTTCTCTGTTCATGCTTGGTTTGAACCACTATAGAGGTAACTCTCATACTTCTTCATAGCCCTTAAAAGCAACAGAGATGTGCATATCACTCTCTTATAGAGAGAGGAAATTAAGTGTTCAAAACCTAGATCAAAAAGTTGTCAAGCTGGCCTTTTCTGAAGACTTCATTTAAATTCAAACCCAGTCTACTCCGGGTTTGCAGAGTCGTAAAGTTTCAAGTCCAGAAATCACACAGAGTGGATCACCCTTAAAATCATGATATGAAATCAGTAGGCACTCCTAAATTATTTTCCTGATTTCTCTTTCAATCCAAGTGAAACTCAAAGTGCAATGAAATAAAGTATGCATGCAGGAAGACAAAATTTTTATCTCAGATGATGAAACCTATAACAAACAGGAAAACCCTATTTTCTTCTGGTGCTGTCATTTACTAGAATCAACACCATCCTTCCTGTCTTTATTCAGCAGAGAAAACAAAGCTAATCCCAATTTCTAAAGAGCTGGCTAATAAAGGAGTCAAGGGATCATTAGTCTAATTAACTCATTCCTGTTTTCAGTTTACATTTCATTATGCTATTACACTCTTTGAAATGTCAATTTTTAAATGCCATAGAAAACTGTTTAACATATAGACACTATGTTCAACAAATGTGAGACATATAGAACAGTTACTCAATATTAATAACTTAATAGTATCCTGGTATGCAACTCAGTATCTCCCAGCCAAAGAATTATTGTAAACTTCATTTATTGATGCAAAAATGAGGGAAGTATTTCAGTGACACTTGGCCCCTTGCTTAAAGGCAGTGCTTTTACTACTTGAGTATTTTGCAATAGTCAGGTAGATGTCTTTACATCCACTTTTGGTAATCAGACCATTTTATTCTGCACAAAAATAAATCAGGGTATGAACCTACAACCTCCTGCCAGGTTTTTTCTTTTCTTCTTTTTATTGGGTGTCTTTCTATAGCTTAACATAATGAGTCACTTACTGCACTTTAAGTCAATTTTTAAATTGATTTAATGAGTCATCAAGTCATTTACTGTCTCTTAAGTCAATTTTTAAATAAATACAACTTCTGTTAAATTGATGGTAAGTTCTGTAAACAGAGGTTTGAAAACAATCGGCCTCAGTTAACAGCATGGGCTTCCCTGCTATGCTTGCACAGGCAAGTACAAATTTAATAAAACAAATTAATGATAAAGGTGAAATATTACACAATGATACATGCAGATAAAAGCAAACAGGAAGGAAGCAAGCCTGTAAGGACACACACACCAACAGGCATTTGTCTGTCTGTACTTGTGAACATTTCACATGCACTGGCTTCCTTCCTACTGGGAGCACACAGCTCTTGCCTAGCATTCAACGCAGTAAACCACTGAATGCATGTAACACTACACATGACCTGTCCCCACACATCTCCTGAATTGCTCACATGTTTAAATTAGACTTAAACCACAAACTGTTGGACCACAGCCTGAAGGATGAAGACATTTTGCCAGTATGCCTCTCCACCCTGAAATATCCACAGGAGTTTGGGATACCCCACTAATTAAGATGGGCACAACTGGCACTATCTCCTTGGTATCTCCTAAATAATCCCAGTGTATGTGAGAGCCTTTTCTGATGTGTCTGAGATCCATCAAACCCCTTTTTAAAACCTCCTGATATCACCTGGACCATACCTGCAGCAGAAACCTCACTGGGTAATTCCCTGGCAATTTTAATTTCAAAGGTCTGGAATTTTGTCTTCTGAATAGTCTGCTGAGACCTCTACA
Organism: Pyrgilauda ruficollis; assembly: GCF_017590135.1. NCBI lineage: Eukaryota > Metazoa > Chordata > Aves > Passeriformes > Passeridae > Pyrgilauda > Pyrgilauda ruficollis. The sequence continues at coordinate 1,513,162 of NW_024525489.1, read as the reverse complement.
GCACATATACAACAACCTCAAATCGTGACAGCATGCGGATAGAAGTTCAGCTCTTCTGGGCGGTAGATGCTACAGAAAGGATAAGAAGTTAGTTTTAATATCCACCTGTTCAGTCTGTTGCAGGAAAAGAAGTTGTTGCTGGTTCCTAGCAAACAGAATGTGAGACTAGATATGCCACTGGCTGAGGGAAACCATGCAGCTACTCACGGTCACTGGCTTCTGTAGCTGTCCTTGCACTGTGGAAGGAACAAGGGTGCAGCTTTACACACAAAAGTTTGGAAGGTATATTTGGGAATAGGAGTTTGCATTAGGAATCTCTGGCCTGGTGAGATTAGAGATGACTGCACCTCCAGATGAGAGAGGGATGAAGAGATATTTATCAAAACTTGAAACTGAGGGGAAACTTGAGCAATGGCAACCATGTGCACCATGGAATCCATGCAATGTGTTTTTGGGTTCACAGTACAGAGAACCCAGATCTGCAGGAAGCAAAGAGTATGATACCAATCTGCTTTTTGTCACCAGCAATAATACACTTGAGGAAAAGAAGTGCCTTTGAAAAGATGTAAAGGAAGACCATTAGTGCAGTATGTGAATAATTTTAATGGTTTAACAAGGATTAAACTACATCCATTAAATTAATGTATTTTGAGAAAGTTAATGAAAAATAACATATCTATCTGTCCAAAACATAATACATATATCTTTAATGTCATCTCTGCTTTAGGAGGATTGAATCCAGATAGGAACTGTGGCTAAAAAGGTACCTGATAATGCTCCTGGAATAAGAGGTGAGCATTAGCTCTCATTAATTCATGTTCTTAGTGTTATTTGGCTCCATGGGCCGCCCTGATGTGATCTAACAGGATGTGGCATGCCAGAATGCATCACAACATGTTTGGAATTGTAAAAGCACACAGACCCTCAACAACTAAACTTCCCTGCAGCCCCTGGTATGGAGTTCAGTATTCCTGATCAGGCACTGTCTCAGCTTTATTATCAACATGCTATACCTCCCACTGCTGGTTCAATCAGTATTTTCTCTCATCTGTTTTCTAAACCAGCCAAAGGAGGTCAATGTACCCTAATTTAAAAACAAAAAGCACAGAACGATGCTTAAAGCTTTAACTAACTGGGATTTTTTATTCTCTTCCCCTCCATGTATTTTTATCACCCAAATCTAGCATTGCTGAGAGAAGAGCAAGGCAATTAGGAGACACACACAGTTATTTTAGCAAATCACTTAAAAAAAAAAAAATTTGGACTTGAAAGAAGCCTGAAACATTAGAGCAAAAGCAAGCATGAAGGAAGGAGCTGTGGCACCGTACGCCCCATCTAACAAGGTATTGAGCACCAAAGCCCAGGGGACTCTTGGTACTCTCGCTGTGAAGATTAGACAAGAGCACTCGCGCAGGACACAGCAGGAATATGAAGGGACGTGAAGTGAGCAATCCCAGCAGACAGCCTGTTGAAATGTCAGTCAGGCACTCTGCCTCTACCACCTTTCACAGAGCTAAACATCTCTTTATGTCAGAACAAATTGGGCAATCCTCAAATCTTTTTTTCCTCTCCCCTGACTTCAATGCGGCGCCGAGTGCTGGGAAGGAGCGCGGGAGGTAGTGCGTACAGACAGTTCACTTCAGTTCACATGAAAGCGCCCTGACACGCTACAAGGCTGAATACTGATATTGGCAACTCTTACAATCTTATCAGAGAGGCAGGAGCAGCAGCAGCCGCGGTGCTGCAGACCTTCCCCCTTTCCAATTACGCCAGGTGGCTGTTCCTTTTCCAAGCATCCTGCGACGTCCTTTGAAAGCAAACTCCTGGGCTTGATCAAAGGCCACGAAAGCAAACACGGCATTTCTGTATTTATGAGCATATTTACTTCTGTCATCTTTTTCTAGTTTTCACTCCCACCTTCCCTCACTAGTCCATTAAGGAAATTTAATTTTAACTAACATCTAACACAGTGTTCAAACGCAGACTGGTGAGTAACCACAGTCTTATTTTAAATCATTTGCTTTCACTTACAAAATTCTGTACAGGGTATTTGGCTGGGGTTTTTGACTAAAAATCATACACGGAAGTTATTTTTGCAGGAGAACAACCTCCCATTAGAGAGTTCTTAGTATGATTGTATGAAGATACATGAATTAATGTGATTGATTTGTTTTTAATTTGATCCAACACATGAAAACATTACTTCAAAAATAAGCAGCCAATGTACATTCTTTAAAAAAAAGCATATGAAACCAGAAAATTTAACCCAGCCAAGACATGAAGAACTCTGTGAAACTGCCTCCAAGAACAGCAAGATTAACTTGCTAACTCCACACTTACGCTATAAAGATGCTGAAAGTATTATGCAGTACCTATCTGAGCAAACCCCAAACAACAGACCAACAGACACACCCCAAATGCCACAGAAATCCACCCCCCTCCCCCCCAACAAATAAACCCATGGTTTTCAAAAAATGAAAGTGAGTATTCAATAAGAAAATATAAATAATTGGCCACTGCCGTGCCTACTCTTTAAATGAGAGATTTATTGTAAGCATGATCATTTGTGCAGAATGATCAATTTCTAAGACTTAATTCTGGCTATCTTCTAAAAGCAGCCTAGCATTTCTAATATTAATTGATTATAGTTAAAGATCAGATGCATTTCACTACAATTTTAAGTTTCTGTTTATGATATTCAGGGAGGTAAATGCCTGTGTGTATGGAAGAGACATTACCAGACCATTTATTGCCCATTACTACCAAGAAAAGAACCCCATGCTGGAACAAACAGTGCAGCATTTTTGGCATTTGTTAAAGGAAGAAAGCTTCATAAGAAGAAAGAAATACCACTGATTTTTACAGGTGTTTAATAAAGATAAGCTGAAAAAGGGGTTCCTATTTTAAGCTTGGTGATAGCTAAAAATGCATTCAAATATGTTCAAAAGCAATCTGAAGTCTCCTAAACATGGGTGTTTAAAAGTGTTCAAGAAAACAGTAAAAATGCAAATATTTGTCACTTTATTGTAGGATATGGGACAAAAATGCTCATAAATTCAAAGAACCCTGCTGAGGCAAACTGCATTTCATTTAAATATGACATTATTTGGGAGTCATTAAAACAAAAATAATGTTTATTGGTTGCATTGTAAAGGTTACTGTGAGAAAACAGCCAAAGTTTGCCTGAACTCAAATGAGTGCTGAAAAGGACTGTGAGCATAACACCCTTAATTTCAATTGTTGTAGCTGTGCCACGGGAAATAAAAGAACTAAATGTAATTGATTACTCACTATTATAGAAATACTACAATAAAACTAATGAGGATGTATCAGTATTTTCAAGACTCTTGGTCCAATAGTCTAATGTACTTCATACACATTACAATGAGAAAAATTAAAAAGAAAAAATAAAAAGGGTGCCAATAGTGACTGCTGACTTTTCACTCAGAAATGTGTTAAATCCCAATAAGAAAATATACAGTGCCTTATGATTGCTAAAATACATATAACAGCTGTCATTCCCTCTGTTCAAAGATCTTTCCTGATTTTTTCATTAACAAACCTATGTAATGAGACACTTAGGCTATACAGGAGTAGGCTAATATGTTGGGTTTAATATTAAGAGCCTAAATCTCATTATTAAAAGCATCCAACCTTGTTGAAGCGAGATGGCTTCTAGCTGTAGCCACGAAGAGCCTTCTGCAACCCAAGTTAAAAACCTTCTGTTTACATGGACTTGCACAAGCCTGTTTATACTCCTAAAAAACATTGTGAAATAATGCTAAAGGACCCCCCCAAAACCTATGGCAACCCTAGAGTTGCCATTTTGAACGTCAAACCTTTCCCTGCAGTCATTCTGAACCATTAATTGCTGGTTATCTGTACATGGAAATCAAGATCTAGATGCATGCAGATCCCTTGATTACACAGACATTCAGTCAGTGGCTTTACTACTGTGAGTAGTCTTTGGTGAAGCAATCAAATTAAGCATCCCATTAAATATCTGATGTAGGTAAATCAGGTCTTAAAATTTGATCCATCTTGCATCGCCATCTCGTAGACTTGATTGTATTTGTGAAAATCAAACATGCACTTTCCTTAGTCCTGCCTTAATTCTGCCAATGTATTTAAACACATCACATATAGCACTTTTATGTAGTTTAAATTCAGCTATGAAGACCCATTATGGTTCCGAGTTAAAATAATTCTGCACTGCACCCCTCTAAAGAGTGTCTTGCTTGGACTGCCCATGAAATGGTCTTACTTCCAACCCATTTTTTGTGTTTTTTCCAATATGTCCTGAGCCACACAGTCTGAGGGACAGGGAAAAGGGCAGGGATGTTACACTGCCTCTCAGTGCTGCTCAAACGCTGAAGTTAAGCAGATGCATATTTACAATGCAGCAGCCTATACCTAACAAAGCTTCCTGAAGCTATTAAAAGTGGACATACAATAACTGTAAGCAGAATTTGGCTCATTGTCTCCACAGATTTGTGCTAATATACCAGTGTCTCAAGACATCACTTCATTTTCATAACAAGGAGGAGATTTAATTTATGCGGATTTCTATAAAAAGCAATTTGGAAACTTCTCAACAATGATATTGCTTCCCATAAATGCCAAATTGGTAAAAACATCATAAGAGGAAAACACAGAACACTGACAATATCATTTTTTCCAACTTAAGTACCAGCATTATTCAAAGGCATTATGCTGCTAATATCCAAATAATTCATTCATTTTAAGGATCAAAAGCATAATATTATTTTGTTAAATTAAGCTCTTGCTTTCCAAATCCCTCTTTTCCACTTAAACTGAGGGAATAAAGGCAACTGAAAACACATCTGTGTGCAAGGCTTTTCAGTTTTCAGGGGTTGTTCTGTTCTGGTTGGGGTGTGCACTTCCCTTTTTGCTGATTACCAAAACCCAAAAGTAACTCAAATAACATTGTAAACCCCTGCTTTGGATGATGAAATGAGCCTCAAGTATCATAATCTCATTCCCACCTTCTACTACTTGCAGGAAGGAGGAGGTTGGTGAGGGAAGCCATCATTCACCTCTAACTTATTGGTACTGCTGTAATACAGTCTCTCCAGCTAAAAAGGAATTGTAACAACTGAAAGTGACTGTTAAAAATTATATCAAAGATCACCATTTCTGACTGTGGTAGCTTGGGGTGGGGGGCAGAGGGTAGATATCCTGGTTTTAAGCATAACCTATGAACTGAAGAACATCAGGACTTTGTGGTCATTTAACACTCCCTATAAATGAAGACTTGATAACCATTATTGATCTCAGTTTTCCTGAAAGAAGATCCCTGGGCTCAGCAGTGAGCAGTTTTGCTTCTCTTAGTTCATAAATACAAGAATAGGGCTATTGCTCAAATGCCACCCTAACTGCCAAAAATGAAATAAAAGTAAATTTCAGTGCAGTGTGGAAACCAATACAGGTGTATTTCCACAGGGTTTTTCTAGATAGCCCAAGGTTAATATAATCTCAAATTTTCTTACGGGAAATACGGAATTGCCACACCTGACCCCGGTATCATTTAAAAGTATTTTCTTTGTGAAAGCCTACTGAAACCATAGAAGTATATAAGTTACTATTCTTATTTATTTATTGATCTTCCTTGTGCTACCATGGAACTGGAATACCTCTGCACATTAGTGAATTCAGCCTAACAACACGTAACATGGGACTATGGGCATTTCTGCTGCCCAGGCAAGAAGCTGAGCCAGGGAATAGGAAGTGTTGGGTTGTTGTACCTGCAACAAACTGTGTTACCAGAAACATTTGGGAATGCCCATTGCCTCTCCTGTCTTACGTTTTGTCATTCAAGGCTTTTCCCCATTTTCCTTCTCCTAGCTACTTCTGCTATAGGCTCATCAAATCAAAAGCTGATTTCTAAAACTTTCTGTGGAGCTGCCAGAAGCACCTCCATCACTGAAAATATATTATCACAGGATTTAAAGAGAGAAAATTAATCCTCTCCCTCTTTCCACTTTCCTTTCCCCAAAATGAGAAAAACCATCTCTCCATCTCCAGACTCCCAGGTCAGATTAAACCCAGATGTCAAAGGAGGGACCTAGAAAGAGGTGCACATCCCTTCCAATGAGGATTTAAGGAGAAGCTGCATGAGTAGATGAACTGTTGAACTCAGTCCTCTGTCTTAAAAATACATTTCAATGGGATTGCTAATGCATGATATAAGTACCCAAAAGATGCAACAGAATTATGAAATATGAATTAAGGACGTATTGCCATCTCCAGCAAAATAATAAAAGTACAGAGATTAAGAGGCAAGCATATATTTTTGAATTGCAGAATAGGTTTATAGGTCTTCTAATAACAACTTTCACTCAAACCTTACATAAATAGGCTTATATGATACAAATATTATGTGGGCTATGTGGAAACTACAAGGTCCCTAATCATGTTTAGGGATTACTTGACAGAACAGAGACATTTCATTCCTATTGGACCTAGGGATTACAGCAAAGAAACATCTAATATTCAATTTTTTAATTTCATGCATTTTTTATTTACTTTTAATGATGCTGTATATATTCATCATCCTGAAATATTAAAACAGTATGAAAAAAGTAATAAATTGGTGGAAAATTTAGGGAATGGGAATGCAACAGCACGCAAATCATACACTATCAAGTGCTTGATACACATTTAAAATTACTGTCTAGTACAGCAAAGCCAAATTCCTGGCAGATTTCTGAAGCACAAAGTCACAATAAGAAGATCAGCAGAACAGACTGAAATAATAGAATATTCATCCCCCTAATCCATATGCAATTCTTTAGGGCTTTTTTTTAACAATGCATATGAGGTCTGACTGTATTCAGGATTTAAATAAGTTGTCTCTCTCTCTCTCACAGACACACACACTCTGTATATTTATTTTAAAAAAGTATATACAGTTATCATTTCTGCTCTACTGCACCCACATTGACAAGGTTAGCACATCTCCTCACACCTCAGATGAAACAATAGCATTTTAAAAAACAAAAGTGTTAAAAGAAATACATTTATTCATACCATTGAAACCTCCTGCAACAGCTGTGTTGAAAGGAAGAAGTCCAGTTGCCTGGAAAAGGGATTTTTTTTTTGTTTAGCATTTTTAACTCTTTCCTACATGACTCTGAAAAATTACTGGTTAATTTAAAGCAATATTACATGTAGTTCCTGGCAATAAAATGTTGAAATCAGTATTAATTCTTTGAGATCATGCCTTTCCCTCCAGACAGAGGTAATTTCAGATCTGGCATTATATAAAGAGACTCAGAGACAAGTAAATCATCACTCAAAAGACAGATGCTGATGATAAGGGTGGTCCATGCACAAAACGTGCTTGAGGACAGGAGAGGTGGAAGTGGAGTATAAAACTTCCATTGCCATGCTTGGGATTACCAAATTACTTTCAACCAGTGCAAAGGCACAACTGAGCCATAGATGTTCCTCCAAACAGGAGAGTATGAAGAAATTCATCCCCTGTCATACAGAAATGCAAATTCTGATCCTTAGACCAAGCAGGTTTTGCATAGGTTTAACTCCCTGATTAGGCTGCGAAATATCACCACCCAACATTCATTGTATAAGTGATATAAAATGAAGATATAAAATGAACGTACCCAAATATAAGACATTTGCACCAGTAATGTATGTGTGGACTTGCTAAATAAAGGTGCTCACATGTGATAATTATGATGGCCACATGCAGAAAGCAGCTTTCACAACCACCAGGACAGCTCTTGTCACAACTCTGTTAGTGAGGCGAAGGAGGACAGGTGATGGTACATGAAAAGCCATCTGGTAAGTGAGAAAGAGCAGCCACATCCTGTCGAAACCTGAATACCCAAACGTAGCCACAGGCTATTTGTAGTAACGGGTCTCATGAGAAATGGCCTGGGGTGTAGATTGCCGAGCATTTTCCAGGACTTTGGGTTCCTACCTGGTGTGGGCCATGCTGGCCCAACCCTCTTGAAATCATGCTCTTGTGTTATTAGCCAGACTGTGATATCAGTTGACATTGCTATTCACATTGAAAGGTTACTTTTAATTCAACACAGGCTAAACAAGCAACGTAAAAGCATATTTAATGAAAGATTTTCTTTTTGCTTTGGAATCTGCTTACCTGCCCTTACTATGACACCTAGCTACATTGACACATACTCCAAACTTACTGGTGCTTATTGTTTACAGGTATCTAATTATTACTGATATACTAGGGGGCAAAAAACCCCTAAGCATACTGAAATCAGCAGAAGTGAACCCACAACAGGGCTAGAATACACCCATCCTGTGTGTATGTTTTGCAGGCAAGTAAGCAAAAGAAGAACTGCTCTTAGAAATTATTTGATCTGTACTAATGAGAAAAGTGTGAAGCTGTACAAGGAAATAAAAGACAAATGAACATAAAACTTCTGCTAGAAAATATGACCAAGATCTATGTTAGCAAACAGGATCTAATCGTGCACAGTGAAGTTAGGAGAGTAAGCCTGATAGACGTCCTGCAGAGCTGCACTGGACCGAATCTGAAAAGCACAGGTGGCAGCAGCTTCGATGCAAATGTGCCACATTTTTGTGAGACAGGGCAATTAAGTACAAAGTACCTTCTCATTTTGGGGGGAGAGTAAAAAAGGCCACAGAAGGAAGCTGGGATTTATTGAAGAGGAATACAGATCACCCCGTGAAAATTAGGGTATGCCTGAAATACATCAGTGCTACTCTCCCTTTTGCCATCCTTTATTTTACAGGACATTACAGAGCTTACATGAGTTTCTATTTTAGTGAAGACAACAGTTTGTGTGACAAGGAAGGCTAGAAAAGAGCAGCACAGCTTTTGCCCAAATTCTATACTTTGTTCCAAAGCAGAGAGCTATTAAACATTTTCTGCAAGTGTTTGTAAATACAGTAAACACTTTTTAATGTGCACAAAGAATATTTTGTTTCCTTGTACAGATTCAGAGAAGTCGATCAGCCACATTTTTTAGAAAGCCTCTAAGCGAGCAATGCAAGACATATATTTGGAATATGAAAGTTTAATCCTACTCATTAAAACATGACAAACTTATAATTAATTGAGAATGGAGTCAATAATGAGAACATCCTTCAGTGTAATGATGTTGGTACTATCAGCTTGTAATATGGGAATATGCTGTAGAAAGTGAAACATAATATGGAAAAATTATAAGTCAGTTTAAAAAAAGAACAGCCTGAAAGTTTTGCCTTTAGTAAATCTTGAGATGCCTTAAGAATCTTTAAAACACAAATTTTAAATCCTCAAAAGTTACATTTTTCCAGTCTTCAAATGAGATAATACATGATGTTGTTTTCCTGTGATGAGGAATAATTCAAGGTCTTACATTGTCTGATTAATCTCTCAACCAATATTTAGAAAAGGTTTCTCTTTGAGCTAATGAAACTTGACAAAAGCAATCTTCAAACTATGCCACATTCACTGATTTGTAAGATATCTCAAACTTATGTTTTATTAAATGCAGTTTAAATTAGTAACTCTAAATTCACCTGCCTATGACACCACCTTAATCTCGCCAACAGTACGTAATGTAGGCAAAAAGACTGCACATGAAGATTAAAATGATTAGGACAAGCTGGTTGTTGCTTTTTTTTTAAAGGATGCAGTTTTAGTTTTAAGATAGCATTCTCCATCACTCACACTACACTGCATTTTGGGGGATGGTTGCTGATGGCATTCAGTTTACTTTTTCTGGAGATAACTGCCCTGATCTTACTGCATAAGGTCTCCCCAGTGATCCCTCCAAATAATGCTCATTTCTTTATCCATGGAAAGAGGCTAAATTTTAATATACAATCTTGTGACATGCTTTGGCTTTCAGTATCAAACACTGTCATTAGCTTAAAGGACATCACTCCAGAAAAGCAAAGTTTTGAGGAGAACAACTAGTAAGGAAGCACTACAGCACTGCCAGGTAGGGATCACTGTGGGGAAGCACATAAACACCATCCCAGCATTCACCTTCACCAAGAGTGTTGGCAGTTTCCTTTCTTTCTGTGAGTGGCCACACGTGTGCAAACAGGATTTTCCCATGCTTTGAGAATGTGTTTAAATTTGTCTGCCTCAAATTTAAACACAGAGCACTAAAAGAGATTCCTGAGTTAGCACAGCTAAGCAGGAGTGGGGAAAAACTGTGGGAGAGATGTAAGTATTAATTCCCTACTGCAAATGTTCCAAGAGGAAATCAGGCCGCCAGCTCATTCTTCCTCTCAAGTCACACTTAAGTTCTGGATAAATAAGTTTCTGAGCTACTGACTGCCCTCTATTTCCTCCTCACAGTTGTGTGCATCCAAGAAACTGCATTTCTGGCAATGTCTATGATAAAATAACACAAAGCTCCATTAACAAAGCCTCACATGTTTTAGAAGTTGCTAGTGCAAATGTTTTTGGGACTCAAGGAGGGATATTCAAATATTAGGTAACATACTCTGACTGGGAAGACTATCAATAGAGTTTCTCAATTTGTTTATATAAATGGGCCAACACTTTTAAAAGCACTTCAGAGCACTTAACTAAAGCAAGCAAGCACTTGAACTTTAAATATCTAGCAAGAGAAGTCATTGACAAGTATTACTTAGTAAATTGTAATACCTATGCAACCTTTCATTCATACAATCTCTTCATGAAGAGAAGCACCAGGCTCCCATCTCAATTCCAGCTCTGCTCTAAGATGCAGAATGAGTGGGGTGAGGAACAGCCTAGTCTCCTTTTAGTGCTTTTTGTTAAAGCCAACAGCTTTGGTTCTTCCTATACAGGGATCCTGGGTCCATAATAGTCTTCATAAAACAGCTTCCTGATTTTGAAAATTTATTATCTCTTGTTTGGCCCTCCAAGTAGGATTACTTCATCTTATAAACTTCATTTCCCCTGATATCTATGGTAGCTAAGCCTTGATTTGGGAATATAACATTTACCAAACACCATCCTACTAATTCCCAAAAGGTCTGGGAATAACTTTCTATGCTCAGGACTAGGGTGCCTCTGGTAAGTGGTCTCATCATGGTGCCAGTGTCACATGCATTTTTTATATCTTCATATTTATAACACAGATCTTCCTAGCTTCTGCATGATACACAAACACAGTGGTCATTTCCTAACCAAATCAGTGTGATCTGATTCACATACACTTCTCTGCTGACAAACCAGCACCCAAAAGAGTAAGACAAAAGATTTTTCTGGAGTTTGGATGGTTTGGGGTTTTTTTTTTAAACTGATGTCTAGCTCAAGTACTAAGCTGGCCCCTATAAACAAGAAGGCGGTGTTTAAAACAAGCATTTCTGATCCGTAGCAGGTAAATATCATTCCCCAAATTCCTGCAACATATCTTCATTTTTATTCTTCTCTGAATGTGTTTTGCCCACAGTCTGCATAATGTGGCAGGACAGAGGTGGCAGAAAAACCCTTTATTTTAACCTGGTCTTCACCATCTTAGAAAAAGGAAATAAAGTGTTTTTAAGCTATATTCTGGAGCTCAATGGCCACACTGGGATTTTAGTTTGCTAGTTTTAGAGGACATGCAGCATGTTCTGGAACTGGCTGCTTGGGATTTGTACTGATTAGTCTGGTTATGAATATTATCGAAACAGTATTTTGGTAGGAAAAAAACCCACAGTTGATACAGCTGAAAATATGAACAACTCAGTGCTAAAGCCTCAGACTATGCAGAGTTCCTAAAAGAAACAGCTTTGAAAACTCTTTGAAATACCATGCAAGCCATAATTGGGTTTTAATGCATAAAACGGCTCAGTAATTTAAATGTTTGGAAAAGAAAACAGTCTTTGCTAGAATTTATGAAGTGATAAGTCTATTTCTTAGAATGATTAACTATGCAACCTGATTTTGAACACGAGCATCTCCTAGCATATGCTCTCCACAGCTGACACTGTGAGAGCATACAGTTTTACCAAATTAATATTCCAGGACCCAATTCTGATATTAGAACCCCATTCCTCATCTCCCTGCCTTGAGTAAGAGCCTTGGTTTCTACAGAAGCAGTTTTACTTCCTATTCTTAAACAAGTGAAATCAGGATTAAGCTCTGCTCCTCATGCATTTTGTTCTACTGAGTGACAAATCAGATTTTTATGTACAGGATGCACATCATGACACTTCCACTAGAAACCAAAAAAAAAAAAAAAAAAAAAAAAAAATCCAAAAAATAACCCCAAACTCAGAAAACTAATGACTTTCAAGGATAATACAATACTCATTCCTAACTGACCTAATAATTTAGAAAGTCCTTAAAGAGCCCATGGCTTTGGTAGAAATGAATCAAATGGTGAGGTGAAATTAAAGAATAGAAGAATAAACTTAGACAAGATGACCTGAGATAGAAAAAGAGACAAAAGCAGTGAAAAGAAACAGACCCAGGAACAGCACTATTCACTCTAATAATAGATTCATCAACAGAATATCTGTATGCACTAACACCTAATTTGAGCATCCTGAATCCTGATCCTGATTTCCTGAGATGGCAACTACAACATTAAAAAAAACCAAAAAACTTAAATTGCTCATTACTAGAAATAGATTGATTTGCATGAGAAAAATAGAGAGTTAAGATTCCCATTTCATTTACGAATATTACGATCCTAAAATAAAGTCTGAAAGTAAGTCCTAACTCCCAGGCTAACACTTCCCTCCTGTTGGTGACAGCATCATTGCCCCTGGGACCTGGGAAATGCCATATATGGTGGCCATAGGGAACTGAATGTTTGTGTGAGCCCTGAAAACCTGAACAAGGGCTCAGGAGATGAGTGTGAGAACTTGCAATTCTGATATTCAAAGACAAACAGAGAAATCCAAGTGGTAAACACCATCAACAGCAAAAGCCAGACTTTACTTATGCCCACCGGAGCAAAAGCCGTGGACATGCTCAACTTTTCTATTTCTCTGTAGCTTTTCTACCTTCAGTAAAACTTGCTGGTGCACATGGCTACTTTATTTTTAAGTATATAAATGCAAAATTGGCTAAAGACACATGAGTTTACCCTGCTGCAGAAGCCAATTGCCAGAGTAATCCAACGTGGTGCATGCTGGACACGTGATGATGGCTGATATGCTGCAGTCAGCATATTACAAATTAATGATTTTGGGTTTTAAATTGCTCACCAAAGACTAACTTTAGTTATGTTTGGGTTGGGTTTTTTGGGGGGATGGGGGCGAGAGAGGGGAGTGGATGGTATTAAATTTAATAGAAACAAATCACCAAGGTATTATAAAAACAGCAGTTAATTTACCTGCTGCACTAGAGAATAGTTTGGGAATATAAATTTTAGCTTTCCCATACCTACAGCTCTAAGCTAAACATTAGGTTGTCTGAATTGTCTTCATCCCCTGAACACTACATGTGAGAACTTAATTTTGTGTTCTAGCACTTTAAGTAGAGTTGCTTATATAGTTAAGTGCCACCTTAATGTTCCTCAAAACTATTTTGAAATACAAGACAACCCTTCATTTTGAAAGTAAGAGTCTGTCAACTTCTAGGAGCTTCAGCCACTAACCCTTCTCTCATCCATAAGTTTCTAACACGTTCCCCTTTTAAACTCACTGAACACCTACAGCAGCAAAACCATATTTTTTAACATCACTAAAACGCTGTCTCTGATGACCACGGGACTCTACAAAGTTCAAGAGCAGGAGCAAAATTTGAAAGGTTGGTTTAAAGATTAAGCCTGAGCCCTTGCTGCACCTGAAGGGACACACTTCAGGAGGCAAACCCCCCCCCCCCCCGCTGCTGGCTGCGGTCTCCCACCCCCCAGCAGGTGCGGCGTGCTCGTTCCACCAGACAAATCGCAGAGGAGAGGGAGCGAACCCCCTTCATGGACTCACCATCCTTTTCTAGTCACATTCACTACGCATTGCATTAGAAAATCGTAACGGTGTTAAAATATTTTGGCAGGATTTGTTATGGCCAGATCACTCACTTCCTTTGGGACACACAAAGCCTCCTCTGGCAATGAAACAGCCCAAATGTCAGCAAATCCTATAGAACAGAAAAGGGTCTGTCAATGTAAAGCCTAAATGAATCTCCAGTTAAGCAAAACAAAACAAAACTGTATAACATAAAAATGCACATACAAAAAAAAGAAACAGCCTAGAAATATGCACTTTTTATTAAGGTTTCTTTCCCCAACCCCCCCCCCCCCCCCCCCCCCCACCTTCCAGAAACTTTTGAACAGCATTACAATGAATTCATCAGAAGGTGCTATTAGAACACAAGCTTCCTCCAAGTGTTACCAATTCATGGACAGATTAGAGGGCACATTAATAACATAGTTAATATGAAGTGTTTAGAGCCTTTACGTTGGTGACAAATACGACTCAGCCAAATTTCCTGACCATTGAGGCCACGGAGGAACAATTTGGTAGATTTCATCAACAGTTCTAATTATGTTCCTGTCAAGTCGAGAACAAAGTAATCCATAACTGGGGGGCTGCTCGGAGACAGTGCCACGTGACAGTAATTTATGCCCAGGGCCCTCGCTGTAGTTAGTGTGCACAATGCTTGACTAACAAGTGGGTTCAAAAAAAGGAATTTATTAGGGAAAACACAGCCCTCCAGCTCCGAGCAGCTCATCAGGTGCAGGCTTAGCAGGAGTTATGAGGCAAAGTCTTGTTTATAAAAGCATCTAAAAACCAGACTGGCCTCAGCAGGTTTCAAACCATAGGATTTTAACCCAAGGCTTCTGCTGGAGCTAGGTAAGCCCACTGCCAGGGCCAGGATGCAACCCAGTCCCCTTTAAAATCATCTCAGTCCTTGGGACAGTGGCAGTACCACCTCAGATGCCAATGGTACCAATGCCCTTTTTCAGTCCTATAAATAACACACTAATGAAAGATGCAAGGGCATTATTAGTAACAGTAAACTAAAATGTCACAATACACAAATGTATTTCTTACCACAGCCCAACTGGGAAACAGGCTGAGAAAGGGAAAGGGAGGGGAGGAAGGTAAATGGGGGAGAAGCTGTCATGTCATTTTGAGTCATTTTCCACTGTGATCTATATTGGGATACAGCTTCTATCCTTTCAAACAGGATCATTTTATACATGACACTCTTGCTGCATTTCACAAAAAGGCAAGAATGTCTCCCTAGCACCCAAAGTGCAAAGCCTGGCAGCGGTCATTCAGGATCAGTTACTTGCATATGCAGTGAGATGCTAGAGAAAGTAAAATGATGCATTCCAAACATATTTAAGAACATTGTCTGTAAACAGAGGGTAAAATAACATTAGTGAAAAATTAGATCCATGTGAGAAACAAAAAGCACTTAATAGGTTTTAAAGCAAAGTTTTCTGAAGGCTCTGTGTGGCCCCAGAAAGACTGACTTCACTCACATTTCCCACTGCTAGAATGGGTACAAGTATGCAGATTCGTACCCACATGACCTATCTTGCCAATGGATTTTAGACTATAAAAATGCTATTGGCTTCACCAAACTATTGGTCTTAGTTACATTTTAAATTACTAGTTGACCACTGGCACAGAGGAAATGCAGACTGCAGAAGTACATCTAAACCCTCAGCTTCTCCTTTCACAATCTACTAAAGTTTCTTATCCAGATTTGCTTGAACTTGTAAATTCTCTGGTATCAAGTCTAGGGACTATCCCAGCACCTACTGAGTGCGACAGGATAGTCTCATATGACTGAAGTGTCACAGATTTATGATTACTTGCTCCAAGGATGAAAAAAAGAATATTTTTAAAGCAGTGGTGGCTTTGCAAAGAGGAAAGGGAAGAACGCAATCCCATTCTGCAGTTATGTGAAAAGAGACCTTTCTGCAAGTCAGGGAGACAGTAATTCAGAAGCCAAGCAATGCCTGGCCGTTCTAATTCCCAGACTCGTGATTCAGTCACAAGACATGCTTCCTTTCCTGGTGAAATGTCATGCTGCTGCATGCTTCTGTTACAGAACACATCCTAACCAAGTGTAGCAAAAGCATGATGATCCCATTAAGTATCTAACATCTAATACCTTGTGAAAACTAATTTAGTGCTTTATCAAATCTCTAGTTTGTATGTAGAGCATAAACTGGCTACATCTGCTAATAGGGCAGATTGACCCGTCCCATATATTATCAAACCACAAAGTCTTCTGGAGGACATAGCCTTAGCTACTTATTATCCCTTGCATTAACTCTCTCACTAGCTACTCAGCCAATATATTTTCCTGTAATACATCTGTCATGATTTTACAAGGAAATCAGCAATTCTGAACAGTGTAGCAGTTAGATAACAGGACTAAACCCATCATGGTCACCTGGCTTTCCAATCTACTGCTAATTGGCAAGGACAGAAGCCCTTAGAGCTGGGCTTGCACAACAGCACACCACTGCTGGGCCCCAGAGATTTGGCCTCTTAGTTAGATTTATATTTTTAGAGCTTGAGTCATTTATGTGATTTCTTCATGATTTATTACATGCAAGAGAAATAAAGTTGGATGCCAACACCTTCAAATTTACAAGATTTTTTTTCCTTTTGGCAGAAAAAGGTTTTATTTTGCAAGAGAACATTTGGCATAGTAATCAGGAAAAAAGTGCTAGAATATTAGTAACAATAATGTTGGCAACATTAGATGCAATGAGAACATCTTTCTTGGCTTGGATGCTATGCAATTATATTCCCACGTGTTTATTTAGGGTCTTACTTGTGGCACTGTAGAATGAATTATATATCTGAAGCCATGTTTCTAACTGTCTGGGAACTTGCATATGTGGCTAATAGAGGGTCGGGATGGTTGTTTTGTTTTAAACTAACAATTGCTACTATTTTCTGATAGATAGTGTTTGTCTTTGGACTTGGAAACCCTGAGCCATTATACATGGGTCTCTTACTGACCTTTCTGACCATTTAACTATCTGTCATCACTGGAATCCAGGAGTTAGTGGTGGGATATGAAAAATAAACTACAATAGCAAAATACTCCCTCTTCAAACAAAAATCCACTCAATAGAAATAAAAGATTCTTTCACATTGCATATGTGATTGTATGTAGTTCTGAAATAAAATAATATCCATCACACAACCCTAGTTGTTCACATTTAATCTGACATTTATTTTCTCTTTTTATGGCTTCTCAAGCACTCTCATCTTCTTTTCCCTTCTAACTTCTGTGCCCTCATGTCTTATAACACGAATGTAAACAAGTAAAAGGCATTCAGGGGAGCATGTGGAGGTATTATTAGGCGGTTTGTATAGTTTCTTGGTGATCCCTGATCCCATTGTTGATGGATCATTTTTAATCCAGAGAATATTAAAAACTGCTTACAGCCCAGCTGTGGTTTAGTATCACCAACAAAGGCAGGCCAGTACAGTAGTTTTTCTACAGAGTAAAACTTCTAACAAGTAAACTTTCAGCCAGGGGAAATAAATTAGAAAACAACAACAACAAAAAGGCAGGCAGTGAGTTAAAACACCACAATTCTATGTTACTGAATTGAACTACAAGTCTTTGGAGCTTCATCCCTCCCCCTTTCCCCTCCCTCTATATTTTTCTTCTTCTGTTTTTACGTTGAAATCACAGGAACTACGCAGCCTAGCAAGGCTGTAATCACTCAGCAGGAATCTGGAACAAGCACAATGCAACCACCAGCCAGGCAGCAGCAAACTGAAGGAAATCTCTCTCTCCCTCCCCCCCCAGGTTTCTTAAAAGGGGCTCGGCGTGAATGAATCTTCCCAGTAGCCACCAACAATTTCTTATTCCTTCCAAGCAATCATCAATTTCAGCATCAAGTGGTTTAGTGGCTCTACAACTGGTAGTGGCAGCGGAGTAAGCCCAGCATGCAAACGTTTTGGCTAATTTAAAACCCTTGTGCTGCCGAATCAAACATGCCAAGACAACAGTAAAACGAGAGACTATTATCCCAAATGAGAGTTGGCGGATGGCTGGAATTGGCTTGAGTGGCAGAGACAAAAGAGGTGGAAGGAGCAGGGACAACCAGACATGATAATAGCGGATACAGCTTGCACTTTCTCCCCCACCTCCAGTCCATTCACACATATCTCACCTGGAGGTAAAAAGGCAATATTTCCAAGTTTCATGGCCAGGAAGAACAAATACACTTAAGAAGACTCAAAATAAATTAATACCTGGTAAAGCATCTGCCCCATGTATATGGGAAAATGTAACTTAAGAGACATCACCCTTTCAATAGGAACCTTAACATCCCAAAGACAAAACCTGTCATTTCCTACCTGAATTCATGTCCTGCTGCCATGAAAGTTCATTCCCATGAGTTGAGAAGCAACTGAGATAGGACAGAATAACTTCAAAATGGGATTAATCTGTGGCGTGGCTACTCATGAACCAGCTCATGAAGAGCCCAGATCTCAAAGAGCTGCTGGGGAGGAAATGTGGAGGGCAGAAGAATTAATTTTGTAAGGCAATTGGGAGACCACAAGCATTCTCATGATGTTGGGAGCCATGAACCCTGGTGATGGCTTGCAGCTCACAGAATGATGACCTGTGGGATCACTGGAGAGCAAGCAAGTTGTCTTTTGCAAGATTAACAATTTAAAAGTGCTGAAATTAATTTTGTTTAATAGCTGTGGGTGCAGACTCCTTACAAAGTAGGTTGCAAGGTCAGCAAGCCTCCTAAAGCCTTTTAAAATGCAGCTTTTTATAGGGACAGTAGATTTAGGGTGGCTTAGGGCTTAAAGATCTAAAAAGCAAAAGAAGGGTAAGAGGTCATTTCCTACCACTTCCAAATCTTGGGTGAAGACATGGTCTCTGTTTTGCTTCCCACTATGACACACAATTGTTGGTATATTCAAAACTACTTGAGGCAGTATGCATTTCTTAGTGTACGCAAAGTGAAAAAAAGACAAAATCAACCATGAGAACCAGATCAACCAGCACACAGCAGGCTCATCAGACTCATACTGGAATATGCCCACCTGTGTTGCAAAAAAAGCAGTGGGAGATGATAAACTAAATGTGGGAGATGAAAAAAAATAAATCTAGGAGACAGACTGGGAGGGGAAAGACAAGGACAGGGGGAGTGCTCACACCGTTGCCATCATTCAGAAATAGTTCACCTGAGATTCACATCTGCCTCCTTATATGAGATCATTACACTCTAAATTACTGTACTGTACAGAGTGTTTCAAGGAACAGCTGGGCTCAACACTAAAACCAAAACCAACCATTTAAAAGGGATGTGCTCAGCTTCACACCCTAGTACATGTGAGCTATTGCTCTCAACACAGCAGAATCTGCTGATTACTGCTCTCTTCTAGGATGCTTTTCTCCTACATTTTTGCCAACAGCATCCAACTAACTGCACAGGTAAAGTTCGTAGTGTGTGCCAGTCTGGGAAATAGAAACAGGGAATGAATTTTGCACCACTGTGTAAGATGGTCTGAATTTGCTGAAATTAAGCAACACTGCCTTGAAAAAGACTTGCATTGCATGCAGGTGGACCTGTGTGAAAGGTGGACTCTGAATTTAAAGAGCAGCCCAACCTCAAAAAAGCACACATCCCAATGCAAAGAAACATTCCATATGTATAGAAACTCAATTGGTCTCGCAAACGTATTCAGGGAACCAAGAACCCCAGAGGAGGACACAGTCACAAAAGGTACAGTACATGGGTTTGTTTCATCCTGCCCCCTTCTTTTAAATCTTTTTCCCCACAACAGGAAGGAAACACGGGGCTAAGTTTTCAAAGAAAAACCAAAACCAGTAACACTCCAAGCATCAGGCATGCCAGCTGTTCCTAGATAGCCCACCCTGGGGACAGCTAAGTGTCACCCAACAGAGAAATCTGTGTCACCCAGGTACACAGGCAAGCAGAAACCCTCTGGCCTTTGAAGTGTGTTTTCCTGCAGAAACTTGTTACTGTGATCCTGCAGACAGAGGGGCCCCTTCCCTGGCAGTGAGGTAACTGATGGTCATTAGGGAGGACAGAATTAATTCTGCTGTGAGCCTGGTGCTGACAGTGGCCAGAGCAAACACACCAGCCATTTTTCTCAGCCTCTTCCACAGGGAGTTGGAACAAAGAAAGGAGCTCTAGGGAAATACTGAAGGCATTACAAGAAAATAATTTTAGATGCTTATGAATACTGCCACCAAATACTGTATGCTTTCAGGCTGACATATGCTAGTGTATGTGGTGTTTGTTTAGTTTTTTTCATCTCAGTTAATTCATATCATCAAACAGCACCCCAAGACAAGTCTGGTTCACAGTTCAGCAAGGAACTGCTTAAAAGGCAAGCATGATACAGGTCCTTAGGGCACCTCATCCATCCTGCACTTGGATGGCATTCTCCACCAAGGGACCCCATTAGGAAGGAAGGGCAAACTGAAATCCTAACCCAAAGCAGCCTGAAACAGCACCAGCATACTTGTGTAGCAGCGATGGATGAGCCTCCATTTGTCTTCAAAGCATGGGAAGCCAATGTATCTGCTTCAGAGCAAACTCAACTTTACTTTCCAACCTTGTAGTGTACTTAAAGCTAAAATGTATATGATCTTTCTATCTGTGGATAAGGCAGCAAAGAAGTGTCACTCAAGACTCCAATTAAACAGATGGGAAGCGATGCACTTCCAGTGCAACTCCATGCAGCAAAACACCCTGAGATGCACTGTTTAAAATCAATTGCCCAGGAAGGCATTGCCACGAGCTACAGTTTCCTTTCCCTTCCACACAATGGAATAAACCAGAAGCATCTTATGGTAGTATAAACTTGCTGGAAAATGCAGTTGCTGTAGGAATGCTATCAATACCCGAAGTATCACAGGTCCTACTCTCCCTGCAGAAGGTTTGGCCCTTCCAAGCAGGAAGAAACAATGTTTGTTCTGTGGCCAAAGTAATTATAGACTTGTGTATATTGTTTTATATTTCTCTTCTCATAAAAGAGCTTTGTATTGGTGTTGAACAAGCCGAGTTATGAGACTGGAAGTCTCCAACATAAACACAGGTCTGGCAAAAGTAGAAAGAGCTTCACTCACTTCAGGAAAGATGATTCTATGTATGCCAAGACTGAACATGGCCAAATATTCAATACTGCCCATTAAAATATTTAAGCTTAAACAGTGTAATTCCCTCATGGATAATATATTAAAGTATATAACTTCAAACTTCTCTTCACATGTTAGTGTAGCAATGATATAACATTGCAGGAGGAACACACATTCTTCTTCCAATGGGGCAGTTCTAAAGGAGAACACAGATTCAAACACTGTAACATGAAATATGCTTGATAGAATATTTTTAAAAGCTGGCCACCTGCTTATAGGAATCTCTATCCAGGGCTCTTATTTACAGTTCAGGGGTATCTGTTGTTCCAGGTGAGATCCTCCTGTACCAGGAACAATGCACCAAGTGCAATGAGAGAAGACCACCATGACCAACACACACTACAGTTCAAAGGGACCAGCCAGAGAGCTGCTGGGAGCACATGTATTTCTTGTGCTCCAGCCAGGAGCTTAAACCTAAAGGTGACCCTGTCCTGTGTAGCACCATATCACCTCTAGCGCCAATTAGGCTGACCAGAACTGGATCTATCTGCCTACCTATTCAGTTCATATCAGGAAAAAAGGAGAGAGAAAAAAAAAAAAAAGGAAAGGGGAAAAAGCAAGCAAGGTCAGGCACTTACGTATGAGCCACATATCTTGTAGGAGTAACAGCAACAGGGACCCAAATCCTGAAAGCAGCACCAGAAACTGCCTCCTCCTGCTCAATTCGCAATTAATATTAACAACCCATCTCATTCCAAATGACAGTTCTCTTCCTGTCTGTGTTTAAAATCAAAAATATCTCCCACCAAAAGGCTTTCCACATATCTGTATTTACTGTCTCCGAAGCCAGCAAGAAGGCTAATCTAGGTATTCTGCCAATTTACAAAACCTAAGTAGTGTGGCTGGAGAGATGCGTTCTCTGCCATGCTAAGGAAACTCACAGGGTGTCATCCTACGTGACTGCAAAACCCATACGGATGAGATGTCTAACAAGACTGTTCCAAACGTCACATTTAAACTCTGCCTCAAAATTTTTACCTTTTGTTCCCTATATGGCAGACTTTGAACTGGTCCTGGCCAGCAGGACAGTGGAGGAAATTCAAGAGGCACACTTCCATCTGCTTCTCCTTGGGATCAAACATTTCTCACAAAACAAATAAGTTGCCTCAAAAGCTTGTTTTTTGACTGAACCTGTAAAGTTCTAAAGATTTAATAAAAAGTTTCCACAGCCTAGAAGATGACAATGAAACATGAAGTCAAACCACCTCCTCACCACTGCTATGCCTCAGCACTATGTGCCCACAGTATGGCACTAAATTTGAAGGCCTTGCAAAAGAAGTGGGACAGGGGAGAGCTGGAAAAAACAAGACTGAGATCTTGACAGAAAACAAAAGAATGGAGACCTAAGTCAGACAGCTTTGGCTGCAAATGGTCTCCATGAGCTTCTGCCTCTGTGTGACACAGATAAAAAGAGCTTGCTCTTTCTCTGAGACACCAAAAATGTCAGATTCCACCCATGATTTTTAACACACACATATATATATATCTATACATATAATTATGTAGGCAATGAATACTAATTTTACTGAAATCATTGCCATACCCAAGATTATTAAGCATTATTAAGATTATTAAACATTAAGCCATGGTCAAGACACCTGATGTTATTCTCATCACCTCAACATCTTCACTTCTAACAATCACAAACCCAAGACATACCATACACATAATGATTTTCCCAAAGCTATGGTAAGACTCCAATTAATCTGACACCTGTTGCAATCCTCAGAAAAATGGAAAATTTACTATTTTCATGGGGGAAAAAAAAAAAAAAAGCAACCTTGCAGTCCCCTTTGAACTTCTGTCTATACCACTGGGATAAACGCACTCAATATCAGGAAAAGAAGCACTAGGAGAGCTTTTATTATGTACTACATGAAAAAAAAGAAAGGGGGAAAAAAAGTGTTATGAAATGTCCTGTTGCTATTCTGCTTATATTTTTCTTTTTACATAAAGCCTCCTTTTATTAGAAAAAATGTCCCATTATTTTCAACAGGATTTTAGGTTTAGTCTATGTAGAGGATTTTCAGACCAGTCTTTATTGCAGCAGTTAAGCACATTAAGAATATTGAGGCAATTAATCAAAGCACTCTGATTCAAAAAATAAAAAAGTTAAAAAAAAAAAATCAAGAAAACCTGAAGCTCAAGGAAAAAAAACAGGAGAGTAAACACTGAATTTTTTTTTTTTTTTGCCTCTTTTCCCTCAGGCATGTAGAGCAGTCATGAGGGAACAGTCCAAAGATGCTGAGGAAACACATTACTAATAAAGCATGGCCAGGTTACCATTTTGAGGGAAGGTGGTGTTGTTTTGGTTTGGGGCTTTTTGGGTTTTGGGTTTTTTTCTACTTTTCCCTTTCATATAGGGATGAAGCACACACAGAATTTTGGGACCTGACTGTGTTATGGAGCAGGAATGATGTGCCTTCAGCCCTGCTCCACAAACCATTCCATCAGCAGAAGTCTCCAGCAGGTCGGAGACGGACTAACTTTTCCAAGGTATTAAATTAAAAGATGTTGAATTAAGTTAAACGCCCCACATTGAACTGACATTTCCCTTTTTTAATGCAAGCTAAGATTGATGAAAAATACCACTTATCTACATTAAGGGTCAAAATATCCAGCAAAAGAAGCCTCTGGTTCAGCGCGTCAGAGCAAAGTCAGTCTTACATAATCCGGGGACCAGAACGCGGATCACATTCTGATGATCCAATTAATGGTGGGATACTTTGCAATCAGGCAGGAAGCAAGGCCCCTAACAGATTGTGGGGCTGTAACATCAATTTCTTAAGTGCATTTAAAGGATTACAAATGTTAGTCCTGGCTTGAGATTGAAACACCTATTGAGGTGCTCTGAACCACATTACAGTAATTGGGTACCTGAATTAATGCCATTTCTTCTGATGGGCGAGTTGAATACATCGGAATTAGAGATTTCTTTTGCTGTGTTTCCCTTTCAGCCTTTTTCTTCTTATTCTCAGAGCATAAATCTGAGGCAGAATACATCTTTTTTTTTTATCTAGATAGTTTTAATTACAGCCCTGAGGCACCCAAATACTGTCCTAATTTCACCTTCTGGATTGTTTGGGTGCACTTTTTTAAAAATATTTTATTTTGCTTATTATTTACCATGCTATGACATTAAGATGGGATTTTTTTTTTTTTTTCTTGAAGCTTCAGGGGTAAGGGGAAATAGGCTGCTGAGACACAGAGAAAGAAAAGTCTGTCTTTTCCTTCCTATATCCCTCTTCCACTATGTAAACCTTTTTATGCATGCACCAGATACCATTTGCAGTTTTGCACCTCTAGAGAGCTAGAACTAGGGCTGCCTCAATTAGTCTTCTATTCCTTCTGAGGTCAGTTCAAGTAAAGGTCTCCATCATATCAAACTGGCAGGAATGCTAACTACTGGGGTATTTCAGACCATAAAGGGTTCAGCTAAAGAGCTTAAAAACCATACAGCTGCTTTCAAGAGTATTCAGAGAATATACAGCATAAAGCTGTATTTGTGTGCCAGAGACTAAATTCAGTTGGTGTTTTAAAATCTGAAATAGGTTATGGCACAGGTTTGTTTGTATGGCTTTTCAGCCAGGCAGTGTCTCTGTTAGACCACAGTACAGAGCATATAGGACACACGCATTTTCCTCTTGGATCATCTGAGTTTTGATAATTAGAATTTAAACGGGGAACTCCATCCATTTTTGTCCTCAGCAGCTGTGGCACTGACATTTCAGCGACCTCGGCGGTGATTTCTCACTTGCAGCTAACTGGAATGTACACAACCATGATATAATGCCCACGCTGTGAAAAAAGAGGTGAGAAACAGAGCATGGTATTCCAAATACTCCAGTCTGCTCTGCAAAATACATTTCATTTATCTGGTTACAGCACATCAGGCTCAGATATTGGTTTAATTTTTTTTTTGAGGTCTTATTAGTGATTAGTTGTAAATCTAGATACACATGCATACTTTAATTCTCATGTATTATATATCCTTTCTGAGGTATGCCAACTTTTTGTTTTATACTCAAGATTCTGTAAAGAAACTGTAATGATGCAGTGATTCTGCTTTAATTTTGGTTTTGCTTAAGATAACTGTAAACAGCAAAGATACAAGAGCTATTTATCTTCACTGCTGGTTAAGAGGAAATTGTAGCATACACCTTAGGGGAGCTAAGGAAGCACAATGATTTAACAAGCATATGAAGGAAAGAGACAGCTTCTAATTCAATAACAGAAGTTTCCAATGCTCAAGAAAAAGCAGTTTGCATGGTTTAGTCAGATAGTCTTCCGCAGTTAACTACTTTATTTTTAAATCTATTTCCCACCACGTAAGAACCGTAAGATTTAGGAGGGGTCACTGGGGACCTTTCAGCTGTGCACCTTCTTTCTCTTAAATGGTTTTGAATGTTCCTTAATTTCCCATCTCCATTAATACAGGATATTCCTAGAGTTTAGAAATAACCACTCTGAAACACAATAAAACCTATAAACTGTCTCCACATAAGACACGATTAATCAGAGGACAGACATGGTTTCATTGTAAGGGCCACACGTTGAAGCAGGGCATAAGGTTTTTCAAAAAGTGTCTTGCACATTTCAGCTACAGTTTCAGAGCAGTTTTTGACTCATTAGATGGTGCTGGCTGAAATGATTTACATACAGATAATGACAATGCAGACCCCAAGGACTAGTTAGCTGTTTAGCAGCATATACATTTCATATAACCACTTCCATACATCTAGTTTTAAATTCATTAACAAAAATTAATTGCTACCCAGTGGTTTACATTACACTGCACAGAGCTTCAATACACTTTCTAAATTACTGCTTTCTGTCACTCCTCCCAGCAATCTTACAGACAAGTTAAACTTTACTTCCTTGAAGGCGCTGACGACCAATTTGTAGCAAAGCTTGCGTTTAAGTTAGTGAGAAATAACAACTGAACTTCAGGAAATTTGTCTTGTTTTTAATATCCCATTAATATTTTGGAATAACAGAAAACTTTCTCCTTCTCCCCCTCTGGCAGAGTCACAGCGATATCCTGAGGGCTCCCCTGCAGAGACACCAGCAATAACAGCTCCAGCACGCTCAGAAAGCCCTGATCTCACTAGCATTCATCTTGGAGCTGATTTAAAGTTTACTGAAGTCATAAGGAAACTTTGCATTAGCTTCAGCATTCTTCAGTTCAGAACTTCCAGTCCTATTGCCCCCACTTCTCCTCCCCAAACCATAATTGAGCTCTGCTGTGTGAGCATTAACTATGTTGTTACTGTTGTGGCAGATTCAGCATGAAGTGACTCATGATAACATTGTCCAAATGTCTGTCTGCTTTTTTACAGCTTGGGTAGGGAGAAAAAGTTACTTTTCGTAAGTAATTAACAAAAATTAGTCTTGGGTTTTTACAGATGCATAATGATTAGGACCCAAGGGGGAGATAAGGTTCACTTTTTAGTAATAACATTTAATGGATAAAAAAAAGAAAAGTCTTTCCACACTCTTTCCATCATATTTCCCAAATATTTACAGTGTACACCTTGGGTTTGAAATAAGCCAGGGAGAATTAATGCATTGCTTACACTTGGAATCCGAGGTGGCCCCGTCCCAGCAGGGCAGTACAATGTGCTGTATATCTTTCCCTTCTCAGCACTTATCTTAATCTTAATAACTAGCCAGACAACTGACTCCAGAGTCCTGGGCTTATCGACTGGAATTTGTCACATGCACACAAGAGAAGACAAGAAATGCATTATATAACAATGCCATACAAATCATTATCTTTTAATATTTAAAAGTATGTATTCAAAGTCTGATATGAACCCATTTTGGTTGAACTCAATTCCACTGGTTGTTATTAAATTTGATAGCAAATGAACAAAACTACACTTGTAACGTATTTATCTGCAGAAGAGTTTATTTGCAACAGATCAAAAGGCTGCTTCTTACTGCATTTTGGCTACTGCTATCAAATGCAATCTGCTTTTTAAACACATTTTGATATGGGAAGACTATTTTCAAAACAGGTTAATAGGAAATATATATATTTTTTTTTTTCCCCAGGTCTCCCAAGCACCAAGAAATACCCAGAGCATGAACAGAAAGTCTATTGCGCCCTCACTGTGTGTCTACAGCATGATTTCTTTGAAACAAGTTTATACAAGCAAGAGGAATACCACTCCAACTGCAGCCACCAGGCGCTTGGACCATGCTCTTAAAGTTATCATACAGACCTAAATTTTGCTTCTGGTGTCTCACACCAAAGGGCATTTTTCACCAGGAGGCAGAGGCACATGTGAACCACAGCACTGGGGGTACTCTCTGCTGCCAGGCTGCTCTCCTGAAGGGATTTTCCTGCTTCTCTCTGCACCTCCATGGTAAAAACTCTATGAGAATCCACACAAGGTGGTGAGGGGGGAGCAGAAGCACACGGAGAATAATGCTTAGGAGCCCACTCTTGCAGAAAGAAGAGAAAGGACAATGGTTTTAAGCACACACTCTCTCAGTATTTCCTCTCCCTCTGCCGGCAAAAGCGTAAGAGAGAGGATGGGTACTTCACCCACTGGAATTATTAACATGCACATGAAGTGGGAGTATACGAAATGAATACAGGTTAACAAAGATGCTGTAAATTCGCTCCTCTCTTCTGCTTGCTTTGCTCTAAACCCAGCCTATACAGCACCCCTCATGCCAAGTATTACACCCTCGGTGATGGGTGTAACACTGCAACACAAGATACTAGAGTTGCGCTCAGACTCATTGCCACTGCCAGATTTTTCCAAATATCTTCTCCATATTGAAAACTTTTGAAGATTACCCTAGGCCAATCTTTGTGTTAAATCACAAACCACACTGAATCAATTAGTTAATCAATCCCATAAGGCAATCAATTAACATGAACTAAGAAATCCCTGAGCAGACATATTCTCGTGTGAAGAAAGGTCACACACTGGGGCCTTTATATGTCTGTTCATATTAGTTTAAGCCCTGGTTTAGAAGGAGAAATTTTCCTCTGATAACAGTTCTTTGTATTGATGTGTCAGCACAGACACCTAGACTCCATGTACGTCTGGAGA
The DNA here is from genome assembly GCF_017590135.1 of Pyrgilauda ruficollis. NCBI lineage: Eukaryota > Metazoa > Chordata > Aves > Passeriformes > Passeridae > Pyrgilauda > Pyrgilauda ruficollis. The sequence continues at coordinate 1,485,019 of NW_024525489.1, read as the reverse complement.
GAGAGTCTCTATTTTACTCGTGTAATAACTAGAGGCCACTTTCAGAAGAGGGAATCTGAGATTTGTGCTCTGATGCGGTGAGAGACAAGTCCTCTTTCGGTGCCACTGAAAGGACTTTGCACCAGGCTTTGAAACGGCACCTGAGCAAAAGAGGAAATGGGGTTTTTTCAGGCACACACCTCAAAAACTGCAAGTGCAAGCAAATTTGCCGTCACCCCCAAACACTGAGTCAATATCTTGCATTTATGTGGTAGCTCTCACTCAGGGATGACTCACAATTCAGTGATAAATCCATTCATTCAAATTTGCTGCTGACCTGCAGCCCAAGAAGTTGAGGTCACCTCTGTAAATCAACTGGGAAAGCTGGAATTTTGTGTGGGAGGAAGCAAAGCCACCAGCACACACAAGGCCCCACATCAATATCATGGTAAAGCAGAAGCTTCAGCAGAGACAGAGGTGGTGGGCACCATGAATTCTGTGAAATGAATGTCAGGCCTGCAGAAACCTGCTTGGTCACCCCACCACTGCTGGTTGTTTGGACAGGGGCTGTCCTATGGAGCTGCTCAGTAGCACAAGTTTCTGTGCAGGTAGCTAAGGAATGTGGCACCTGGTCTTGCACACCTCCAAAATCTGCCACAAGTTCAATGTCCCTTCTGCAGCACTCCTCCTCCACTAAACAAGCTATACACTTAGCAGCAAACAGGGTATCGAATAAAAGCTGGCACTGCTCTTCTAATCACAGCCAGAGTCAGGGGTAGAAAGAAAGATGCCTGGAACAGTGGAGAATTGGCCTATCTTGGGATGGGGGGGAAAAAATGCAAAGGTATGAAAATGTATTCAACAATGCTCTCAGTGCTCAGATCCAGCGGTGACAGGGCTATAAGCAGATGCATTAGGCTGGAAATATATCAAGGTTAGATTAAGCTGCAGAGTTTCCATTTTATTAATGGTCTTCAATTTGACTCCTTAATAAAATGGAAACCATTTGTAAAATTTTGATCAGAATCCACACTTAGCATTCAAGTGCTTGCAACCTTTGGGTATATTCAGGAACAGATTTCAAAAAATCCATGCCTAAAAATGAAGGTGAGGAGGAGATGAGGAGAAAATTACTCGAGGTGAATCATACCTTGGAGTGAATTATTATGTAAACTGTGAGTTAGGCTAAATAAAGAAATCATTGGGACAGCAGGGTTTTTTTCCACAAATCACAGAGATATGTTGGATCACTGCAGTATCTGCCACAGTGGTGTAACCAGAAGAGTAAATATCTAAGATGCCTATATTTAAATATTATCCTCAATGGCATACTAGAGCTACTGGAGTGTTGCTCTGAACAGGAAAGCATGAGAGGCCAATGGACTAAAGAAGGAGCAGGAACTGTAATTAATGCAATGCTGTATCATTATCAATTAATTCAAGTTTCTTCTCAGCTGCTGACAGAGAACAGACAAAAGAAAGGTTTTACCTAACAACTACTGGAGAAGGAAGTGTTGTTGGATAAAATAAAGTTGACAGGAAAAAACATCACTGGAAATATCACACCACAGTTCCATCTCCTATGCAAAAGAGAGCCTGCAAAGAAAGAAGTAGAAGTTCACACTTCTAATGTAAAAGAAACTGAAACTCATATTTATATGAGCCATATAATAATTTCATTTAATAACAATCCTGACAGAAAGGAAAAGGCAAAATATCTTGCCAGTGCATATGCTGTGCTGCTGCACTTCTTCTATTTGAAACCCAAAGAAGAAAATATTAAAGGAAATAACTGTTATAATATGGCAGGCTGTGGATTAATTGACTGTAAGTTACACATCGATTTCTGAAATAATTTCAGATAGGCTTTTTCTCTGGTGAGTGATCGAATTTGCTGAAAACAGAGGACGCAAGCTCTCCTTTTCAGTCTTTGGAAAAGGAGAATTGTATCACACAAGATCTCCAAGCAGGATCAGGATGTTTTTAAAAAGAAAAAAAAATACAAGGAGAACAGTAGCACCCACACTGGCTTACAGCCTTCAGTAAGGAGAACAGTTGCATTATACAAGGCCATGGCCTTTGTTAACAAGCAGTGACTTTTCCTAACACTTGAACCTGATGACGTCTATCCTAATAAAGCTCACATCCTTAATGAAGCATGAGCACTTCCTCTGGGAAAGGCCCAGAACCATCAGGAAGGACAACATGGCACTGTAACAAATTAAAGAGTCTGTTTCCCTCCCTTTGACTTTGATATCTACTTGGATGACATTTGCAGCACTTATGGAGACAACAGTATGGAAAGAAGAACATTGATTAGTCTGGCCAGTTTATCTTAGGACACAAATTTGGAAATGTTTAACAGAACTAGACACTGTCATTTCACCTTATACCTTATGCTTATGGTGACCCCAGCTGAAAGTATGGAACATATTAATTCACACTGACTGAACAATTTCTGTAGGGGACACCTCCATCTGTTCTTCATAAGGCATTTGTCTGCGTGTCCACAGACTACCTGGCAAATACAAATGCAACACAAAGCAAGCACAAGTGACCACTCCATGCAGTGTGTCAAACACTTGGGGTTTTGATCCAGGACAAGACAGGTAGGTAAAGGAAAAACACAACGTGTAGTTACAGAAATACTATTGTTTCACAAACCATACTTCCACAAAACTGCTTCCTCATAATCCACATAAACCAGCCTCCTCATATGTTAGGGTCTTCCTGTTATCACATATGCTGTGGCATTTTGGCAGGGTGAGAACCACCTACACAGAATATTTTAGGCTGACACCTTCTTGAAATCACACTGAAGTAAAAAAGATAGCTGGGTCTCTAATTCCCATTTCCCTCCACTTAAAGTTGAGTAGTAAGATGGTACACCAAAGCTGATAAAATCAGGTGTTCACCACAAAGAATAACAAAAGACAGGGCCCCTCTCTGAACTGAACTAGCTCAAGTGAGTCGATATTTTGAGGGTTTTTGGGAGACTCCAACTAGACTTAAAATGAGTGCTTTGTAGTGTCCATCTTATGCTGAAAGAGAGGGTATTCAGCAAGGTGCTAATCCAATGCAGCACACAAACGAGCAGTTTATTTAAAACAAAACTTGATCCTTATTGGGAGCTGAGATATTTGAAGTACACACAAGTAAAACTAATTTAACCTTTGAAAAGTTATCTCCGGAGGGAAGAATAGAAATCCCTTTATAAGATTTTTAAGCACTGCAATTATTGACGAGGACTATATTACTTCAGTTTTCTCTGATCAGAAAAAAAAGCAAAGCCACAGGAGACATCAGCAGCTGTCAGGCTGTTTTCCAACTGCAGTGAGGTAGTTTACAGTGGGTTTGTGCCAGTCTCTTAAGACCCAGTTAAGAAGCCTTTTTAAAATGCCTTAAAAAGCCAACTCATACATTAATCAAGTTGAGCTCTCATCCATACTTACTGCAATACATCAACTACCATGTCTTACCATGTCTTTTTTTTATTTTAATAAATTCCAGTTGACAGCAGACACCTTATTAAGGCTCACTAAAATGATACAATAAGTAAAAGGCTATTAATACTGCTTTTTTCCCCCGCTGCTATTGTCTTGCCGCACTGGTCTGCAAACAAATTCAGACTGCATTACAATTAATGCCAATGGAACTCCTTCTAACGACTTCCAGCTTGCTAATTTTTTACGCTAATAATAAAAAAAAGGCATTGCTATGCAAGAATGGCCGCCTTTTATCATGCTCGCATGGCACACTAGAGAGCTCCTGCCATTGTTCACATGAAAGACAATTAAACCCAGGAACATCAAACCCAAAAATGACAATCTGCTAACCAGCACTGGGTATTGCTGAATTCTTTTCTCTATTTTCTGAACTGATAGAAAACAATTCTCCAAAGACGTTTCCCTCTCCCATGCCCACCCTTTGGAAAAAAAAAAAGTTTGAAATACTCTTGCTGATTTATGCATCTCTGCTCAGAATTTATTAACTGGCTGGGGCCAATTTCCCTCTCAAATGTCTATTGCCTCCAGGTTTGAATTCTGGACACATTTCAAGAAATGCAATAATATTGTCCACATAGTTTCATATTTAAAAATCAACATGATTTTTTTTTTTTTTCATGGTTCATGTTTTCTGCAGCACAGTATAAAATGCCAAAGGCAGGAAGATAAAGCTGATGTGGTAACAAGTTTATTTCTCCCAGTCTTCTAGGGAGAAAGATGGAGAGCAAAAAGGGCCATCAGGTCTGCTGGAAATTAGGTACATTCACAGTGTTAATTTAGAATAAATGTAAACACTTGGTTTTTGTTCACTCAGCTGTCCTGATTGGAGGTTCTTCCTTTGCATCAGCCCATACATGTCCCAGCAATTTGGGCCCCAGTCCAGTCACTTTACTCTGCGACACAGTACATTCATATTTACCTCAAGAAATCCAAGAAGCTAGAATCACAGTAAATAGCCATTTTATATTCTGAATATTCATGTTCCTGGTAGGTCAGTGTGTGCATGTATATATGTGGAACGTTATATACATAAAGTTAAGAAGCAATTGGTAGCTTGCTGATTGCTACAGATTTGACAGGAGTAATGAGAGGCAACACTTTGGCTGAAGGATACAAATCTTATGAAAAAAGTCCAGATTGTATTTAGTACTGAATCACAAAACTGTGGATAAATACCAGACCTCAAAAACATGCAGGAGGAGAAGGAATTTATATTTTTAAGGAGAAACTAGGAATTCCCATCTCCCTTTTGCCACACACATCTTACTTCCTAACCCCTGAGGTTGAAGGCAATCAGGCTTTAAACGTGTCACCTGAGCAGGCTGGGATCTTTCAAGGCCTCTGCTTCAGACCAGAGAAGTTGTGGTAAATTCTACATTTGGGAGAGAAGAACAATTTTGTCTTGTTGTCTAATAGCCACTGAGAGCTGTGGAGTGTTAAGAACATACCCCAGGAAAGATAGATTAGTAGGAAGTGGCCGAAAGAGGCCATAAAATGTGCATTAAAAATGCAATTCATCACATAACTGTGCAGTTTGTCAGATGGATATTGTACCTTTCACAGTGTCTTTTGGGACAGAAGCAAAAGAAAAAGGCCTGGGAGATAACAGTTCTATTCCTGGCTCTGCTACTGGTTCTCTTTTTGACCTTGGAGAAGGCTTTTTAGCCAAAATATGTGGACTGTTTTCCACTTCTGTTATTGCACCTCTAACTTAATTTTGGTTAAGTTCATAGCTGGACTTCAAAATCAGTGTCCTGAAAACAGAAAATTAGTAAGCCCCTGACACCAAAATCTGATTTTTCAGAAGTCTGTTAGCCAAGGTGTAAACCTACGTGTCTTTACGCATAAAACTGGGAAGACAATGCTAACATCTTAAGAGATTTCACAAGAATTAATTTTATATTTACACAGGTGTGATTAAATAGGTATGGAGGTATTTAGTTGTTCAACTAAAATGACCCTAAAGTAATTGCTAATCTGCTCTCTATCAGTCAGGGGGCTGGATATTTGCTGGCTATGGAATAGCATCTTAGCCATTAACAGGCAGGTTGGGCTACAGAAGCACGGAGCACATGGTCCTTGCCTCTTACACCTGTTGTGCTTCCCAAAGAGGATGCAACTCAATGGCTGCAGGAGCAAGGACAGAGAAACCTGCTGGAAGCTACTCTGCTGCTCTAAGGTAGTGCTGCCCCCTGTTTTGAGCTCAGCACAGCCTCACCACCTCACTGCACCCATTTCAAGAGTGGGAAAGCTCACATTACCTCTCTGAGAAAGCAGTAACCTCTTTCCTAGCACCAGTTTGGCCCACAGTTGTGCTCCATCCAAACATGTGTCATTTTGGCCCCACTAAACAGATTTATAATTCATCCATCTCCAACTTAAGGTTGCTTTTCTGAGGTGTCAGCTGTCACATCCCTTAGATTGGCATTTGTGATAAGGACAAACACACTTGCATTAAGTGCACTGAAAGGTCTTTTTGTATCTGGGTTGAGACCCCTGGAGCACAGCCTATGATCTGGCTCCAGTAGTGAGGAAGCCAAGAGTCACTGGCAGCATCCTCACCTACGAAAATCCCTAATTTTCATGGGTGAGGAGGCTGCTGTGCTTATCTGCGCACTTAGTGGACCACCTGTCCAGGAGGTGGCTGTGTTCACGTTCCACCTGCCCCTGAGTGCCACCCGTGTAGGCAGAGGTCTTTATTTCTCCTCAGTGATAGAGACTCCAGCTCTACAGCAGAGTGCAGGCTTTCACTCTGCATGAGCCAGCTGCTCTGCAAGTGCCAACTGCATGCAGGGGCTGCATATCAACCACTGCCATTCCTCAACACAACTCACTTGCACTTAAAGGAACAAAAAAAGAAAGGAATCTCTGTTTTGCTGTTTGGAGAGGCATGGGGGGGGGGGAGGGGCGTTTTGTATGTTTGTGGTTTGGTTGGCTTTTTTTTCCCCATCCTAAAAAGACAAAACAAATTACAAGTAACAAAAAACATCCGCTTCTCTTTTGCATGGTCACACAGACACTAGATTTGGCTCACTTAGACAATACATCTGAGCCAATTTAGATTGACATCCCAAACAATTATACAACCCCCTCAAGTCTATAACAAAAACACTTTACTTCACCCCACAACATACCAACTTTGCAGCTTATTTGAGCCCCACAGAAAGTGTAAAAAAGCAGACCTGAATTAATACTGCTGAAATCAGAAGCTAAGTTTCTATTAATTTGTTCACAAAAGAAAAATAAAGCGAGAAAATTAACAGGTCTGACATCAAAGCTGAATTTTAGCATTGCCTACACTGGTGTCAATCAATAACAAACCCAAAGAGTTACTCTAAATTAATGCAGATAGAAAATGAAAGTAGACAAAACCCATACAGACTGTAATGAAATTGCTTATTGATAGTGCTTCACTTACTGTCCAAATAAAAAAGGAGTATATGACCAAATTGTTCTGTACACATTCCCTTCCTTTTAATTACAGACTAAGAGCAGCAATCATTATCTCTTCTATCAACTCACTTAGATTTATAATATGGCCTGCTCCCCACACTTAAGACAATATAACCCTACACCACAGCAATATTGTAGTGCCACATCCTGTATCTTAGCAACGGTTTAGGGCTTGCATTTGATGTCAAAATAATGGGTCCTGCTTAATCTCTTGGGTTTTTTTAAGTAGGGGGTAAAACACTGAAATCCAGGAGTTGAGCGGGGGGGAAAAAAAAATCACTGAGAAGCATTCTAAAAGCAACCATATGGGGTGTATATATAGATGTGCACACTGATGTGTATGGCTAAATAGATAACCACATGTATACATAAAATAGATGGTCCAGTTTTTGTCTTTAAATTGTTTAGACAAGAGTGAAAGCTGAGAAATGGAATTATGTATATCACTTTCAAGATACCAAAGGCTTTTGACAAATACAATCTTCCTCCTGCTTTTATCAGTTCAGTGTCTTCTGTAAAACATGACTTACAGCTCCAGTTTTTCATCACTTAAATTTGGTCCTATCACCATATTAAATGAAAAATATATTCCTGACTCTAATTTTTTGTCCCTTTCATTTTCTTTCAAAGATTTGCTTAAAACATACTGATTAAGTCATCTAACTCCTAGTGACACTCTCCAAGCTATACCACAGCTGAGATTTTTCTGTATTGACTATTTAAAACATCAATTGTGATGGAAAAATCCAAATGGCTTGGTTTGTAAGAGCACCAGGGACATATAGTAGTACCCAGTAATAGAGACCAAATAGAAGAATACTATAGGGTATCTCTGCTTCAGTTCAGAGACTGGAAAGCACTTTGAAAGCCAAGTATTCAGGTCTGGGTGGCTGCCAGAGAAGTATATACGTACACACACATATGTTTGATGCACATTTGCATACACCACTTCTGCAGAAGAAAGAAGGACCAAACTTACAATTTTAAAGACTGAGGAAATGTGAAAAACTGACAGCCATGTCGTTATAGCTTTCCCCAGGCAATCCAGTTCTTCCTTTCTATCTGCACAAGTTTGCAATTCTTACTTTGAATGCCCGTGGGAACACTGCAAAACAGGTTGGGGAACACAGCATCAGCCATCCCATGAGCAACAAGTAAATAGGGTTATGTTGAACCTGTGGGTTTCTAAACACACTTGTATTCACACCCGAGCTGAGCAGGCTCGGGGCTATTTGCTCTTCTTTGCCCCCAAGGCCTCAACAGTACACAAGGAACAAAGATTGTTTCAAATTATGGTTGGGGTTTTTTTTCAGATTTTGCTATACATCACTTAAAAATATAGAGGGGAAAAAAAATCTTTCCCTCTGAAAGCCCCCAGTGAGGGTACAAACCAGCAGAAGGTTTTGTACAGCAGTCACTGCTCATCCAACAGCTACATTAACAAACCCTCGAACACCCACAGTACCACAGCTCTGCCCTCCCTCACTTCACCCCACTAATCCACTCCCTTGGGAAGAGCCACATCCAAACAGGCAGCCCCTGAAGCGTTTCCCCAGCATCAACTAACCCCAGCTCTGTGGGACCAGCAGAGACAGAAGAAATTAAGAAATAGGAGGAGTCGCGCTTGGGTGCCTGGTACAAAGAGAGATCCACAGTGCAAGAAGAAAAACACTGCTCGCAGGAGAGCAATTTCTTTTTGTTATCCACAATATTTTGTTTCTAGCTGCAAACCTGGAGCTTGAAAGGATCCTTGTGAGTGCTGTTTATTTATTTAAACCAATTCTTGCAGCTCTCCTTCTCTGTAAACAATACTGAGGTGAAGAGTTTACAGGAGCGCATTGTCCAGAGTTCAGCACAAGGCATCACCCAGTTTGGGAGACCTTCCCTTCCTTCTCTCTTTAAGGGAACTTTACTGCATGGGCACATGCACACAGCAATTCACCTTTCCCTGCAATTGCCATCACAGCCATTCCCTGACAGATATTATTATCCCCTGAAGATGGTGCATGGACAACTTTATCCCCTGCTAGGCTGTCCCAGTTTTATGAACTGTAAGTGGTCAGCTTACTCTATGGGAGGAAAAAAAATACAAATAAAGCTGTTCAAAAACAGCTGGGGCCACACTGCCGCATTAATGCGGCCCCACTAGAGGAAAGGCACCATCTCTCTTTCACTACAGGTCCTTCCTTTCCCCTGCACTGATGCCCACCACCAGTGAGCCCTGCCACAGGCTTCACTGGGCAGCAAAGTGGGGCCCAGCAGCAAATCTCCTATAGCTCCCACGGCAAATGAGATGTAGGTTGGGAAGAAGGGTCAAGTACCTCTGTGGCACAGATTCCCTACCAGCCAAAACCACTGCAAGAGAGTGCTATGAGTTTAGGAAACACTTGCTTCAGCTTGTGCTGAGAAGTTTAAAGATGAGCACAGCCTTGTGCATACGCCTGACCAAGCTCAGCCTAAGCACATGTCTGAGGACTGCCTCAAACTGAAAGTCAAAACACAAGAGGTTTAAATTCCAAGCAAAGTCTGAATTAAAATATACTTTTTTTTTTTCTCCAGAGATATGTGATCCAACACAGGTTGGTAGTAAATGAAAAGCAAAAAACCAGAGCCACTTACAATACATTTTTCAAAGAACAGCACTGCAACACAGTCGCTTATCAAATGGCCATTGTATGAACATGAGTCTTACACACAAATTGTGCTTCTGTGTTTTCAAAGGAATTTTTAAAACCCTCACAAACCATAAAAACAAAACAAAATTACCCAAACCACACAACTTGCTTAAATACTCATTTTGAGGGCAAATATTCCCTTGATCCATAAGCAACAGAAAACTTGTAAACTGCGGGACTATGCAAGTTTTCCATCTTGGTGTCATATAGGCTCATTTCCCTTAGACAGGCAAAGCTAAAATGAGAGGCTGGTAAGAAGAACACCATTAAAAAATGGTCTGACACCTAGGTAGATGGCTTGCCAGCCAGCTTTTAAACAACTTGTTTGTATAATCTCTCAACACACACCTGCCTGAAATAATTGGTCCCCTTTTTGGGTGTTTTTTTTTTTTTTTTTACTATTTTAGTTTTAGGTGTTTTTATTTTTAAAGTAAAATGGATTTTGTTGACCCTGCAACAAATCAGTTCCAAATTTTGCTGGTTAATTGCCATTAGCCACACAAAACCCAGAATTTCTTTTCTTTGGCCAGATGAGCAAAACTCCACAGACAGGTCGAGACCATTCAAATTCCAGGGAAAACTGAAATCTTTAAAGAAATAACAGAGCAGCAAACTATAGGGATTTAAAAAAAATCTCCTTTGAAAAATCAGTGTCAGCTAAGTCACTATTTGGCAGAAACTCCTTTGGTATTTGGTAGAAAGTCATTTTGATACATATCAGCTTTTTTGCTTAGAACAAAGGGACAGAAGTCTCTAGTTATTACCGCGCTGCACACAATAATACTCAAAAATCCTTAAGTAAAACCTTAAAAAATAAAAACCCCAAACAACTCAGGCTTCTTTCAGATGACCAGCTCATGGGGCATTGAAGTTTTTTCAGTTAACGTTTACAGTCATACAAAAAAATATTTGTATCTTGTGGTCATAGTGAAATCCCATATGATTGTCCTTGATTTGCTTCTTTCCTGAGAATTTTCACCTGGTTGTCCAAATCAGCATCCCATCACAGAAGTCACATAACAACACCAGTGTATGGCAAGCATGAGATTTGGAAATTCACTGTACTGCTCAAGTAACACTCAAGCTCATGTTTACAGCTCAAGTGATTTCAGAAGAGATGAGTAATATAAGTTTGTTTCTTAAGTCTTCAGTTGTAGTTTATGCTATACCAGGAAGTTGAATTTTCACATTTTTCAATGTGTGTGTACAAACTTCCCCTCTCCCTGTCATCTGAAGAAAGCAGAGCACAGTCCCACTGACATCCTCATCTACTATCTGATGCTGACTTAGAATTTAATGTCAAAATTAAAAAACTGAAACCAAGTAATATTCTAAAATTAAGTTTAATATTGTGTTTTGAAAAAAAGGGTACTCAAGACTGATACTGATCAGTACATGAGCTAAATCAAATGTTTAGAATTTTGGTCAAATTCAGATCATCACCAGCTGCTTCTCCACAAGTGTCTCTGATTCAACTGGGACTACAAATGTGACTTCAAATCTTACTAGCCTAGTCTCTCCTCTTAGGCTCTTCTGCTTTTAGCCACAGCTGTAAAACTTATGAGAAGTCCCTTTCCCATTATGTTTCCAGTAAGATGCTGGCACTGAAGAGATATGCAAGAATGCTACGGAATGGTAAAAAAACAAAACAAAAAAAAGTGTGGTTTTATTTCTTACCTACAAATGTAGGTAACCATCAGTGAGTGGTAGATTGCTTAACTTCATTACACAGATATTCTTCATGTTTTGTTTGTGATTATTTAAAATGGACTGTTGGTAGTAACTCATTATAAGCAAAATGGGGAAAAAGCACCTATGATTGTAATTTGTGACATTAGGAGAGCCCAGGTGCAGAAAAGACTTGAAATATTTGCAAGGAAAACACATCTGTGTTGCATTAGATGCAGGTTCCAGACTATGAATCCTCGGATAACAGTGAGCAACACAAATATTCATGACCATCTACTGCCATTCTTTTGGTGGACTGCAAATTTCACAATGCTAATTTCAGTTGATGTGTGGATGTATAACTTATATTTTAGTATTTATACACAATTTCACATTTTTAAAGCCAATAACAATGCAAATACTCAGCATCCACTATTTCAAGTGTTCTCTGTCAGTGAAAGGTTTTAAAAGGTTTTGATCTCAATGTGCTGAACTGCTGAGCCCAGTAGTCTCACATTTATGCCAGTGTAAATTAGCAACAAGTCAATGAAATTACACTGGAGCAAGAAAAAAAGTGGTGCAAAGATTCTCATATTCCCATATTAATTATCACAGAAATTAGACCTGAAATGCACTGCAGTGAAGTCAAGAAAAAGGCAAAATTAATATTTATAAACTAAACAATGCAGTTAAGATTAATAACGCTGACTTTGTTTGTTTAAAGCGTAGCACAAGTTGCTTGACCATTTGTAGCAGCTTTTTGTTTTACCCTTTACTTGTTCTTAACACAATGTAGCACTGAACTAAGTTAGTATTTTAGGTGTTTTCAAATGGGGTTCCAAAACTGTGAAAAGGAACTAGACAGTTGCATGTAATGGTGAATTTCGGTTATTCAGTTTAACAGAGACTCTGGAAGATACTGCACTGAGAATTCATCCACAGGGGACATCCCTCAGCTCAATTAACTCAACCACACGCTTCAATTTGCCAAGTTCAAATATGAAGCACCAGTTGCGAATAAGAGGCAAGGTGCTCTCGCTGGGGCAGGTAAATTGTCCCGAGGAGGGCCTTTAGCCGAGGGATGGACCAGCTGGAGGAGCTTGGTTGTGGCAGTCATATTTTCTGGAAAACTCCCTTTGCCCAGGATTTCTCTCCTGGGAAGCTGAAAAGCCTCAGAGAAAAAGGAAAACAATATTACCTCATTCACATCTCCTGTGCTTTGCTGCTTTGCAATGTGGTTGGAGATTGTTTCATTGGTTTCATGTGAATTGTTTTGACTCATTGGCCAACTGGGGCCAAGCTGTGTCAGACTTCTGGAGAGAGAGTCACAAGATTCATTAGTATCTTTTTAGGCTTCTGTAAGTATCCTTTCTGTGTTCTTTAGTATATTTTAGTTTAGTATTCCTTAATATAATATAGATCATAAAATAATCAATTAGCCTTCTAAGAACATGGAGTCAGATTCATCATTCCTTCCTTCGTCTGGGAACCCTGCAAATACAATACTTGGTGTCTGTTGAATCCAGGTTCCCGTTCATTAGACACATCCTGCTGCTTATCCCCAAACCCTCTGCAAGACAGGACTTATTTAACGTGAAGGCCGAACAACTAATTAGCAGCTTTTTTCCACCGACTAATACAATTCCCTTCTAGCTGCTCCATAAAGAAGATTCAGTGGAATACCTCTGTGAAAGCAGTGGAATTCCAGGTAGTTATGGTGACGAATTTCATTGTGAATGAGGATCAATGTCCCATACTACTTTGAATAGTAATTTCTTAATTCTTATTCAAATCTGGCCAGCAGGATAATATAACTTGAACTGAATTGGCCATGTGATCCTGATGGCATCCCTTTAATGGGCTGTTCACTTAATTTATGTAATTTTTAAAAATTAAATAGTCATAATTTAAATCCCTACTGCGGTTCTTCAGATTGAAAGTACATGTTTAAAAGTTATAGTCTCTTTATAAATCAGTACATCTGCACTTCTTAGTTTGTTGACTGAACTTTCTCCAGGTTTTAATTCATCTTTTCTCATCTGTCTCTCTTCTGCCTGTGAGAACATTGCAAAATACCTCCATCCAGCCATTTCGTACCCATTTACTAGCCATGATATGCACCACAGGAAGAAAAAAAACCCCACATTTGTAAATTCTTATTTGGGTTGGCAAACAAACCATGGTTTTCTATTTGCACAGAGAAAGCATAAAAATCCAGTTATAGGGACACTTTCACTGATAGTCGAAAGCCAAATAAATCCTGTCTGTAAGCAAAATGACCATGAAGGCAGTTAGTAATAACAACAGCTTACAGACCTAATTCTGCAAGATGCTGAGCTTCCCCCTCCGAGCAAAGAGGAACCCAAGGTGATCGGCACCTCCTGCAAAGTATTTGGCAACTGTGGCCTAAAGGGCTCATTGCAGACACTCAGCCATGCCCCAAGAGCACAGCTGCCCCCAGCAGCCCTGAGCAGGAGCAAGACACTGGAGAAAGAAATGCCCCCTCTATCCAGGGCTATTTATAAAGCTTACACTAAACATTTAGAGCCAAGCCATAACTTGGCAAGGTGTCAAGGACCACACTGAAAAAATCCCCTATACCCTCAATTAAGAAAACGCATGAAGCACTGATTTCTATTTTTGGCCACAACTGTAAGCATCGCCAGGGTTACAGCTGCTTTATTGTGGTTTCTCAAGAATTTCCTTGATAAAAAAAGACAACAGAATTAGCTGAGCCTTTTGGAAAAAGCTGCATAGTCCAGCTGTAAAACAATGTCAAGTAGCTGGCAAAAAAACAACCCAAAACCCCACAAGCTTCATGTCTACCAGCAGCAGAAAGTTTGCCCTCTGAAGTTCCTTATTTGGAACTGGGAAAGGGCAAGAAGCGGGAGACCTGAAATCTTCTAAATCTACTGCCCAAACTGGTACAGAAGTGTTTTTGTTGGTGAGCACTTCATGATAACCTTCTAGTGAAGACACTCTTTTCTAGCAAAACCTACAGATGCCTCGTGCACAGATGTGTAGGTGGAGATAAGGGATGGAGATGGAAATGAGTTCAACATTCTTTTCTTCCAGAGGGAAAAGTATTTAGCAAACAGTGTACTAGGAGAAAGGACTGAAAAACAAAGTAGTAAAATCTTCAAAGCAATTGGTCTTTCTTATTTCATGCCAGAGAATTACAATCTGTATCATTTTCTAGGAGAAGGCAGCTAAGGTACAGGATTTAGGGTCAAGAGGACTGGATCTATCAAAGTCTTGGGCAAGCAGCTCTTGGGTTTTCCTACTAAATGCCTGCCCACTTCCCCAGTTTCTGGAAGAATCAAAGACAATCAATGGTTTGTACCTGTTGGAACGATGAAGAGAGAGGAAGCTTTCCTTTGTGTGTGTGTGTATGCATGCAGACCTATTTCATGTCGGTAAGCAGGGACAGATCATCCATGTACTGTTATGTCCCTGGAGTTTTAGAATATTAAATAAAAATCTTCCTGTAAAAGCAATGAAATGTCCAGACAAGGATATTATATCACATTACATATCAGTTTAAGTGTTCATATTTTTATACTATTATTCCTGCATTTTTTGATTAGGAAAAACAAAAATGTCCTGTCCCTCCCTCAGCTGAAATTCAGATATACTGACAAACATGCTGAACAGTGAGAGGAAATGGCTACATGGGCAAGCTACAAGGAAGTGCACTACTTATTACCCAACTTTGTAGGCAAAGCTCACAAGAGAAGAGGAGAAAACTTTTGTGGGTAAAGGAGAAAGTGAAAGTTTACCACCTGTGTACTAATCCTGCACATCAGGAACCAACACCTAACTTCAGAGTAAGTTTCCATATTAAATTTGAATACTCCTTCACAAGTCAAATTCTCTCATACCTCAGTACTCTTAGTGATATACTAAGAAAGGTTATAATTATACATAATCACAATAATCAACCCCATAATTATTTCACCTGGGACCCTTTCCATTCCTGCCTGACTTAGCTACATGGTGTCAGTTTTTAAACTGAGAACCATGAGTTGTGGGAAACAGCTTTAGCTAGAGTGACACAATCAAGACCAAACCAGGTTAGCTGCTGCGCCTATAGCAGTGTAAATGTTGAATAATGAAAGCCTTCTCTTAGACCAAGCAGTAATCTAATACCTGTATTAAAAAAAAAAAAGCAACCAACCGAACAAAAACACCTCAAAACAAAAACAACAAAAAACCCCAAAAAACCCAAACCAAAAAACCAAACCCCCCCCAAAAAAAAAAAAAAAAAAAAAACCCACATAGAAAAAGTGGATTCATTTGTCATGTACAAGTAGAGAAAACAGGGCACTCAGCTGGAACCCAGGAGATATGAATTACAGGTAATAGTTTCAAAATTGTCTAAGGTCTAGATAATTAAATTAACTCAGGCATAGCTCACTCAACATCATGGTGCCTAGATTTCTTTCAAATATGGGTTCAAGGTCAATGGTGAGCAATACCTGAAAATCCTTAAAAATACCATATTTTAAGAAGCAAAATCCTATCCAGGGGTGATAGCGAACACCTGAACACCAACAAAGTCAAAATTAGGTATATTTGCAGGTATATGAGTTCTTTAGCCTGTGCTGTTGGTGATGGAAGAAGTGGGCTTCCTGAGGACCACCTGAAGCACACACTGGGCTCACCTCCAGGAGAGGCCTGTTTCAGTACATACTCAGAAAGGAGATGCTGAAATACTCACCCCATATATCTGTGCTTTTCTTCATAACCACACTTCTGAGAGAGCCCAGAATCAAGCCCAGAGTCAAGCCCTGAAAGGGCCAAGATCCCTGACAGCAGTGCTCTTCAGAAAAATGTTTTTCTTTAATCATTTTGGTTGTTTGTCAGACTAGGTCCTTCTTCGTACCCAATGTCCTTGCCTGTTGGTCTCATCTTTTCTTTTTAGACTGCAAATCCCTCTCTAGCCTGGAGACCCTTTGTGTTTACCTCCTCCCTTGCAGAACTCAGCATGTGCTTGCCCATCTCAACATTAGCACATTCAGTAAGCTGGCTTGGGATAAGAATATGATGGCATGAGCAGGTCTGTCATTGTCACTGTGCCAGCTGGGAGGTTTTTTGTTTTACCCAGTTAAGAAGTGCAGTATATGTACAGACATAATAATATATAAGAGATCATGTCTATCTTTGGATTCTGCAGAAGTGTTTTTCACTGAGTTCCTAGTAGCCAAGTTAACTCTTTGCCCAGAATGAATATGCAGCATCCCAATCGTGGAGTGAGTGAATGGAAAGCCAGAAATAGAGTCCTGAAGATCAATAGATTTGACTGAGAAAGCGTTTGCATTCTCAGGGGTAGAGATCATTGTGTTTCTAAGTGGATCAGAGATATGATCCTTGGCTGCTGTGAATGGAATGGAAACTGGATGCCATCAGCAGGAGATACGAGTGCTGATGCAGTGAGGTAATGCGGTAAGGAATAGCAGAGTGGAAGGAATGCAGTGCCACTGCCCTGAGGAATCTTAAAATTAGCTCAATCTGGCATTCAAATGCTGGGTGAAGTGAAAAGAAAAAAAAAAAAAGCACAGCAATTTTACAGGAGAATCGTTTCTGAAAGGAGAACAGTGGCTCTCTGCACTGCCAATCAAGACCCATCAGGCAACTCCCTACAAACCCTGCCACCAATCTCACCAGAGCCACCACAATCCTGGAAAGGAAAGGCAGCATTGAAAAATGATGGGTTAGTTCTATAGAAATGCAAGCCAACCTCAAATGGATCATATTGTCACAAGAAAATCTCAGAAGAAACGTTAAATTTTTCTATAGTTTCTAAAAGGTCCTATCAGGAGTCATGCCTGCTTTGAATGATATCAGCAGTAAGTTTCGTTTTTTCTCTGATGAGAGTCAGGTTAGCCTGAAAATTAATATAATGACTCCAGCCAAAATGCAGCTGCTGTAGTAGGGCTCTCAGGGCACTGATTGTCTCCTCTCTAAAGCCAGGATGCTACTGCTTGGTTTATTCGGAGAAGGAAATCACCTCTTCTTTCTACCACCTTCTTCTACAGCTCCAATGCACAATGGTTATTAACCTTTCACAATAATTTCTATTATTGTCAGGAACACAGAGGATAAAGCATAACTCCTAGCCTACCTCGGGGTTATGTTTCAGGGGCTAGAGGCAGGAACTCACACTGATGGCTTTATTTTGAAACTGTACTGTAAAGCTTGCAATTATGACTACCATAATTTTCTTCTATTCAAAATTACAGGGTATTCCCTACCCCTTCTGCATATTAAATACCACAGCCATAGGACAGTCAGAACCTGCTGGCAGGCAATCAAACTCCCAAGAGATGGAAATGCACACACCACAGCTGCTTTTCTACTACATGCTGTCCCAGCAAAGAAGGACTGAAAGTCCAAGTGAAGATGGAATCTGACTGCAAAGCCAACATGCATATTTTACCCCTGAAGGTTACTCGGTACCTATTCCAAGGTCTAACCATGGACACTGAATTGTGTTTTACATATTTAAAAAGCATTATATTAACATTTCCATCAAAAGAGAAAAAAAAAGGAGAAATAAAACCTTATTAGGCACAATTCTCAGTGAGTGATATCTGCTTGGCACAGAGCAGACTGGGTCGTGTCAAGGAGATGGTGATACACACCATCCTTACGCCAACCCCAAATTCCCTATATCAGCACTTCTAAATTCTGCTGCTATTCTACAACTGCAGGCCTTGGGCAAGCAGAAAAGGCAGAAGTGAAATAAAGCCCTGTCATGTCATCTCCCTGTACCACATACCCCTCAGCAGAAGCACAGAGGCAGAGGTGCAGATTGAGAATTAAACAAAACAAAAAGGAGGAAAATTCTCATTGCTGGTCCCAAAGGAGCTTCTCTTTCATAGGGGAAGAGCCTTGCCAGACTTTGCAATCAGATGATAGCACCCCCTGCATTGTTTAAGCACTGTCAAGGGGCATTATACTCAGAAGATAATCCAGCCCTTGAACTCCCTAGGTACTGGTTCTAAATAACTCTGATGAGGTCCAACTTGCAGCCTATCTGGGTATGCCTGAACCATCTAGCATCACATTTGGTTATGTCTACAAAAACACTAGCTAGGAAGAAAAAGATAATGAAGAATGACTTCATAGTCTTTTATTTGAGAAAAAGCTAAACATATGGATCCTGGCACTGAAAGTATGGAATCTGTGATAAAAACATATGGATATCCATATGGGGGGGTCGGGGGGAGAGCAAGGGAAAAAGAAAAAGGCTTCTTGGCCAGAAATTCTGTGCACAGTGCACCCCCTTCCCTCTGCAGCGCGACGCTGCCTGCCGATGGATTAGGATGTTATAAATTCACATGCAAATTTCACAAAATGCTCTACTGTTATCAACTTTATTAGATTTATGAATACAGTCCCGCTTATATTTTTTTATTCTCTTAATCCCTTTCATCACTTAATAGCTCAGAAAGTAATGGATTTCACTAAAAAGGAGAGGCTTATTACAATCAATCCTGTTGCTCTATCTCTGCTCGATGCTCAACTAATGAAACTTATTTTTCTTCAGGACCTCTACAGGAAATTCTCTCCTAAGGAAAAAAGAAATGTTTAATATGTTGCTGACTTGTAATACTGCAACTGTATTATTCCTCTCCTTTGGGTGTCCATCCAGAGGTTTGTAAGAGCTATTACTCGTACTTTATTCACCAAATTCTAGCCTGTAGTGACACAAGAAGCTACTGAATCTTATTTAATACATTACACCAACTTACAGTTCATATGACTGGAGGCCCTCACAGTATCTTTTAACTCTGAAAACTCAAAGATTAATTTTCTTTTTAAATAGTGAGGGTAACAAATTGCCAGAAAGGGCAACTTTATCAAAAGGTTTACATCTTAAATAGTCCCACTGCTGAGGAACAAAAAGTCTGTCATCCAAGTTAGCCTTCTCTAAGATCTTATTTCAAGCATGTCACTCTTGTAAGGGTTCTTAAAGGCGTCTTAGTTCCCTCCTTTTGCATTCTTTGTATAAAAAAAGCAAAGTACAAAAACAGAAAATGCCCAACCTTCATTATTTAATTCTCTGTTAAGGGGTAAGGAACCATCCACAGATGTACTGCTTTAGTACCTGCAGTACCCCAGGGCACCCTGCACAGCCTCCAAGCCAGTCCTGCCCACACTGCTTGGTTCATCTGCCTGCTCTTCTCTCCATCACTGCTGGAGTTCCCTCCAAGCCTTAGTCCCAACCTACCACAAGGAAGCTACAGACCAAGACACTCCTTCAAACCAGACTCCTTACAGTTAAAGAATATTCAAGGAAATATTTTCCTTGGGCTTATTTATTATTAATGTAAATATTTGTTTGCTGGGATATTTCTTTGCATCTGACCAGGACTGGAAATGAAAGTAACATGAGAAAAGTTAAAAATAACAGAGGTATCATTTTAGAAAAAAGAGGTGCTGCATGTATCAAGAACAGGAATCAAAGTTCCATTTCCATTTTCCAACCCAACAAGGTCTGCAGCACAATATGGTTTTTACACTATATATAATCAGTTGACAATAACATGGGACTTCCTACACTTCTGCCTCTGTTCTGGCCAATTCCAGAACTATCCATGAAGGTTATGTGATGTAACCAATCATGCAACACTTAATTAGGAGGCAGTGCTTCCTGGCCCAAAGAGGTTATGTTCTTAAATGTAGGAATGACTTCTTTTTTACCATATCTAGTAAAGTTACTAATATTTTGAGGGTTTTTGGACTCATTTCAATGAGAAATGCCTCTTGTTGCTACAGATCAATGAAGAGAAATTAGGAATGCAATGGCTTTATGTCTGGATATATACCTACTGCAAAGCTTGATCCTACAGATGACTCACATGGTTAATTTTACTCACATGAGCACCTGCTTGTATGAATAAAGTTACTCACATGCACAAGTGTTTGCAACACTGAGCCACTAAATCCATTAAATTAGTGGTGGAAATATATAAAATATATAATTGATGAACAAGTGAATTAGGATTCTGCTCCAAAGTAGGTAGAAAAGGATTATCACTCAGGCAAGCTCTCTTCACTGACTGTTTCTGATGGATAGATTTGTATAAGGCTGAGTTTTTGATTAGTTCAGAGATATGAAAGCTTCAAAATGTAGGAATATAAAAAAAAAAACCTCTCTGAAAATGAAATGCAATATCCAATTCAATTAAAAGGAAAAGCTATTATCTGGAATTGAACCAAGACTTCAGGATAACATTATTTATTCTGTGCCAAGTTCAGTAGATGTTTTCCAAAACGCCAGTTTACTTGGATTTTATGGAAAAATTGACCTTTTCACCCAGAACAGAAGCTGCTAATTTTATTAAAGTTGTTAGATATTTTCTCAGAGGGCATCCATGCCAATTCTAGTATTTCAATTCCCCTGTTTTCATCTTAATTCCTCTTGCATGGAAGTGGCCTGACAAAGCTATAACCATGGTGTTGTTTCCTGCTCTTTCTTTACCCACTGCCAATGTACTTCATTATTCAAACTCTTAGAACATTGAGGCAACTGGGAGAAGTAAGTGCTGCCCATCCAAAGCTGCGCTCTTGCTGACGCCCAGCAGCCCTAAGCCCCTGGGTCAGGTAATCTGCACCACAAGCATCCCAGAAGAGCCTGAATCAACTCAACTGACAGGAGATGAGCCAAGCCTGTCAATTCATACAGCAGCCTGAGCTCATCATCTGTACTTATACAGTTCCTCAATCAAACTCCTGCGCTCTGTAAACTACGTTTATTACCCTTCTTACGGGCTGACACAGTTTTACAGTTTGCTCTCCTTACAGTAGAGGCACAAATCTACTCTTGATAGCTATTTTGTACCTTAACTCTCCCTTTTAAGAGGGAGGGAGCAGTTATTACTTGCCAAACCAGCGCATGTTCATAGAGAGTGCGGTCAAGTGGTCAGGAGCAGAGCTGATGTTAATTAGCAATGAAATGAGGAATGAACCAGCATTAGCCCTGAGACTAATCAATGGGAAAATCACTCCAAGCAGGCAGCTTAATGAAGTACTATACAGCTGTTTATTTTTAGTCTGTTTTAGCCTGACAACAAAATCTCGATTAATTAAGGAAAAAAAAGTCTTTCTAAAACGTATTTTCTTGTAGAGCCTTGGATTTTTTTGTTGCATTTGTCTATACCTCTCCCTGGCAATTAAAGGCCCAGCTAGAAAAATCAAAGCAGGTCAGAAAAGCATGTACCCATCGGTGGCATGCTTTTGTCACCAGCATAACCTGCCACCTCACAGGTGGCCCATTCAGGGCCCTTTGCAGCACTTAACTCTGTGCCCCTGTGCAGAGGCAGCCAGAGGGTAGAGCATCCTGGTCACCAGCCTGCTCATGCCATCCCTGTGGCAGGGATGGGCTGCCAGAGGGAAGGATGTGTGAGTCCTGTGGCATGATTTGGGTGAAGCAGCCTTGGTCCTCTTGCTGTCACAGAACTCCAGCAGGACCCTGGATGAGGACACCAGTGCACAGTGACTAAGTCTGTTTGAAAATCTGGGCTTTGCCCTCACTGTGACACAACTCCTCACACGCTGAGGAGATGCAATAGCCCTTCGCAAATGTTTGCGTTGGATCACCACAGGTGCAT
Organism: Pyrgilauda ruficollis; assembly: GCF_017590135.1. NCBI lineage: Eukaryota > Metazoa > Chordata > Aves > Passeriformes > Passeridae > Pyrgilauda > Pyrgilauda ruficollis. The sequence goes on along the minus strand of NW_024525489.1, from coordinate 1,463,119 downwards.
CACACATTATCTGCCAAATAAGTCACTAACCAGGACATCCAAGGATGATCATGTGGCTGCTCCCACACTGGCTATTCTTTTGGGCACCCCTGTGTCTTGTGGGGTCCCCCAAGCATCCCCCTTTTAACTCAACACTGCACTGGGCTCTTCCTTCATGCAAACCTCAGCCTTTTATAACAAAGCTGGTATAACACACTTTGAACATGGTGACATAGAAGAGGCTGAAGAAGGTTGGGAGCTAAAGCCTTTTCCCCAGAACACTACACAAGGACATGGCACCAAAACACAATCTTGACTTACCTACCTGAAAAAACTGGTCTCATTTAAATACAGTAACAGTGAAAACCAAAAAATTTGGGGCTCTACTTCATTTCTTTCTCTTGAAGATGCCAAATTAACTTTTTGATACATTCATGTATAACAGCAGAACATAAAATGGCATTTGCATGACAGTAAAATACTTATGGTTTAGACTTGACATTAAGAGCAGGAATTTTAGCATCTACCATAACACGAGTCGGAGGCACATGAGGACAACCCGCCACCTGTATGGTCCTCACCCACCAGAGCAGAAATAGGCACAGGTAAAAGGTCAGTTGAAACCAGCTCTTATAGGAGTTTTTTTTTTTCCTTTTTTCACTGTGTGTATTGGACAATTCATTGTTTGTTTGGTCAAAGTCCTCTCATATGCCAACAGAAGCATGACTGCAGAGAAGAGTTTCTTAATCTTTCCAAATATAATCAATAAACCACCTCTGAAACTGTGTCAAAGAAAAATGGCGGGGGGGGAAGTGGAAAAAATAGGACAATCTTATGTAGGTACATAAGCTTGTCTGGGCTAAATGTACATACTTGTCTTTAGAGACTTTTCTTGTCTGTATGTTGCAATAAACATCATTCTGCAACCTTTCAGGCAAGCAAAACCTAAGTGAGAGCTGGGTGAATGACACAAACTGCTCTTCCCCAGGAAAGAAAGAAATCTTTAAACTGATATTATCAGGCCCTCTGTGACAGAGGCAATTTCTAAGTCAAATTCACCTCCTGAAGATGGAGACATTACAGCAAATGTATTCATTAGATCGAGTGACAAGCCTTAATTAAAATATACTGTGTTTGCAAAATGAGAACCAAAATTGCAGACACTGAAGTACAGAAAATATATCTTTTGCATTGAGCAGAGCAAGACAGACACTAGCTTTTACTTAACACTCAAAAAACACTAAAAAATGAATGCTATAGATATATTTCAATAGCATATATATTTGTTAGAAAACTTCTGACAGAGCATTTGTACTGTAACATAAATTCAGACACATCTGCATTCTTATACACTAATTACATTTCCTAAAGACACTATAGTGCATCTAAAAAGCAAGTTTTACCCATTTTCCTTCCTTAGTCATTAATTCCACAACCTGCTGAAATAAATATTGCTGATGCTTTTCACTTCAATAACTCCATTCATGCGAAGATCACAACATTTCACAAACATCAGTTAAATAAACTGCCTTGTGGGAGAGGCAGTGGCCATAAAAGAACTGACCAACTGCTGGGGGTAGAGGGGGAAGATCATACCTGTTTAACAGCACGCAGCTGGATTATAAATTTCCCAAGCTCAGCACATGCCAACACATCTACATTAGTAGAGCAAAAACATGTCTGTCTTTTTCTAAAAGCAAACACGAACATCCAAGTCTTGCTACAAATACACCAGCTGATTGAAAAGACCAACTACTCTTTGATTGATTTCAGCTTGGATATGATTACTTGCAAAGGAAGCGAAAGGGTTTTACCAAAGCCAACCAAAGGTGCTCAGTTGCAAGACTTAACTCCATCCAATTGTAAAGCTGGATTTTCAGAGAGCTCTTTTTTTTTCTTTTTTCTTTTTCTTTTTTTTTTTTTTTTTTTTTGGCAGCAGGAGGTGGGGAAGAGCCACTGTGAAGCAATTATTTGTTAAAAAGTGCAGACCTCAAAAACAACATCACTAGCCAGGTAATCCCCTTTATAGCATGATTTGATAGCTCAGGGAAAGCTAAACAAAGGCACAATGCACTGTAACCACAACAGCTGGGTTGGAAATTGCTGCAGATTGTTAGGAGGAGCTGCAAACTAGAGATAGGCAGTGAAGAGGTTAGAAATGATAGGGTAAAAAATAAAAAAAAGGGAGACAAATTACTCCAAAGACCATATTCTTTAAATCGTTGAAGCAAAACATGTTTATTTGATTTGTTTGTATGCCTATTAAAAAAATGCTACTTTGGGATTCTAGAAACCCAGTCTGTCAATTTTTCAGCTTCTGCACTTTCATGGTTGCTTAGAGCTGTTTAATGCAAATACACTTCCAATAAGAGATTTCATGCCCCTAAATTACACCCAGTTAAGGGCGAATGAAAATGTAAGGTAAATAACTATAATCAGCCATATTATCTTTCTCTTGGCACCTCTCACTTTACAGGCATATTTAAAGGCATCTCTGGGGTCCTATCCTTTTAAACGAGCGGCAGCGCATTTCCTGGAATATTACTTACGGTGCTGTGCTGTGAACATTACACAGGTTCAAATGTTACCTAGAGACCTAGAAAGAATTGCATCTGTTGCAGAGCCATGCTTGTTGCCATGTTTGGGAACACCTGAAAGGATGGAAGAAAATTTTCAAGTCTCTTCTTCATCCCACACAAAGATTGCCTAGGTCAAGCTTCTGTGCCCAGTGCTGTTGATCAACGGTATTGGGGTGTAGCGATTCAAGGGAAGAAAAATGAGACTATGCACTTCTGGTGGTCACTGGAAAGCACTCAGGATTCCAGTAAAAAACCTCAATAAATACAAGAACTTAAAAGCATTTCACTCCCACTGTTATTTTTAAGCTAATAAAACCATGCTTGAGAAGGAAAGGTGGTCTGAGCATAGCTATTAACAGCCTCACAGTCCCTTGCCGTCTTCATGAGAAAGTATAAAGTGATAAACAATAATCAAGGAGCAACTAATTACTCACTTGGCAAAGAAAACGCAGAAGAATGGGAATCTTCAGAAGGAAATACATCCCTCAAGTCCTTCAAAACAAATTTGGATTATTCTGATTGAACTCAAGTTTCCAGCTGAACAGTTTTTTGCACTGTTTTACAGGAAGATGACTTTAGAATTCTACAAAAAGTATTCTGCCTCAGCTGAAAGTGACATAGCACTGACTGAGTTAAACCAGAGGAGCTCTGTGAGAGAATAAATTCCTCATAATAAAGTCAGATCAGTTTAGCCTGTCTCTCCCATACATCCAGATTGCTACCATACCTCTATTTACCAGATTTTTATTATCCAAGCTATTTTTACATCATTAGCTTGCAGATCTACTTATGCTGAGGTTCTGCATTCTCCTAGGAAGAAAATTTCTCTGTAAATCAAATTTCACACGGTTATTTGTCTTTAGTGAAGCAGTCCACAAAGTTCTCAACCAATTTATCCCTCTGTGCAGCACCAGCAGAAGCTCTCACTTGACAATTCACATGATCCTTGCTTACCTAAGTTGTGCTAGACCCTGTGTAGAAATGGATTTCCTCTCACCTCGTTAAAGAAAATGTGGGACAAAAGAGTAAGGGCTCAGGAAACAGATGCACAGGTCCTTGTTTGTACTACTGGCATGATAGCTAACCTTTGGAAAGTCACATTTATCTGAGTCTCAGTCCTCCCTCCATAAATGGTTACAGTAACAGCTTCACAGGCTGAAGTCCACTTTTTGTAATCCTCAGATGAAAAGCACTGCAGAAGAGCAAACTAGGACAAATAAAGGGCTGCCCTGGTTAGAGTGCATGAGGCTGTTAAAGTCATCAGTCTGTAGGACAGGTCTTTCAAAATTCCACGGTATTTCCACTATCACAGTGAAGTGACACAGCAGCCTCTCTGAGCTTGAGGAGCCCCAGAAATGCCTGTTCTCGTGAAACACTGTCAGGCTGAAAGACAGGAATGTTTGATTTCTGCATTGCTACAGGCTCAGAGTCAAAGCCATTCATTTACTGATTATAAATAATAGCTACATTTCCACTGGAGTAGGGATTGGGAACCAAACATTGAAAACCCATACAAATTGTATGAAAACCATATTATTGGGGGGGGGAGGGGGGGGTGTGTGCAGACAAATAAACACAGAGTTACTTTCCTATACTCTTCCAATACCTGCTGCTACCAAGCACCTTTTCTCATCTGTGCAAAGCTGCTGGTGCTGTTACTGGAGAACACTTTCTTCCCAAAGCCAGCAATGAGCATACAGCAAGTTCCTGATACATAGTAGTACTTCACAAAAATGTCATGATGCAAGTTCATGGGAAAGAAAATACAGATAACTAGTTACCTAAGAGTGCTGCAGAGGAGTACACCTTAAATTTCATTAAACCCACTTGGGAAATGCAAACCCAGCCCCAACAGCCCTTTTCTTTTCAATGTGCTTTATCTACAATTCCTTAAATGCAGCTGGAAATGTGACTTTCAAATATCCAGGTTTTTGTTATGTGCTCACCTAACCCTCATCTTGGCACCTGACAGAAGTAAGCTGTACACAAGACTTTGATTTTTCTTTTTGAGTTAGGAGACATTAAGCACCCAAACTCTCTCATAAAAGATCTGAGGCATAAGCTACATAACATCTGTGCAAGCAATGTTTTTTCCACTTAATCCAGACCTTAATGATCAAGAGATATCAGAAAAGTGTCAAAGGAGATAAACCAAGTTATCCCTAATAAAGCATCTATGTCTCATCACCAGCAGCAGCTGATCTGGGAGCTTCATTCCTGCACCAGGGATATAGAAAGACCTCAAAACTTAAACGTCAATGCAATGTGCTTGTTGATTCCTTGGGAAAGCTAAGTCACCGTGTACTGAGTTTCTGTTTAGTGATGCTTTGAGGTAATGGATAAACTCTGTAAATAAAGGCACTGCAGAACAAAGCACCATTCTTTTTTCTTTGTCTCTTCCAAGGCATGATGCTTTTGCTTTTGGAAGGGTGTGACAGTCTACATTTCATGGAAAGAGGGATCAAGAAGTGCTAGGGGGTATCCCCACACAGTAACCAGTACCACCACACCAAGGAAACATTATCATCTCTCACATGCTGCTTCTTCTCTTGCCCCCTCCACAAAGGGAACAACTCAAGCAGATTTTGTTTGTGCTGTAAACAGAGACCCTGTGGCTGTGATAGAGAGACAAGAATGAAGTAAAACGTGTGCTTAGTGCATGGGACCAGGCACATGACTGGGAAGTAGGGGAGAAGTCCACCTAACCATTTCAGACTATCCCACAAGAAAATCCTGGCTGGAACACAGACTTGGTCTACACTGGCTGTAGAGCACTGCATTTTGACAGATTTCAATTGATAGAACCAAAAACCCCTGAAATGACCAAGAGGAACAGTCACCTAAACTCAGTGAATGTGTGTGTGACTCATTGAAAGCTGTCTGTGACTCCACTTGAAGATTCTTTTGGGCCAGTAAAATGCTGGCACTGTTATTGCAGAGCTCCATTGTGCTAGAGGCACAAAGCCACTTGTCATGTTTTTTGTCACAGGACTTTAATAAAAATACCCAAGCAAGGCCCAGCCACAAAGAAACTGAAAGATAAACACCCAGGATTACAAACTGCCCGGAAGCCAGCACGAGGATGCTCGTAAAGACTTGCTCTGATGGAGCCAACACTCTTATACACATTACAAGAGAGATTAACCTGGGTGCTGCTGTCTGAAGATCCAGGGACACCAAGTGGCTCTGGGCTGCAAGACAAAGGTGCAGCTATCCAGGAAGAGGCCATCTTCTGCCTGAAGGGAATATAATTTTCTGATCAACTCGAGATAATGGTGGTGATGCTTTTCAGACCCACAATGTGAGAGATTTCAAGCAGGCGTGTGAAATGAAGGCTAGAGGGAATGACTGTGGGAACATATTTTTAGATAAAATGTGGGTACCAACTCTTAGGACAGGTTCCTCCACTACAATCATCAATTCCACTTTAGAGAAGTTTAGCCATCAGCTGTCCCCTCAAATGTCCCTTCATCAGGCAAAGGCAATCAGCCATGTCACTGGCTGGCACTAAGGCCTTTGACAGGAAAGGGCAAGGAGATAATTCATCTGCATATGGCAGCAATTTGGCACTTGCATCAGCACGGCATTTTCGGTGCCATTTATTTAGTGCCTATGAGTGAGGAGAAAAAATAATACGAACTTGTATGATGCCACCTCACCACTTGGCACATGCAACCTTTCTTTTAAAAGATCTTAAAGATCCCTAAAGCCTGCCTTTTCCTTTAGTCCTTAAGGAAGTAAAACAGGGATTGGAAACTTTATCCCATCACAGGTACAAGTTCTCCCACTGCATTCAACAGGGTATCAATGATCCAAAGAAAAAGAACTGTCTCTTAAAATAACAGAAAGACAGGTAATTCCACAAGTTTCAGAGAAGGCTTTAAGCCTGTATTAATGGATGTTAACAGGATTTCAACCAACCAAAAGCATAAGCATCATCAACATAGTCAAGTATCTCCTCTGCCCTTCCCAATTCTAAACAATTCAGTAAATGGCTTCATTTCCTGACTGGCACTGTACAGCCAGCCCACAGCCAGATCCAAGAAGGAAAAACACTACAGACCAGTGAGACATTTAAGATGTTACAGCCCTCAGCCCCAGTTCTGCAAGCAGTTCTGCTTCCCAGAGAAGGAAGGATTTATGCTGTCCCAACATGAAGGCCTACATAGCTTTGCTTGTCTTATTTTCAGTTTATTTCAGTTCTGTTTCTCCCTTAGTCTCATTATGCTTGGCATATAAAACCAGACTGCTAATTTTTATTGTTGCATTCTTCTCATTTCCCATTAGTTTTCAATTCCAGGTCACCAGTACAGTCAATAGGAAAATTTGGCTGATAGATGATGGAAAATATTTTTACAGCCAGCTATTTTTTTATATTTTGGGATTAAATGAGAAATAAGTCATAAAACTGTTGCCTTTGTTGAAACAAATTTGTAAATAAAATAAAAGGAACAGTTGCCACTGTTGCTTTAAAGGGCAGCAAGGTGAAAGACTTGACACCACCAGGAATAAAGTCATCCTCCCCAGCTCCCTTTTGCAGCAGATAGGCCTCAGCACCTCACTAATCATCATTTGTCACTCAATGAATTTTGCATCTTTAAGTTGCAAAGCACGCACTGGAAGGGGGGAAGGAGCCCATGCATACTCTAGCAAGGTCTTGCCTCCTGTTCCCAGGGCTGGGACACACAAGCTGATAAGAGCAAGCTGTGGGCTGCATGTGCTCTCAGGTATCAGAATGCTAACTAGTATTCCAATCTTAATTTGGTTGGTTGGTTTGGAAGTTTTTTCTCTGGATTTTGGTATTTTTCTTGGGGTGGGGTGGTGGTGATATTTGTTTGGCATCTAGTTTTTTTTGGCTTTGCTTTGCTTTTTTTTTTTTTTTTTTTTGAAAGAGGGTGTGTGTTAATTCCCACCAGTACGCAGCTTGATAAAGCAGGCTGTCATCTATGGGTTTTTAACATCTTCAGTTTTGTTTGCAGACAAAAAAACATGGAAGTCTCCACTACTTTGCTTTTCAGAAAAAAAAAAAATCTTTGAAGTAGACTTTCTGCCTGTGTTTGAGAGTTTCCTCTGTACACGCTTAGAAGTGGACTGACCCTCAGAGGAGGGACTTGGTGACCACACCAGGGCTGGCACTTCTCTCCTGACTCTGCAACCAACTACCACTAGATGGATGTGGCTCTACCAGAAACAGGCTGGTTTTTTGCACACTGTGTTTTACACTGAAGTCCCTTGGTTCTTTGTCTGGAGCCCAACTACATGACGGTAAAATATTTCATAAGAGTTTTTCTAAAGACATATTCCAGGCACATTTAATTCCCTTCACAGAGCAGGTGTTAAGGAAATGAGTGTTACTCTAGAGAACATAACAAGGTGCACCTTTTGAAGTCCCCCTCTAAGGAAAATGCTACAGACCACAAACATCCATGAGAGAACTACGAAAGACAATTCTATGGTCTTGGACACAAAACTTTTGTTAGGATTTGAATCCTGGTCCATTACGTCCTAACGGCATATTTCATCTTTGTTTTAAAACAAAGACACACTTTTCAGAAAGGAAATTCAGAGAGCAAATGAGGTCCTACATAGGTCACAAATATAATACACAGGTTTTTATTTTTCCATTTTATATACTAGGAGACATTTTTAAAGAGATAGTTCAAGAAATACCTGCCTTCAGAAGATTTTGCTGTTATTTTTGTGCACACTCAATGTGAAGCCTCAAATCTTGATGCTAAATTATTTGTAGGAACTTACTGCAAGTTCACATTATGTTTGGCTTGAAATCATAAATACTTACTATGACAAAGGCTGTCTGTCCACTCCATAAAAAATGGCTATAAAAGTAACAGAAACAGAGATGGGAGAAACACTTCTGAATTCCCTGCACGCATATTTGGTGTCCACAGATGCAGTTGCAAAACTTGGACAATTTGCATGTTTAAACTTGCCTGGGTATTTTCACCTAGCAGACAAATATGCTAAGGAAGAGACTAAGACAAATAAACAAAACCAGGAGACTTGTCCTTTAAACCTTTTTTGAGTAAATTCTTTTCTTCCAAGGTGGAAGGAGGCAGGCAGCTTTAAAAAGTGTAATTCTTTACGTATTTAAGAACAGTAATTAGTAGGCATTTAGCAAGCTTTGTTCACAGGCATTTTTATGAAGCCATAGGGCCAAACTATGGAACAACTTGTTTGAGAAGGGCACTTCATGCCATCAGACCAGCTAGTTTGCCATGGGCTACAGCATGGGGAATGTGCATCAGCAGCAACACTGACTTTCTACTTTGAAGTGGATTTTTTTCTACTTATTTTTTCTACTAAACCTCGGTGATTTTAGATCCCAACTGCAATAACAGGTGTGACCCCCATCAGACACTTCCACCCCAAAACTGGTGATACTAAAACATACGCAACTCCTCACAGCTGCTACATTATGAGGGCTTAGATTTTCTTCATACTACTGGTTTGTAGATATATGATAACTGCATGGCTAGTATACGCTTACAGATACCGAGACTGCATCAGCAGATCAGCTGATTTTGTTAATTAGCTATTTGCATGCACAATTACCTTATTTGTACAAGCAGTCAAGGTGATCATACGTGTAAATTAGGCATGAATTTGCACAATTTACTCATCTGAAAATCTGCTATTTCACTTATTTCTAAGCACCAGAGAAACAGAGCTACAGAAGAGGCTGGCAAGTTACTGCCTTTACGCTTGATACATTTCCCAAGTTTTACATTCCTTTTGCATTGTATTTGTACATCACTGTGGGCAAGTACCCCTGCATGCATTGGCACACAACCATGCCTAAATAAATGGGCACATCATAATCAAAAAGTCATACAAAGACAGTAACCTGCATCCCCATACAGATAGAAATTTACTTCTTGTCTCCTAAAGGTCTTATTTTCCCCCGTTATCTCTTCAGTTCTGGGAACTGCTGAGCTTAACAAAGTAAACTTGATTTTAGTTATCACAACAAGCTCAGGAAGCTCTGCAAGGAGCAGAAACCCAAACAACTCCAGTGCAATTACTCAGCCTGAAGCCCTGAAGACTGCTTAACATTTAAAGCCCCACTGCTGCCATGTCGACTTGCTGGTTAGGGGGTTTCAAATACAAATGGGTCATCTACCTTTAATGTGAAGTTATACCATAGCTTGTCAAACAAATGGATGTTTATGCCATCATGGGCTGTTCAGGGACTCCAGACTGGAGCACACAGCTACTATAAAAAGTAAATTCTCTGAAAACTGCACACCTATCTCTTTCCCTCCCAAGGTAACACCTTTAGCTGAAGGGGGATAGTAGAATAAGGAGAGCAAAACTGAAGAATGGATGGGTGCAATGCAATCTCAAATACAAGTGCATCTCTGCCTGCTTGAAGTGGCAAGGTAATCAAAAATTTTCACTTCACCAGGGACAAAATCCACCACTGGTTTAGCCAAGAAGAAACAAACCACATAAGCTGATTAGGGCCAATACCTACACATTCACCAAAAAAAACCCAAAAAAAAACCCCAAACAACAAAAAAAGAAACCCAAACACTTGTTACAACATAGTTAAGTAGAAGGTTAAAAACAGGTCTCCAATCTCAAGTGCTGTGCAACTCAGTTTCATTGGCTGTGGTTATTCACAGGACTTCCTCAAGGAGAAACAAGACTTGTGGTTAGAAGTGATAAAGTAATACAAATGCCTAGACATTATAAATGGAGAGAGGTTCAAACTCTACTTCTGTCCCTCAGCACATATTAGCAGAGTGATTGTTGCAGTGTTGTCTACAGCTTCTTCTCTCTTCAACGAGAGACACTTCATAGTCTAGGCAAACTCTGCTTTAGGTGTGTAACTCATTCCATCTCACCTTTCATTCTCTCCTCACGAGTAGTCACTAAAACGAAAGGCCTTGGGGCAGAGCTGTTAATGTGTGTGTACAAGATTAACATAGCAACACAACTGTCAGATTTAAAAGACAAATTATTTTTTTACTCACCAGTACAGTGTGGCGCAAGTGTGTGTAAAACAGTAGGGAGCTTTGGAATAACATTAGGGCCTCACTGAACCATTTCTGAGGCAGCTGCTGATGGTTAATAGGGCAGGACAAGTGCTTGCAGTGTTGCACCTTAATGCCCTGATTCACCACCACTGGAAAGGACTCCAACTCCTTCTCCAGTATCTGAACATTAATGCAACCCACTGGCTTTAAGGATGGCATGACTAAAGACTAAGTTACAACCACCTTCTGTATCTTTGCAATAAATAAGCACTTTTTTTTTTTCTTACATTAAACAAAGGAGACATGCTGAATGCTCATTTATTGAAAAATTCCAGGTAATATAAATACACTCAAAATAGGAGTCAAGTTGCAATTCCACTTCCAAATATAAGTCAACCCCTTTGTGACCTGGGGAATAGAGGAGAGCCAGACCCAGCACAGCCCAACACTCCTCCCTGCCATTCCTCCCCAGGCACATGTGTTTGAATGTATTTATCTGGGAAGGCTCAGGTCAGTCCTGTGCTGTAGGAGCATCTCCTGCAGCTGCAACATCTGAAGCAGGTAGCACTCCATGTTATAAACTGCTCATGCAGCAGGACTAAGAAAGAGGCATTTCCTGGTCACCGGCTGTTGCCGACTATAGGAAAATGAAAATACAGCACCTCTGCACCTGTTCACCTGATGGTGAAGGAAGGAAAAGCCATTACCGAGTGACAGGAGACGAAAAACCAAAATCCACTTCAGCAACTCATCCCAGCACTGGTGATTAATCTCACACTCCCACAACCTGAGGCACATTAACCAGATAATTAATAATTTCTTTAGGGACTCCAGCTCGGCAACTGTTTTATCAACCTGCACAGCATTAAGAGAGATGCTGCATTTGTGATCAAACTGCTGGAACTACCAAAATGTTCTGCAGGAACAGTAAAAGCTTCAGAGCAATCTGTGAGCCCAGTTTTACAAGTAACTGTAACATATGTGCAGAAATCAAGGCTGCTCCTTTATCAGTGCAATCACCAGACCCAAAAATCTGAGCAAGATCAGCATAATAAGAATAATTAACAGCAATGCCCAACTCCTTCCAATCCCCATCTTTCTCCAGCAGAAGAGCTTCTCAGTATTTTTTTAAACACATTCTCCTTGATGCAGTAGCACAGTATGTCCAATTATGCACTTCGACTATCCTTGGTATGAATAACACATCAGATTCATTTGTCTTACCAAAAAAAAAGATTAAATAATAAAAAAACCCAACATCCTATGTGTCATAACACATGTGAATTCTACAAGCCAAAGGCTTTCAAGCAATTCAGTGAGGAAGATGGCCACACTTCGCACAGCTCTTCCTAACAATTTTTTGCCACCCTTTGTGCACTCATCCTCCATGTTCAAGGACAGTCACACAGGATTTGAAACACAATACCAAAGTGCTGGCACCACATTATCTCCCCCAGCACTTAAAAATAGACTGCTGAGAAAAATCATGGTAAGTATTCTTTCTGACATTAAACTCTCCAGTGTGTTAGATATATGTCAGTATCCAGTGATTAAGAATGACTGATAACTAATAAATCACATCCACAGAGAGTGACCAGGTATCATTGCTTTCAGCCTCTGAAAAGAAGAGTTAGATTCACAGTTCTGCCTAAGTAATTTTATCTTTCCAAATGAACCATCCTGTGCAACTGCTGCTAGCAAGGAGATGTTCCTTTTTTTTTTTTTTTTTTTTTTGAAATGGTCTTCAGAATAGTAAGTTATTTGGGTTGCTTTTCTAGTAATAGTTTATTGCTATCATTACTGTGCAGGTAAGGAAACAGAGACCCACCACACGTGAGGGTCTCAAAGCTTCCCCACCACAGAGTAGATTCCTAAACAAAGCTTGAACTTGTCCTTTCATCACACAGCTACTCTTCCACCTGAGAGAAAGCTGCAGCTCTTGGCTGCAGCTCAGCAGAGTATCTGCCTTCTAAAAGATATCCTGCTCTTCAGACTCAGGTCCTGGAAATAGGCCTGTGCAGAGCTTTAGTGACAGCCATGCACATCTGCACAACTGACCAGATATTGCCACATGGACCCCAAAGCCTGTTCTAAGACTGGGTTAGTAACAGAGAATGCTTTCTTTTAGTCCATACCATGGCTTGATTTGCATTTCCTTTCACATAACTAAATGACATATACACCAATTCTTTAATCATCTACTTTAGTAGATGATTTTAGTTTACACCACTCTGCTCATCATATTATTTGAGCCCCTTCATTTTCATAGTGTCAGTTACCATTACTCCATTAAATTAAATCCTTTTACAAGCATCTTTCTATAAACATGCACTAGAGATAACATAGCCACATGGTGAGGATTCACAGACTACAGTAAGCAGATTACACCTGTCTTGATTGTCGTTGTAGCTGTCAGCAGAGTATATTCTCCCATCAAACTGCACACAGATCTCCTCATTAAAGCTACAGAGGAGAATAATTACAGAACAGTACTTTGCAGTTTACCAATTGGTCTTGCATACATAATGGCCTATCAAAGAAAAATTGCATCCTCCAACAGCTGGTAAAATATTTAAATTGTTATTAGTATTATTTAAAATAGCCAACATTTTAAACTGTCCAACAGCTTGCCTCTTGTATGCAAAGCAGATAGACAGAGGTGATCACACCCAAAAAGGTCTTTGACTCCCAGCCCATAAACAGAGTGACTTTTCCCTTTACAAACACTCCATTCCCCAACCTTCTGTTCCACAGTAAAATCCTCTCCTGAGAAATTATGCTGATTGCAGAATAAGCCCTGAAAGCAAATGGGTGTTTTCTTGATCTCTTAAGCCCTGGTGCTGAGTGCTAAGCATCACATTCCCCCACATCCTCACTCCTTGATGGGGAAACAGGGAGTCTGTCAGGACCCCACCACCCTTCTCTTACCAGCGAGGGTCTCAGGGGCAGTCTGTTTATCTCCAGCCACATCTGAGGTTTCCTTCCAGCCCTCAGCACCACCAGCAGATCTCCTTGCTTGGCAGCTGGCCAATGAGGTGCTGGCTTATCCCAGATAAAAGATGCTGGAGAGGCTGCAAAAATCTGCAGAGGGAAGCAATCTCCTAGTGCTTCTGTCCCTGGCCTTTGACAATCCAGAGCTGAAGCATCTAGAATATACTGAACTGGCAGTCCTGTGGAGCATCAGGAAGACTGATTTTTCACCCATGCTGATAGTTAAAGTATCTGACCTGTGTTTGTGTTAATGGATAAAAGGCAAAACCATTTTTGGATGCTATTTGCGTTCCAAGATCCCAACTGTTAGGACCTTCAGCTCCACTCAGCAACCAAACCCATCGCTCTTCAGGCACCACTTCTGAATACCAGCTCTTACTCATCACATGACAGACAACAGAAGAGGAAAAAGCCCAGACATGGGAGGAGCCAAATTCTTCAGATGAAAAAGTCAAGTTAGCTTTGCTAGCTTTTCCTGCTAGCCCAGAAGCAAACCTTCCTAAGCACATATTTGGGGCCCAGTAAAATGTCCTGACATGCTCTCCTACTCTGCTAAACAAGGAACTGAGGACTTCAGCAACAAGAGAACATGCTGCTGGACCAGTTCCACACATTTTGATTCTCCCAGATTTTTACACAGACACTCCAAAAGGGACCCTTCTGTACAAGCAGCCCAACAGCCACCTTCTCACAGCTCTGAGGGACAGTGACACAAGCCACCTAAGCAGGCAGAGGGACACTCACCATGCAAACGCATCTAACTGTGTGCGGTGTTAAAACCGCCAGCGAACAAAATCACTCTCTGAAACAGCTCTCAGTACCAGCACTGCAAAGGATTTGCTGCTGCACTTTACCCAGCTGCACCTCCCAGACGAGCTAGCATGCGGCAGCCTTGCTTCCAGTCTCTCTCAGCTCCTTTCTCCTAACAGGGACACGCTGACAAAAGAAGCTGAGCAGAAAACCAAATGGAGCAGAGCCTGCTCCAGCCAGCAGGCAGCCCACAGTTGCTCCTATGAGCTTGGAAATCTTTGGGTTTCTCTTTGAGAACTCCCCATTTGCAAGGCTGCACCTCATGCTCCAGGGTGGAGTTGGCTGCAGGCTTAGCCAGATCACCCAGCCTGACCTCCTGTGCAAACACTGCTGAGTAACCTTCACCCTTTTAAACACTGCTTTCAACTCAGCAACTCCAGCATTTTTTTCTAATTAGCAAGTTTGGGTAGAAAGAATTCCTGGACAGTCTCTCAATCACTGTTTATTTTCCACAGGGGAAAAAAAAAGAAAAGTAAAACACCCAAACTTTCTGTCACTGCTACAAACCTCACAAATTTTGCAAACTTGTTCCTGGGGTCCCAGTATGGGCAGAAACCACCCTGTGACCACAGAAGGGTGGTCCTACACCAGGATCTGGGCAGAAAGGCCCAGCACTGACAACACATGGACCCAAGGATATTTCGTTCTGGCCTTCAGCCCGCAAAGAGGAGCCTAGCAAGACCTCCTGGGGCTTAGTTCTCATTTCAACTCTCCCTCATAGAGCAGTCTCACCACAGAGAAGTCAAAAATAGTTTTGCCATCAACTGCCACAGTAGCAAAGTTTAGTCCTTTGGGAAAATTTTCCTTGACTTCCCTAGTTCTGGACCAAAACATTTATCAGGAAAAGCACATTAGCTATTGTAGCTTGTATTAAAAATACAAATACCTCACAAAAACTGTGATTGTTAAGTTTTAGAAGTCTTTAGAAAGCTTTTCCTTTCACCACTTTCCCCTGACACTACTGACTATGCATATTCAAATTCTCCATTCAAAGGTATTCTGCAATAAACCAATCCTTTATTAACTGCCAGAACACATATCCCACGACTTTTCAGAAGAACTGAGTGCCTAATGTATCTTTACAAAAGATCATAATTTCACTTTCCTGTTCTTACTAGAAAAACAAGCCAGCCTGGCAAGTGGAGGGAAAAGTGTAAGACTACTTCTGACTAAGACATAATATACAGGATTATCTGGAAATTGCCAAATTAGGAAACATGCTTTCCTGGATGGAGAGGGAAGGGTAAACCATATCTGCCCCAGACAAAGACTGAAGGGAAAGGGGAAAAAAAGAAGTACCAACTGAGTGGAGAAATCTGTCACAGATATTTCAGTAGATCAGGACTCCGACTATGTATCAGAGAAGAGAAGCCCTGATCAAGTCACATGCCCTTTACAACAGAAGATAAGTTCAAAAGGTTTCAAAGGAAACTGATGGTGACAGTTCCTTCATTTGTATGCAATGTGACATACCAGATCCAAACTGTTGGCTACTTTTTGAACTATTTGTCAGGGGAGAGAAATTATTATTTTCTTTTATATTTTACTTTCAAGAACTTTTAGTCATTTGGGGGTTCTTCCCCCGCTCTGTTGTATTTTTCAGCCAGGATTCAAACATTCACCTTTGATGTAATATTTTTGCTGCACATCAGAATAGCTATGCCAAGCTTCAGAAGGACAATTAAATACAGAGAATGAAAAGGATGACATCACTTCAAACATGAACTTTGAATAAAATAATTCTAAAGAAACATCCCTGGTGATGATTATTTTCTTTTCCCTCTATCTTCTATTTTACTCTTTCCATGTGTTGGCAACAATTCAAATTATTGCCAGGCTAGCAGCTGTAGTTAACTCGAAGCCATCAGCTTGCATACAAGCAGAAGTATTTCTCCCTGTTTCTTATTGCTTCTGACAAGAAAAGTGTTAAATATAACTATGTAAGATCACAAGTTGCTTGTATAGCCAATAGGCTGTATAACACTTATATTCACATGGCAAATAAGTAAATGGGGGACTTGTGACTAGCTCAGCTTCTCCAAGGCCCAGACCTGATGGGCTTCAGCCCAGCAATCCCTGGCAATGTGCAAAATCTGCAGTTGCTCATTATATGTTAGTAAACTTGCTCTAAAACCATGCCCTTCTTTCCAAAAAAGGGTACCAAACACCTTGTCAAAGTTCATCTGTGGCACTCAGTATTCATGAGCCAGTGATATGTGTAAGGTATTAATATTCTCCCCAAAGTGTTGTGAAACATTCAGAAACTGCAGTAGCTACAGCCACAAAAGTATCTGAGACAGCCAGACATGAAAAAATATGTTGCAGTCTCCTGGGTGAAGGAGAAGGTACTCAAACCACAGAAAAGCAATATAACATTCACTTCTAGCTCTGGTACAGCCCAATAGATCAAATTTTAAAGTTGCAGCATTTGGTTTCAAATGAGACAAACATTTAAAATGTTTCAAGCTCTTATATAAATTCTTGAGAATCCTGGAATCATGCTAATAAATGATGCTGAACTTAAGGACTCAAGTCTCAGCCCCTTTAAACACAGCAGGAGAAAGAAATAGCTCTTCCAACAATATTTTTCTCAGTCAGGCCAAATATTTTTGAAGCAAATTGTTTGTAATACACAGCTTATATGTATGAGTCTATTGAGAGTTTACACAGATATTTATAGAGAAATTACTGCAGTACACAGATTTAGAGTCACTTAGAAAATGTTAAAAAGCATATGACAATACCTTGAGTGCATTAAGCTGCTGTCAGAAACTCCTGTCAGTGAAGTTTTTTCTCACCATCACCTGCTCTCTGTCCATGCAGCCCAGACCTTCCTCGAGGCTGTTGTGACATCCCTTGTAGAACAGTGAGAGAAAAAGAGCTGCACCTTCCCCACCAGGTTCCCAGCTCCCCAGCCAGCCCTCAGGGCTCCTGCTCCAGCCCTGCTTTCCCAGGGCTGCAGCTGCAGTCCATCTGCATCTCCTCCTCTGACACACACCAGAGCAAACATGCCCACAGTTTCCCTTGCTACTGTACCAAAGCCTTGTGATTAATTCTTTTTATGTTCTTGAAGCAACATAAATCACAAAATCCAAAATCCACATGAGGAAGTCACTCTGGTGTGACCCAGCACTCACCTCTTCCACCTGCGCTGACCTGAAGATCACTGCACCAGGAAATACTTTACAAAGTGATTTTCCCTCCCTCCCTGTGGGTAAATTCTAGCTCTGAATTTCAAAAGCTGTCACTAACACACAAAAAGCTGGAATAAATCCCTCTCCAGGACATGCAAACACGCTCAGTTTCACGTGACTTGCAGCTAGCCTGAAAAGCTTGCACCCTGCCCCACACATCACTAGCTGGTTGTGCAACGAGACCATGTTTCATAGGCACAGCCCTGCAGCAAGCAGCCCTGGTTGCAAAACACCCCATAATTGACATTCTAACCCACATTATCTGCCATGCACTTGCAAGATGCCTGCTAAGGGCAAACCTAGTACACACCAAACCTTCAGGAGAAATAGAAATTGAAAATGCAAACTCAGACTGGGCATCACAGACTGGTATGGATTTGAAATTCCTGACACATTCATAGGGGATAGAAAACCTACAGAACAGGGTTGAGCAATACCATGGGCATAAAAAAATACATATACATATATGCATACAGACAGATATAGCAGTATTACCACCCAACTTCTGACACCAAATTCAAATAGAGAAGCTATTCTTCCTTGGCTCTCTCAGTAGAGAGGAACAACACAGTAAGAATTCACCTTTTCCAGAGGTGTTCAAGAGTTAAAGCCTGGAGAAGGTGGCCCCTTGAATTGGCTACTGACCTGCATTAGGAGTCTGACAGGTATAGGGAGCTCTTCTCACACTCTCAGCAGGTGGCCCAGGCTTGAGCAGACTGAAGTGGATGCTGGTTCACTTGAGTACACAGGGCTCTAAGTAACTAAAATTCATCTGCTTGCTGAAACTGTCCCTGCTACAGAACAACAACTTCCAGAGGCAGACAGGCTTTCAGTTATCATTACCCAAGTCAGCCATTTAGGTCAACTGCAGCCAGGTATGAATCAGCATGACCAGGCTTTTAAAGTAGGTGCTAAAACCCAGGTGAAATGCATCCCCTCCTTCCCCAGGTGCTAAGCAAACCACTGGTTTACCCCTGTGCTGCTGGGTGGGCTTGCGGCTTCTGCCAAAGATGTGGTGAAAGTGATGACTGCAACTGGGAAAGACTGGACACACTTCCCCCATGAGAACAAGGGCATGAGGAATAGCTGACTTTGTATTTCCCAGCAAGGCCAGTAGGTTTTCTCCCCTGTGTAGGTGTTGTGTGTTTGTTCCATGCCCAGGAGATGGAACAATTAAGACGTGCTCAATACCCTTCTGCTGCCCACTCAGTGTAACACCTTAGTCATCAAATCGTCCTATTGTGCTGCTCAATACTTTCTATAACAGTAGGAATATGAGAGTATGTCCAAAGATAGCAATGAACACACAAGGTAATTATTTTTAAGCTTGCTAATCACAATCAATAGTTTCTTAGCAAAAACTGATGAGCTGGAGTTGGCTCCTATTTTTAACCAATAAGAGATGCAGTCAAGACTTGAATTACACCATCGGGCAAGTCTCCAAACTCCTAATGACTGCCAGCCAAGAGAAGGATGGGTCCTTGGTGGGTCGTACTCCCTTCCTGAGCATGGTATCAAAGCATTTTTTCCATAGACTATGAAGCCAGAAGTGGGTTGTAACTGCTGGATGACTTCACCGAAAACACCACACAAGAATCCAGCTCCATACATCAAAAAGGAGTCATACAATTCTTAAAAAGCCTGAGGATGTTTACTTGAAGAGTTTGAAGTTTTGTAGCTGTCATATAAAAGATAAAATCCTCATAGAACAGCGCCATGTGCCTTCCAGGGGTGTACAATTAGGAACAGATGAATACAAGTTGAAGACTCATTAGAAAGCATACACCCTCTCCCTGTTTTGGTAGGATTTTCCTTAAACTAATATTTCTAATGTTTTGCTATCCCTTGACTTTTTTTTTTTTTAATTTCTAAAGCCCTAAATTCCTTTGTTGCTTTTGGGAAATTTCTCAATTCTCTGCCACTCTCAGAAAGGTGTTATCTCCCCTACAAAAGAAGCTAAAATAATTCCCAACATTCAGTACTGCAGCAATAATTCCCGCTTAGAAGAAGGAACATGTTCTCATTTGTTTTGTTTCTTCTCTCCACTGATTAAAAGCAACAATGAGTCCAAAGGAATAGTACCATACCATCAAGTGTAATTGTTGCCTCTCACAACAAATGTGAAGGGGATCAGGAAACACACCCACCCTTGATTACTGGGAAAATATCAGGGATAGAAGATGTCAGCAGGGGCAACTAATTCTGTTCATCAGCTTACACGAAGGTAAGAGAGACCAGCACCAGCCCTCCGTTCATTAACTGTATGGAATTACAGTGGTTTGGGGGATGCAGAATTACACAAGGAATTAATACTCCCTTCATCTTCCTGCCATAATACCTCTAGTTTGTGATATTTTCAACTTTGGTTCTGGTGTCTGCTGCTGGATGAAAATGGCTGAGTGATGGAGGCCTCCATGAGGTGTGCAGTCGGGTCGGCACCTCTCAAGGAGGGACAGCAGCCCAGTGGTACAAGAACATGGCTTGGCCATTCGATAATTTCCAGAGATCTAAAATGATCAATGCTTTCTGTGCTAGCAAGAGTGACACTGCTGTCTGTACTCAATGGAGGTTTTTGAAGCCTCCTCCCAAACATTATAGGCAGTGTCAGTGTTTATTAAAGATAACTAATGCCCTAACACTTTATTTACTTCTGTTTATTGCTATTTTAGCAAGAGTCACCAGAGAGTAGCTATGCTTCTGGTCCACCAGGGTTCTTTAATCACTGTTAGTAGGTAAAATCATGTGTGACAACTAATCCAAAAAGCAGATTATATTTATTTTGGCTACAGTGGCTTGCAATTTGTTAAAATCAACAAAGCCTTTTCATTAGCCCCCTGCTGATGTCCTAAAACCAGATATTTCAAGGGTCTCAAGGCACAGAGCTACACACATGCAGTAAAGCTGGGACTGACAAACTTGCCGTTGCCATACTTACTGTAAAATCTTATTAAAAACAACAGCAAACTTCTTCTTCTCTTTCATAAGAGGGCTTGATTTATGAACTCAAATTCCAAAATTAAAATCTTAGAGGCAGGACTTCTTAAATTTCAAGAAGTACAAGTGAATCAAAAATAAAATCATCAGTTAATTACTTGCTCAGGGTTGTGTGTTGTAAAAAAAGCTGTTCCAACACTGTAAGGAGTGAGATTACAGGTTAAGCAAGCCTACATATTAGCCTACATGCTTGCTGAGCCCCCTACATCCTGGAACCACATTTGAATAACTGAATTTCTAGTTAACAGTGTGATCTTACCATTCGCATTCTTTGTGATATCATGTCTCTGGCCATGATCTCCTGATGACAGTGCCTCAGACCCATGATGATGAAGACATACGCTTGGAATCACAGAGGATCAGAATAGATCTACACAAAAGGTACAGGGCTCTCACTCTTCTCCAACCTCACTACTCTTCAAACAGTGCCAGGAAGTTCACAAACCCAGAAGAAGCCTTACCATAACCACCAAGGGCCAGCATTCAAACAAAACAGGAAATCAGTGCATTAGAAGGCCACATAAACTATTTCATATATATATATATATATATATACACACACAATGATTTACATCAATGAAGTTCTCTTGTTATGAATTTACTGAGTGACATACATGCTTTTGGTCACTACCCTTATACCCACTTCCAGAGAAGTGACTTAAGACCCTTGCCACTCTGAAAAAAGCCACTCCTGACCTCCACTGCATACTACCATGCAGACGTATTTATTTCCCACAGCTGGATGTAGATGTGGATCTGCTTTGCAAATTTTCATGTGTACTGCTGAAGTGCAGTCCTTGTTTGTCCCCCTAAGCACGATCTTGAACATTGTCAAGGCCGATTATTAGACATCACTTCATACCAGCCCTTTCCAAATCTGCGGATCTCCAGTGGTTTAGAGGGAAGCCGAGAGCAGTCCTTTAGTGAGAGAAACATTCCTAAATACCGAAACCAGCACGGTGCCAGGCTGCCCCTGAGACAGGAGGGTCACTTCATCTCCCTCAGTGCCACTGTCCTCCAGCTGGCTGCAGCCTCTCCAAGTTCACACACTGAACACAAGCTGGCTGCTGAAGTGGAGAATAAAATCCAGACTAGAAGGAAAACCAAGATACACAGCTTTTCTCCAGTGGCTAATCAGAGTTCTGTCCACAGGGAAAACTGAGCCCCATCTGATATACAACTTACTGTTTTGGCTCTCCATAATTAAAACTATTGTTGCCATGGCAATACAAAGGCTGCTGAAAATACACACACAGCTCGTGTCATGCCTCTTTGGTGATACAATTTGTTGTCCCAGTCTGGCTTGTGCCAGGATGGAACAAAACGTGACTTGGAAATAGCTGACTTAACGAGGTTTGTTATTTAGGAATCAGACATTGTGTGAGCTCTGAGACCACTTTCTCAGGCTCCCTAACATGACCACTAATCCTGTTGAAGTCAATAGCAGTTTTAAAGATAATTTCAAAGAGAAGAGTTCTGATCCTACACTACTAAATTTCTCAAAGCACTATAAGGAAAGAAATTTTTTTTTAAAGTACAGAGAATGATAAAGAACCAACCATAAGGATTAATATGCATATTCTTAAAAGTAGATACAAAATTAAAATGCAAAAACCTGATTATAGGTTCAGTACCACAAACACGCTGGGTTTGGTCAGCATTTGTTTATTAATCTGAAATTGTGATCTCCACTGAGCATGTTTTAATCAAGCAGAATTTACAGGTCACTCAATGACCTCTGAACAGCAGCAAGTAATCTACTGAGGAAATATCATCAAACGTAACTCTTTCTGTAGATACACACCTATATAGGCATAACCCGCACAGACACATCAACAAGTTTTTTATAGGATGGGACAACAATTTTAGTTTTGTGACTTGCAATCCAGTAATTTCTTATGTGAAAATCTCTAATAGGATTCCTGAGGTGCAAAGAGCTTAGTCATGTGGAAAACTTAGAGGTGCAACTGTGACTTTTAAGGAGTTGTATGGGAATATCTGCTACAACAAAAACGTGAGTTGCAGAGACATAGGTAAAAATCCCATTGATGCTAATGTCTGTTGACAACAGTCAGAATTTTGCTTATTTCTGGACTGGGAAGCTTCATATGGCCCAAGCACAAACCAAGAGAGATGGCTGTGGGCTGGAAGGTAGACCAGGGAGAGGTGAGATCCAGGAGAGCCACCCAAGCAAGGAGGCAGCCACTTCTTTTATCACCTGGGTTGCTATGGCTCTTGTATTTCTGCAAAGCAAAATACTGTCTATTATACAAATCCCAGCAGAAAGTTTGTGTGCAAATGCTTCAGCTGCCACGTGGCCTGTAAGATCAATTATAGATAAGGGGATGGATCATGGAAGATCTCTGGGACAATCAGGGTAAAGCAGGAAGACAGAGTAGGGAGTGTAGATCAAGGGTGTTCAGCAATGACATCTAGGGAGAGGGTCTGGGAACACCTGCTTCAAAGAATTGACACCACATGGACACTCTCTTCTCAGAGAGCAGCAAAAGAAATCTGGGCAGCTCCCTGAGGAACAGATGCAGCACCAAAGTTCAAACAGGACGGTCCAGGGGATGCCTTAAAGGCAGACGGTGATCAGAGTCATGATGGTGTAGGTGTATGCAACAGCAATACAAAAATTCAAAACTTAATGCTTTACCCCACACTGTTTTCCCCAAAGAAAGAGGAGGGGTAAAACAAAAAGGCATCATAGCAGCTGGACATGTCATTTTATACACTCGTGGATAGAGCTCAGATACTCTGGTTATTAGCACATGATAAAATTCCATAAAAAATACATGGAGACTATGGAAAAAGAATAGGAGGAAAAACTAATGGGCCAGAAGAACAATAAACTGGCAGATGGCAGGTCCCAGCTCAAGAAGAATTTGAAGGAATGGAGAGATGCATTCTTGGAAGAGGAAGGGTACATCAGGTAGCTGACATATTGAGTTTCCAGGAAAGAGGGGAGAGTATTAATCACAGTGCAGCTGACGGTTTCAGCAGCTACCAATGAAATGATTTGCCCTTCTTTTTCAGCTGAAGAGGTGACAGTGTGGATATGGCAGCTGATTTACATACATCATCATAACTTCCATAGGAATATCAGATTTCTTTATAAGGACTTGTAGTACCAGCTTTGCAGGTCAGTGGCAATGTCTAACAGAGCCACTGGAGACAAAGGGTAAGATTCAGAGAGGCACTGAGGTGCCTGCAACAGGGCTTAACCTGAATTTAATTGCCTAATTACAAAAAGATTCCAAAATCCACTGCTTCAGTAACTCTAAATGCATCAGGGCTAACATTTATGACCACAAAGACCAGTGGAAATCAATTCCTGCTATCCTGGCAGCCGTGTGCCTATCACCTCTCTAAGCTCACCCCACTGCAATCTGGATTCAAGTCTCTCAACACTGCCTGTGTCCTGAAGGGGCCCAGACCCCAAGGTGAGCTTGGGCTTCTCTCATCACATGCCAAGAGTGCCCTCTTTCCTCAGCCCTGCTTTTTGCCAGTGCCTCTCCAATATGAAATACCTAAGTTCTGCCATAACAGCACACTGGCTTCTGTGCAAAGCATCTGTCATGAACCAGCCAGTTGACTGCACAGGCAAAATCTCTACTTTGGTTCAGCCCACAGCAAAAAGGGTTTTTTTTTATTTTTTAGGGATTACCACACACTAAACTGAAGTAGATAACGTGACCAAAGGGATAACTGCATATTACCACAGTTTCATTTCTGTTTCGGTGATGTTAGCACACCAAACACAAAACTGTTTGCAGGATTGGGCTCTGACTGTATGCCAACCCTTGCCCAGCATGAGGAACAAGGAAAGGCACCAAGAAAGCTCCAGAACAGCATTTCCCAAGCTTAAGCCAGGTTCAGTAATATATCAAGGCTTTAGAATATATAAAACAATTAAGGGACCAGCATGGTGTTTGATATTCTTTCCAGTCTGACTTTAATATGTTCTCACAATTTGCAGATGTCCCATCTATTTATTACGTCCTTTATGGCATGTAGATTTTGTTACAACAAAAATTCAGCTTGTGGATTTTTGCCAGTGGCAAGCTGATGTTGCTCAGAGCAGCATTAAAATGCTATCATGCTGTTAGATTAAGCAACCTATTTTCTCTACTAGCACAGATTGTACTTTAGTTTTGCCCTTACACCTACCAAATTGCTGTTTCTTGCAACATTTCCCTTTGAAGGTAGTTGCCAATCTCCAAACCAATGCTATTTTCACCAAATGAAAGAGAAGTTTGTAAAGAAGTACAATAAAAGCAGGAGCTGGACCTCTTTGCAAGAGTCTTTTTGTATTTTAAAAAAATTATTAGAAAAAAAAAATAAAGCAGTAAGAAAAAAACAGTGAGTCGTATTTCTTCTCTACTTTTAAGCAAGACTCCTACCAGGTGACTCACAAGATATCGCCACATGTGCTAATATGAAACAGGTTTTATAAAATAAGTAGCTGTGGTATGTACCCTAAACATATACCTGGTCCTAAACCTGCTAACGTAACAACACCTAATGATTTAACACTTCTTCTCTCTTTGCTCCTATTTTTTAAGCTTCTTTTGAAAATCTCTCATCCCTCACCTCTTCTTTGCCCTTTGTGCAATTCAGGGCATTTTCATCTGTAGTCCTTTAAAGGGAATAGTCCATGATGGGGACAATGAGACCAGAAACAGGTACAGTCCAATGCAGACACAGGCATTTCAGCTAGGGCACTTCTAGGACTTTAAATATAAATACTAAATAGGCTGGAGAAATAATAATAAAAAAATAAAAAACTGCAAAAAGAGACCAAACTACAAGAAACCAGTCAAATTGATTAGCTGATTAGTTTGCCATTGAGTGATTAGTCAGAAAGACTGGAATTAGTCAGTGAAGCCCTGTCTCCCATGAATAAAATGTGGGGAGGACACCCTTTCCCACCTTAGGTGACAGATGATATCTGTTTTCTCCTTCGAGTTTGAATTTAAGAGCCACTGAAGCTCAGCAAGAGTATATTCTGGCTCAAATGAGCTGAAAATTGCATTCAATTTGAATTTCAAAACGAGAGGAGAAGGAGGAATGGGGGGAGAGGGAGGGAGCGATCTCAGCAGGACCCATCATGCCAGGTCCCTCTTGCAGCAGGTCCAGCTGCACCCAGGCAGGCTGCAGAGCTGAAACGCAGGGCATGATGCAAAGAAAAGAGCATTGCTGGACAACAGCCCAGTTCCAGTTTAAAAATAAACGTTTTGCTGTCAGGATCAAAGCAAACTCTGCTTTTATGTATATTACAAGCTGTATGTTCAGAAGAAAAAGATTCTTCTGGTTACTTGAGGGGAGAGAGGCTTTGGGAAGGTAGAGCTGGCCAGAGGGAAGGGTGGTTACCCAGCTTTCCCACTAGAAAATCCTCAATAATTCACACTAATCTGAAAGCACTTGCCATCACCCTTGCAAAGAGCACATACACTGAATGCATGCACTGAATTTTCCTTAACGTAAGGTTCATTTAAGGTTACATTTTTTAGCATGGGGTGGGGTAACATTTAATTTATGTCTTTGTGGGTGAAGGGATTATTTCCCCTTCCCTTTGTGCATTAAATTTGCAGTTATATCTGATGACACTGAAAGAAATGGAGTTATGCCTGCAACCCAAATATATCCTGCAATTTGATGGCATGATAGCTGTTGGTCTCTTCAATGCAACTGATAATGTTCAATAGCCAATATAAAAATGATAACATACCAAATCAAGAGATTCTTCAGCAAATTTCTTACCGACTTCAGTGCAATTTGACCCAAGAGTCTGGAGTAGTAATAAAATAATTACAATTAATCATGAGAAATAATTAATAACTTAAGGACTAAAATGTGTCCATTTATACATTCAGGATCAGCATTTTCAATGTACCCTTGAGAGGCTTTTAGCTTCCCTTCCTAAACAGAATGCTTGCAATAGCATTTAGAACTGGAGAGTTAAGCTATCAGAAACTGGCAACTAATTTGGCTCATGGTATTTTTTATATGGCATTATTTTCACAGATAGAAGGATCCCTATTACACCAATAACCCACTCATATCCTCTGATGCAGCCGATATTTCAAAGCACAATGTTTTTATCACAAGTTTTTCCTCTTTTTTCCAAGTAAGGGTTTTTTTCACTGATAAATCAGTACATTGCCAGCTTTACACATGTAGATGATGTGAGTCAGGATCCAAATCCAACAGAGAAAAAAATCCCAAAACATGAGGTCAATTTTCCTGGCCATTGCATTAAATAAAAGCTCCCAGGCAACATAGTCAAGCACACACTATTAGATATACCTTGGTATGCTGTGCCTTCAGCAAGGCTTAGATTTCCCTGTATGGCTGAAGACTGTATTAACACCCAAAGTGAGCTACTGCTGGTTTTAAGCTTTTCCATCACCAAAGTAATTCTTAATCTGTTCTTTTGGCAGATAAAGAGACAACTGGAACATCTCTAAATTCTGTTTGAAAACTTTGCACCACACAGAAGTTTCTAAATATTGCAGGCATTTGGATAAAAATGTGTAAGCACTCACGACCACTTGAAAAAGACCCTACACCTCGTTGTGCACCACACTGGTCAGAGGAAGTACTCAGAGTACAGGGCACTTTATAGATATCCATATATGCAATTGTATGCCTCACTCTGGAAGGCATTTTTGGATGCTATTGTTTCAAATTTCACTCTTGCATTGCCTTTTTTCTGCCTTGATTGTAGCACCGCAGAAATACTGATCTCCCATCTCCATGTTGCCCCCTCATATGCTCTGGTTTCCTTAAATGCACACCCCAGAGGTTCATTTCTGGAGGGGAAGAGGAGAAATACATAGACCTGTCTCTATCACTCTGTTTCTCAAAGAAAGCTTTCTCCGTAAATCAGACTATCTGCCATGCTTACTTTACAATGTTTCCTGATGATGATACATACTTTACAGGAGGGAGAACAATAAATATGCAGAATACACTGCACATTCCTGACAGATCAATCTTCATACTGGAGCTTCCAGATCTAACACTACTAACAATAAGAGTATTTGCCTGATGACAGCATTGTACTAAGCAGCACCATGGCTTGCAGACCAGAGCCAAGCCATGTCCAGTCCGCTGTGGTCCATCTGCACCTACTCATGTGGACATGTCCCTGATGGTGCTCTGCTCTTCCAGCTGGGAAGGCCCTGCCTGATCCTGCTATGGCTGTTGGCACTCAAACTGCTCTGCGGCCGGAGCGCCGTTAGCAGGCAGTGAGGAATGCCGGGCCAGCATGGGTGACAAGCATGGCATCAGAGGAAGTACTTGGCAATTTCTCCAAGGTATTGGACACTAGAGTAGTTTAGCTGAATGGCATGTGTGCCCATGTGAGGCTGCAAGGTCAAGAAGACCTTATGTTATTTATTAGGTGAGTGCTGGTTTCATGCACTAAAATATTGCATTAAGATGTGACCTGCAGGAGGACTTGCCTGCTTGGGAAAAAAATTAAAGTTCCCTATTTTTTTTCCTATAAGTCCCTTTTATAGTTGAACATTGCTTATTCAACATTGCATAATTACCATTATGAAACATGGATATACCTCACAAAGAAAACCTAAGAGGGGTAACAATTTCACACATAAGCCACCTTCTGAAACTTTTCTTCAGTCCTTTAACTCACTGCTAACAAAACTGGGGAGGCATGAAGCCATGTGGACTGCAAACCAGAGTATGAATGCACAATTTACTAGATGTAAACTCTGCCACTGTTTTATTCTATGCAGCATTTTACACCAAACATGTTTTCACTGCAGCAATATTTGGTGTAAGAACATCCTGCCTCTCAAAGCCAAGACAGAAAAAGGAGAAAAATATTGCTGGGTTTTCTCGTTGTTAATTTGGACCACACTGATTTTTGAGTAATTTAAAAGGTAAATTATAAAGGGTGTATCTTTATAGATGACATCACGGAGCTTTGGCAAATCCATGCTGTCCAGGAAAATTACTTATTCGGTGGAAGCAACACTACTCTCAGAGATGGCATCCCAAAACCTGCAAACAACCACCACTGTGGAAAACACTTCCCCAGGGGTGCCCTGAGAAGAGGACATCCCTAGCGAAGAGAAGTGGGATACACACAAGTCTCCACAGTGCCTCTCTTCGTACCGATTCCAACCTCAACCTGTTAAGGTCCATCCCTGGTTGTCATGGCACAAGGCTGCTGATGATTTATTAAGAGCTCTTAGCTCCGTCAGACAGTTTACAATTAACAGCTTCTCCTTTCTTAAATATAAATAAATACATAAATGAAATCAGAGCTGCTAAGTGCTGGGTGTACCCAAATGACATCATCAGCAACTGCCAGTCACCCAGGCTGCAAAAATAAATAAGGGATGGGGGCGGGGGGAGCAGAGAGGGAGGCAGGGTATTTACTCAATCAGTACCTATTTTTGAATTTCCTTCAAGATGGCTTGGACCAAGAGCCATCAATTATTTAAAAGAAGTAACATGATGCTTCCTTTGTTGAGGCAAATCTGCAAGTAGATCCCAAGAGAGAATAAAAAATGAATTAGGCAGAATTTATTAGTGCGCTTGAAGAAAACAGATTCAGCTATCAGAGCTGACTGTGCTTTTAAAAATAGTGTATTTCTGCCCATGAACAACAGTTTCTGTCTTTCTCCCATACCCCAATAGATCCTCAATAATCTTACCTCTCCCCGCTCCTTATGCTTTCTTTTTTTCTTTTTCAAGAGGGTATAACACTGAAAGAGGCATCAATCATTCCTTAAACTTCTTCCTTCTTTTCTGACTTGACTTGATGTATTGTCTTCATTTAAATTACAAATATACTAATCTAAAACACTGTTTACCAAGCAGCATATTAAATGAAAGGTGCAAGAAATTGCATCACTCACATTTTAAAAATGACTTTAGACTCAGGGACACATAAAAACAATGAGACAGGATGATCTGCCTTGGTTGCTATATTTCAATCCTAGCAAATGAGATTTGGTTCCAGTGGTTTTCTGCTCAGGACACTGCTAACCTCCAGTCGAGCACACCCTGCCAAAACCAGCACAATTGGTCGGCACATGTTGGTTGGGGTTTCTGCAATGCTCCAGGGATGTGCAGAGACCAAGGTCTCGGTCGCTGGGTCTGCGCCTGGTCAGACTCAGAGTTCACACCTGAGTCCCTCCAGGGCTGTGAGCAGGAGTCTGGCCGTGCCAGAGGCTGCGGCACGGACAGAAAGCAAGCAGAGGCTGAATCCAACCCAAGTGACAGCACTCGACTGCAGGAACTGTAACAGCAAAGGGAACACTTGCAGGACAAAAAAAAAAAAAAAAAGCACTGCCTTCATTCAAAGGTTCCCTGCTTCATCCTTCACACCAGGGAAACAATGCATTTAGATTATTTTGGGTGACCTTTTGTGGCGTCCAGCAGCTGGAAAGGGCAAATGCCGCTTTACAAAAACACGGAGCTCTCTTGCGCGTGATCGCAGCGGGGCGGAGAGGTTCAGCCTCCTCCCAGGGCTGGGGCTCCTTCCCCGGGGCCTTGGGTGGTCGCCAGCAGCTGGGGGCCTCAGCTGAGGTACCCTTGCTTGCCCCTCTTCCCCTTGGAGGAGCTGGAGCCAAGGTTCTGACACTCCCCCCAGCACAGGGAGAGTGCAAGGCGGTCACACTACAGCAGGGATGAGCCTCGGGAATTAGGTTTTAGGCTGGCTCATTCTCCCCCTGCTCCAATCCCAAAACAAAACAAAGCCCATCACTTACTAGTTCTTCTGAGGGCAGGGTGTGATTAAAACTGTGCTTGGTTTTAATCCAAAAGCCAAGTTAGTTTGATAAGAACTGTAACATGGCCTCAAAGTATTTTCTCATGTCAAAGAAATTACTGGAACATTATTTAACAGCATGAACCTCAGAGAAACTATAAACCTTTGGAAACAGGGACCATTACTGACCAGATATATTTGTGTTTCCTCAGATCCACTCAGAGGGATCTTTTCACACATATGATCTCACGTCACCATAATGTGGATCATGAATTATAGACTCATAGATTAGTTTGGGTTGGAAGGGACATTTAAAAGTCATCGAGTCCAACCCCTCTGCACTGAGCAGGGACATCTTCAACCAGATCAAGCTGCTCACAGCCCCATCCAATCTGACCTTGAATGATTTCAGGGATGGGGCATCTACCATCTCCCTGGGCAACTCGTTCCAGTGTTTTACCACCCACATTACAAAACTTTATTCTTTGTGTCTCATTGAAATGGACCCTCTTTTAGTTTTAAGCCATTACTCCTTGTCCTATCACACAACACCTTCCTAAAAGGTTTGTCTATCTTTTTTAAAGGCCCTCTTCAGTCCTGAAACGTGCTGTAAGATCTCCCTGGAGTTTCCTCTTCTCCAGGCTGAACAACCACAACTCTCTCATCTTGTCCTCACAGGAGAGGTGCCCCAGATCCCTGATCATTTCTGTGGCTCTTCTCTGGACTCACTCCAGCAGGTCCATGTCTTTCCTATGCTGATGATCCCAGAGCTGGATGCAGTACTACAAGTGGGACAGAATCCTCACCCTTGCTCTGCCAGCCACGCTGCCCTGGATGCAGCCCAGGATGCAGTTGGCATTCTGGGCTGCAAGCAATGCACCAAAGAGGCTGAGAGCTTGAATACAGGATTGTTGGCTGTCATGTTACCCTTTTACAATTAGCAATGAGAGAGAATGAAAACAATGAGAAATATTTAAACAGTTCTATAGAGGATTTTTTAAAAAGGAAAGTATCTACAATTAGCAGGGGGTGGTGCTAAGCCCAGTTTATCCCGCCAGGTGCTACTAGTGGTATCACAACAGCCCCTGCTTCTCCCCATTTCCCACACTGTGTTCCACAGCAACCTCAGCACAAGCTGCAGTGGCTTCACTGTGAATGGCCTGGTCTTGCTAGTGAGCAAGAGTCTACACAAAAGCAGTTCCTCGTTCTTCAAACATTCATGGAACCAGCTGCACTGACGCTGGCTCACCCAGCCCCATGCGGTGCCCTGCGGGGATGCCCCAGCCCTCTGAGAGAACAAAGGTGCTCTAGACCTGCTCTTCTCCAAAGGCATTGCTTTCAGGATGCTCTCTGAAAACTGTAACAATCTATTCCAACCACCTGAGTTCATAAAATCCCCACTGGCTTCTGATCTCACAGATTAATCCAGGATCTCTGTTGGCCTTTCACTAACCCAAACATGATTATGCATCATAAATCTAAATACATTCATGAATTTCCCTTTGAATAAATATTTTAAGGGTAGTATCAAGTTTCATAGTGTTCTGCTTTCATACATAGCAGCTTTCCTTTTTAACTTCCACCTCAGATGCCTTACTTAGGCAGAAGAAGAAAGAAAGAACTGCAAAGACCTAACTCAAGCCAACGAGAAAGCTGACACCAGGAGGTGCCAAGGCAACATCATCCCACTTCTCCTCCTCACCTCTTCCTCTCTGGATGGTAACCACAAGATCCTGAATGCCAAACTTTGGAAAATATCCTTGCAGAGGTAGCATCTGCTCCCTTGGCATACTTCTTGAGCAGTTCTATCAGCAGCTTTAGGTTTGTCCAAGTCTATCATATGACAAGAGTGCAGATGGGTTGCCTTGGATGCTTTGTCTTCCCGAATGCCATTTTCCCTTTATTAACGTTTTATTCTAAGGAAAACATATGTACAAACTGTATGTGAGAGGTTGTATGTGCACACAATTTCATACCAGTGAGGGGTTTTCTCTAGCCTCTGTCTGTCTACATTTTTTACTAGCATTTAGCTTGGATTCCTGCAAGGCCCCTGACTTTTACTCAAGTCAGTATGTGGCATCAAGCAGATTAGGCCCTTACTGTGTGGATCTGCATTTCAACCAGCTATTCTTCCACACGCCGTAACTTTTCCCATCTGTGTTGATCTTTCTTCGCAAATTAGCACTTGAGTCCTCAGAATATTAGACGTGCAGGAAAGCTGCTAATTTTGAGTTAACTTCTGCTCCCCCTGAAATCAATGGGAATTTTGCCATTTATCCATCATTCAGATGAATAAGAGAGCTGTGACACTATTGCTATACATACAGATACCAGTCCTTTTCTCTTGCTTTGGTAGTTTTATATCATCTTATCTTCTATATATTAATCACAGTCACAAATCTGAATATATGGGGGTGTTTTTTTTAACTGTAAAGAAAACTACAGTTCAAATTAGCCAGTAAGCCACAAATTGTGACAGAATAAAAGCAAAGTATTCCAAGGGAAAGGAGGATGTGGCATCTAATTAAATGGAGAAATACAGAACAAAGGGGGGGAAAATTTTTAAAAAGAAACCCTAGATAATCCAAACAGCATATTCCTAACTTTTTTCAAAGTTCTTGTGGTGAGAGTATTTGTTAAGATGTTTCATGAATACTGTATGAATGGCTTTAGAAGGTATGACATGAAAGAAGTGCAATACTCTAAAATCAGGGTGCATTCTCAGAGTGTGGTTTAATACACTAATCTCTTATTTCTTGAGCAGATAAAGACACAGAGCTACAAAACTGCAAAGCACCTTCCCATTTATTGTAACATACTCTTCCAACAGCGCTTAACATTTACTGACTGGTATCCAAAATCGACAAAATTCTTCCACTCTACAGTCACCTTCTCAGGGAAAAGCTTGAGAAGACCACAACTCACATCAGAAAAAAGACACCAAACATGGGCTCTGGTGGACCAAACTGAGAATTTAATTTCAGAATATAAAAATCTGAGGAAGAATACCAGGTATCAACAGCTAGAATCTATGAAAAATTATGAAACTGAGCTCTTCACTGGTATTTTCATCTGGACTGAAAAAAGGGAACATTTGCTCCAACCTCTCTTTACAACAGCATCTGCCAATCTCCTAAGTAGATGTATTATGAGGAACCACGATTGATGAAACTGAACAATTATTTACCACTCCTTTAAAATGAGCCAGTGAACTGGTTAGGATCGAGTGAGGGTGTGGGGGTGTGGGGATTTGGGCACAACCACAGCATTGGAAAAAACCCCCAAAACCAACCAGTCCTGACTTCATAGGTATTTCCAGATCTTTGTGCTGGCTCGCTCATGTTCACCCTCACGATCCTATTGACATAAAGCATCCCCTCTGAATTATACCTCTTGTTCACCAGATAAAAACATTCTCACCAGAGAAGATTTTAAAAGTCAAGGGCAGGAACTTCAGGAGGTCTACAGAGAGTGGATCCTCTCATATTTCTTAATTTCAGGGGGATCTATGCCTCTCAGGTCAATGTAGGACATTCACACCCTTCAATGCTTACTCATCTCCAGTGAATAAATATGCCAAGGACCAAAGCTCATATGAGAAAATCCTAAAGTCAGGATTAGTCAATTTGACATAAGTACTAAATATTCTATGAGGGTATAACTTGGCTCACATAAGTGAGTAACTTAAACATCTGTTAAAGTGGACGAAATACTCTTTTAAAATGGAATACTATGGCATGGTACTTAACATCCAAGTAAAGGAATTTCATTTAGTGTTCTTTACTAAAGTATACATGCATCATAAACCTAGATAAACTTGTAATGCATATAATGCTTCTAACACAAAATATATTCATAAGTACACATTCACACCATGCACACGTAATAAACATATCCACCTCAGATAAAATAGTTTATACTTTGAAGCACCTCTCATGAGGCCCACACTAATCCAAAATACATAATGCTTATGTAAGGTGTCATCAAAGGAAACAATCACAGCTAATTTAGAAATGAGGAAAAGAAGACAGCAAATAAACTCATCCATACTTGAACAGTGATTCTCTAGGAGTGCTGAGAATAAAACCTAGAACGCTAAACCACAAAACATCATCCTTGTCATACTCGGCATGTGTAATGTAGCCAAAACCATAAAAGGGTTTACATAAACCCTTTTATGCCACAAACTGCAAGTAAAAATGTCAGCGCAAAAGACAGAGAATAATTAATTTTGCATTTCAGCAGATACTTTTTTTAGCAGTTGCATGTTGGATAGATTGTTATATGCAATCTTCAGAAATTTTCCTTTTCAGACACACAGTGCATAGGGTTTTCTCTTGAGAATAGAGCTCAAGACCTCCAAGAAAGAAAAATTTGTGTTTCTGAGGTCCAGAGTGAGAACTTTGAGCTGATGCCTAAAATAAGTAAAAAAATTTAATTCCGCCTAACAATTAAAAACTTCTTAAATTATCTAACCCGTCAGATGTTATTCTAAATTAAAAGTATGGGAGGAAAATAGATTAATTTTTATTACTTTCAGAATAGCCAAAATCAGAATTTTGATGAATTGATGATCCCCTTGCTCCTTCTTTCTTTAAACAAGGGAAAGTTCTGCATGCAGAAGCTTGCCATGTGTGCTTCAGCAGGAGAGGTGGAGCCATTAAATGTCTCCCTATCACAGACCCTTCAATTAAAGGAGGGTTTGAGGAAGTCAGCAGCTATGCTTGTAATTTCCAGATGTTTCAGAGATGTGAGAAGACCTCTAGTAAAAACCCAGAAGACTCCAAAAAAACCACACAAGGAACAAAGTGAAAGACCATAATGAATGATCAGTCTCCAACTACAGGTAATAGCCATTATGCCTGTTGTTTAATATTTTTATTCATGAGGTTAGCATTATTATCAATAGTAATAACATGTATCTAATACACATGCAAACATTGGGTTTTTTTTAAACTGGAAAATTTGGCAATGCCACTAAATATTTAAATACCCTTTAGCACAAGGAATTTCAACAATAAGAACTATGAAGTACTGTTTGTACTCCCTGGTATGTATAAATACACTGTCAGCTCCCTGCATTTTCATTTAGCATCAGAAACAGCTTTCCAGGGAGTTAGATGCTGCTGTAAGTGTCAATATCAGTGTTACTATTTATAGTGCTATAAACTACATTTTGAGTTATACTGGTAAAGTTAAGCTTAGGTAGCACTTTTGGCATTAATACCTTAATATAGAAATATTGCTATAAATGTAGTTTACAATTTGGAATGTAAACACAAATTCAGTGTTACTAACAGATCACCTTCTAGACTGCATGAAAACACACTGCCAAAGTGTATTTTATGCAATCCACAATGGAGCAAAATGCAATGATATAGATGTATTTAAATTTCCCATTTTTACTCTGTCACTCAAAAACTTTTCTTCTTCCTTTTTTCCCCTAGTTATCGATCTCAAGAGCTTGTGATAGCATTTCAGTTGCTTCACTGAGCCATTTTTAGATTCTGCTTCTTTTTTTAAAAGCTAAATCGGGGCTCAAATGCTTCAATCAATTTAGCTTTTTCAATTAGAGAAGAAAGTTAAAAGAAAACCCTGAGACATGATAAACTACCAAATTTTAGCATCTAGGTTTTTTAGGTTGTTTGTTATGTTTTCTTTTTTTTTCTTTTTTTTTTTTTTTTAATATCAATAGCATCCTTTTACATAATAATATCCTTGATGTCTATGGTTGGAATTCATAGCAGGATGGCTCCAGTAATTTTTACCAAGAGGCACAGTTTGAATTTACCACAGCCTGTTCAGGAAGCCACGCATGTGGACAGCCAGGAACTCCTGACGCTCTCATAGCTGTGACCTCTGGCAACACCCTGCAGCAGCTCAGTGATTGCAGGGGAGAACACTATGAAATGCATGACCTTTTGCATCACTGCATGAAACAGAAGGAGTCTGAGACCTTTGTAAGAGCCAAAACCTCCAATCTCAAAAAAAATCTATCACAGTCCCAGATTAAGCCTGATGTCCACTATCTGAACAGATTAAGCAATTTAAAATGGTACTTTCAAAAAAGCCAGAGGCTGCTCCAAAGCAAATCAATATCAACAGAAATCAATGAGGTGCTGTGGAGGAGATTCAGACCACTTGAATCCTACTTAAGTGGAGAGACATCTCCAAAAAAATCATAACATCTGGTTTTCACCATCAGATTTTCCTTCAGGTGATTTGATTAGTCAGTGGTTCAGTTCCACTTGAGCAATGCTTGTTATATTGGGTTTAGAAAGACAAGGCAGGCAGGCGGCTACCCAAAGTTTGCTGCAAGTGTGCATGGGTTACACAGCAGTTGGCTGAAGTCCTAATCCTCACATTTTGCTCTGACACTTACTTCAGACAGGTTACTTGACTTTTCCTCAGGTATTTTTAGTACTCCAGGGAACAAGCAATCCACCTTACCTTGGACCAGACAACCTGCGATAGCTAATGAGAGAAAACTGAAAATTGAGACTAGCAGCTTGTGCTTTATTTCATTCTTCTCTTCGGGTTTAATTCAGATGTTCATTTGATCAGTCATCATCCAGATCATTGGATCATATTTATTTTGCCTTAACTACATGTTTTTGTGAGTGCAGGGATGCAGCACACTTGAGTACAGACCCCTTTTATACAGGTATAAAAGAACATACAAGTTCAAGGGAAATGTTTCACAACAATTAATTTAGTCATGCAAGATGAGTATTTGGAGAATTTGATAGAAGATACTAAACCGTGGTTAAAATCCATTCTCTTAAATGTGATATTTTTATTACGTTTTTCTTTCTTTTCTTCAAATGTAACCTGCACATATTTTTTTAGGTCCATAATAGGCAGTCACTGATGAAACAACTGGTAGGAGATAATCAGCAGATTTGAATAGTTGGGGTGATTGTCTGATTATTTAATCAAAACTGTTTTTAAGCACTTCATTAGGATTTTAATGGCAAATGGCAACACACAATTAATTAGAAAAACCTGAAGACACCAGAAATCTTGTCCTGAAACACTTGTATCCTGCACACATGCAATTCTGATCAGATGCCAATAGGAAGTGCACGTTGTTGTGCTCCATTTGTGGCTCAACCTGCATCATTTAGGAACCAGTGGATCCCACAACTAAATGCCAGTATTGAAAGGACTGCACAGAGAGTGAGCAGCAGTCACACCCAGCTGTGAGCTAATGTAAATATCCAGGTGATGACCAAGCAGTGTGGCCCTACTAATGGATCATGGAATTGTTCTGAACCTTACCATCATCACATGTCCCTTTCTGTGGAGGGGCCAGTGGGGAGTGGCGTGGTATTTTCAATACCACAGAGAGTCAGTGCTAGCAATAAGATTCCTGTTAACCTCATTATGACCACTTCTGTTATTGTGTTAGTAACTGGTAATAGAGACAAATGTAGGCAGAGGGAAGTTAGGCAGAACGAGAGCCCCTTTTTTGACAGCTAAAAAGGAAAAAGATATCAACTAATTTATGAACAGACACCAAAACTAATTTGGGATATCTTGTATGTGCTTGTTTTATTTACTAGAAATTCATTTTGCTCCTTAATATAGTCACAGAGATCTGCACAAACACAAAGATACAGCAAGGTCTTTACAAGCAGGATAAGGCACTTAGGGCTTGCACACCCCAAGTCCCACAAATAACTGGCCTCACAACTATTCCTTGCAACGCTGAGGTTTTGCATTGCCCATTTTTTGTGCAGGTATGAGCACTTATTACTATAAACATATATTTTAAGAACAATAAGGAAGTGATGAATTGGCCACTTGCAGTTTTCTTGACAGCAAGGTGAAATGGTAGCTGTGGTGACCAGGGGATGTCCTGGTTCCTCCTCGCAGAGAGGTATTCAGCGCACGTAATAATTATTCATCCATCTCGTTCACACTAAAGGCATCAGCAATGCAATTTTAGCCTGATAATCAAGACCATATGACAAAAACCAAGGCCATTAGGGACCAATTTCAAGTATTCTCTGCAAGACAATGATTTTCCAACTGCACTTACATATGCTGAATAGTTACTTCTGCACGACCGCACCTGCTCTCATTTATGTAACCCTCCATCCTCTCCCCTTTTTTCTACCCCTTCTTTTCTTGTAATGCAAAGAAGGAAAGTTTCAAAGGGTTGCTGGAGTCTTCCTAGAAACAGATTTGATTTATTTATATTTCTGGCTGGCCACATGCTGTGAGCAAATAAGAATCTGGCAAATGTAAAAGTTAGTTTGTGCTAATGTCAGATCAAATTCTACCCTCCACAGACGTTGTGGGGCTGCATTAATGTAAATGAGAGCAGGATTTGGCCCAACACTTTCATTCACTTCCTATACATATTCAAATTAAATGAATATTTTGTACAATCCCTTCCTCCCTCTACATACACATGCATAATTCTGTCTCAGATTCCAGCCTTGGTTACAATGGTGACTTCATGGGAGCTTTTTCCTGGGTTTATGCTACCGCTGCACATCTGAATGAGATGCAATGGGACTCCTTGTTCAAGTAAAGCAAGCAGAGCATGGCCCTTGGTCTCCAAGTCAGATGTGCCCTACTGTAATAATTTTGTTCCTTAATTACTTTCTGCTTATTTTTGACGGTACCATTTCAGTATCAGTCACATAATAATGTTGCCTTTGAAAAGACTGTGGTGTCACTATAAATTAGAGTCCTGTAAGGTTAAAGGCTTCAGTTGCCAGAGGGGAAAAATGCCAAAATTGTTTTAAAATTATACATAGTACAACTCAAAGACTGTAGCATCTTTTAATTAATGCTGCTAAAGAAATGGATACACCTTCAAGCTTTTTCAGACATAATTCAAATATTAAAGAGAATAATAAACTCCATCACTAATGATGCAACAACCTGTTCTGCCAGAAGAATAGAACCCACAAAATTAGTGAGTAAGAAGTAAAAAAGGCAAGACTGTATCAGGAAATGACAGTGTAATAACACAACCTAGATCCTCATCCTGTAAACCTTTATTTGCATGAGTGATCCTGTCTCACATAAGAAGTGCTACAGACTCCAATGGGCAATTCATACAAGTGAAAATTATTCATGAATTTGAATACAAGAGTATATGATCAGATCAGCTCCTAGCCTTCTCTGTCAGTGATCAATCTTCTTGCTACAACCCAGCCCCTTCACATTTAAAATTAAAAAATGAAATTCCATCTTTTGAAAACTGAAATAAAGTTGGATATCTCAAAGCAAAGATTTGGTCTAATAAGTCATTATTAGAATGAGGAGAAATACTCCTGGATCATGCTCTTGTTCATATACATTCTAAATCTGTTTTTCAGTTGTATCCTGTAATAATTTAAGGCAATGACATCAGAAAGATCAATGGAGCTGTATCCTAGTATTAAATTAATCTCACAGTACTATTGGTGTCTTCTGGAAACTACTGAACTGAATCCAAAAAAGGAGAACCTTTTTGTCCAGTAAAAATGACTGTTTGATTTCTTAAATACTTAGCTACTGGCATGCCCTTCTTCTGTGCTGATCATGTATAATGAGACCCAGGTACATGATTAGCTAATACTTGGGAATGACATTAGAAGTGAAAAGCAAAAGAAATTAAGGAGGAAGAGCTATGCTTTTGCTGTTTTTCATGCCCTGTATGACTCCCCACAGATGAACAAAAAAACCCTAGTCATGTCACAAAGCATCAAAATCCTGAGGACGGCTAAGGATAAGATCTCATTTTCCAAATTTCAAGGGCCTTACTGAAATGCTTAAAAGCACTCTACCATCTGATTTTTTGACATTACTTCATTACAAATTTGCAGTATGTTTCCTATACACCATTTTCTACCGACCAGAAAACACCAATATTGCTTAAACTTCATTTAAATGTCTTAATTCAATTGAACCCAGAGGTCATTGACACCTAAGTAATTTCTATTTAAAACCATTCAGCCAAAAATAAACAAACAAAAACAAAACTGGAGCAGAATCGCCTCTGGAGATTATCCTAATTTTAAAAGAAATTACCCTGCCTGACTTTTTATAAGATAATTATTGCAACTGTTTTGCCTCATGAATATTGTTTGAGTATTATAATGCCATGCTACGCATCCTGAATGAGGAACAATTAACAGAGCTTTGTTCTCTTGACATCCCAGGACACAGCTGAAAGGAAAGCTTGGCCCTAAAGATTTGGACTTTTTTCTGGCTAAACAAGATCTCAAACATAGCAGAGGAAGGATTCAAAGACACAACTCTGAACAATTCAAACCAGGGGCATGCTGCTTCTGGAGATGCCAGAGATGGAGTTGATGGATTCATTCCCTAACTGCTCCTATCAATCCAAAAGATGCCAGCAAATGAAAGCTTTCACTTGGAAAGGCTTTGGGGCTTGATTAGAGAACAAGAATTTAACATATGTCGCTCCCCAGCTTTCAGCAGGATTACTCAAGAGTTTCTACTGTGTAAGCAAGAGGAGGTCAAATTGTGGTATTTCAGTTTTTGGTAACAAAATTGATCTTCATCAGTTTCTTTACAGACTGCTGGGGCAGGGTTCTAATTTCAATTACACTGACATGTGCAGGAAACAATTCCCTTCTCTTGTGCTTAAGGATGCACCTATAACAAATGGAAACACCTTGCCCTACTCTTCTTATATATCCATCCCTCAGAAATCCTTCTCCAGAGGCAGTCATTTGACCAAGTTAGTAAAAAGGATATTTGAAGAACTGGTAGCCATTGTGTCCAGAGACACCTATGTACCATTCTTGGTGAACCTGGATCTTGGGCAGGATTTGAGCATTGAGAGGGAAATAATCCACTGTATAAGGAAAACATCCATCAAAGCTCCTCCTAAATTACGGAACTGATCAAAATATGGTGTTTCCCTACATCAGGTACAGCAACAGCTCCCTGGAAGAGATGTGTTACGTTAGAGCAACAGACCCAAGTTACCTGGAGACCAACCCTCCCATGCCCAAGCCTCTCTGCATTGACAGATGGCAGCACAGAGAACCAGCAGAACAAGGAGGAGATCGGACCAGCTCTGTGGAAATCTAAGTCACACCTTTCCACTGTAATCACCATCCTCCCAAGCTCATTACAGTCAAGGACGAGAGTATCCCTCAGCTACATCTCCACAGCTAAATAAAGCTCACTGCCAGGTCACTGCCATATGGCTGGGGGCACCATGCCACTTTCCAACAGGGACGTTTATCTTCAGGTGTCCTACCCTGCAAGGGGGAAGGTCTCAGCTGGCAGCAGAGACAGTAGGACTTTGGAACTGCCCTCACAAACTGCACTGCTGGCTGTCCACTAACTCTTTAAATCAAGAATAATGCAACCTTCAGTGAACATGTGACCATGGGCACATGTCTCACTTTAATAAAACTTACAACCACAGCAGCTTTCAGATTTACTCTTCCTAGCCCAGAAAATAGCAGGAAGCAAAGCTTGTCAGTTTGTCACCATTTTCCATCTCTGCATTTGTAAAAGAAATAACATTGGCAGAGAAATAATACAAAATGTATCACACACAGAGGCTGCAGGAAGATATAATGTTCTTTTACATATTTGATATAGAGCCTAAATTAAGCTGCAGAAAAGGGGCCATGAATCTCCACAGCCTCATTATCAAGCCTCCCTAAACCTCAAATGCAGGAAAATACATTTCATAAACAAAAACCCAATAGGATTTTAACAGTACAATAAATTTCACTGACATTCACCACTAATCACATTGCAAAATATATTTTTAAAAACAAAGTTCATTCAACACAAAACCACAACACAGAAACGAAGAGCAACATAAGGATATGCTCTACCTTTTCCACTTCACTTTAGCCCATTTTTGACTGAAATCCCTTTTAGGTGGTTGGCTGTAATTCCATAGCAGTAAACATCAACACTCCTCCTGATCCCTCTTTTACTTTCCTGGACATGAGCTCAGACCATGACCCTATTCATGGACACAAATTTACTGTTTTCACAGTAATCTGACACGGAAAAGGGGATCAAGCCTTCACTCCCATCACTACATAACAAAACTATCTCTATGATCTTGCTTGGTGTTGTCCCTCTTCTCAGGAGCTGCCTTTCACTTCTGTCCACAATTCACTCATTATCCACAGCAGAGAAAACCAGAGCCCTTTACTCTTTCATGCATCTGCTAACAGAGAAAAGGGTTGAAAAAAATTAAGAGACAGTGGAACAAATTTAACAGTAATGTTTTTTTCATTTTTGAGCAATATTAGAGATGGTAAACTTATGCAGCCTTTCTAAGATCTGGAGGGAAAGGTTTATTCTTGGGATTTTTTTTTCCTTCTTCTCCTTCTCTTTAGTTTTGATGTAACTGAAACTTCATGCAGGTGAAAGGCTGACAGCCAACCTTGAAGGGTGGGGTGCTTTGGAAAGAAAATAAAAACATGTGTGGGATTGA
This sequence comes from Pyrgilauda ruficollis, assembly GCF_017590135.1. Taxonomy (NCBI): domain Eukaryota; kingdom Metazoa; phylum Chordata; class Aves; order Passeriformes; family Passeridae; genus Pyrgilauda; species Pyrgilauda ruficollis. The sequence goes on along the minus strand of NW_024525489.1, from coordinate 1,420,379 downwards.
AGTTTTGTCTCCTGCATGGTAACCCCAAACCTTAGCTCAGACCACTTCAAAGGCTAGGAATGAATTTAGGTTTTTATACAAAAGCCTCAGGTGTGCCTCCCTAAAGGTACCTTTTCGCATCAATTCTTCCACCTACTTGAACTGTGATGCTGGTATCTGACATCAGAGCATCTAAGTGCTGTCAAAACTGGAATAAGCTCACCAGCTCATCTGACTAAACCCATCGAGGGCCTTCAGACAGTAATACCATTATTGACCTGGGCTGAATTCAAATGCATTTGGAGTGCTTGATATTTATCCAAATTATGCCCATTGAAAAATCCCTGGCAGAATACAGATAACATCAGATTAAAATGTATCATTATAATTACTTCAAAGAGATGTCTGGTATAGAAATAATTAGGTTAGTAAATATTTTTAATTAAATTATAATTTCTAAATTGTGTTAAAACTACAACTTGCTTCTATGGACATCACAACTAAACTACACATCAGACTAATTCAGTGCCTGAATATGAATATTTGAATTAATCTAATATAGTTATTATACCATTAACTTCAGTGATGTAACTCCAAATTTACAGAAGTATAATTAGAGCCAGATCCAAGATTCAGCAGATCAATACAAATCTTTCCATGGGCTGCAGTAGTCATGATAAGGCCCTGAGAAAAGTGCTGAAGTGGTAGTACCATCCCACGAAGCTGACCTTTCCATCCCTAAAATAATGTTTCTGCTAAGAATTGTCACTCACCTAATAGTAAATATGAAAAGATGGGTATGGAACCAAGCAGACATGAGAAATTAAAATTTATAATAAGGACAAATTCCTATGCCTTTGGTCAGAAATATTCAAAGATCTGAGAGAATCTCCAGAAGTTTTTTACCATTTCTGCCTTTCACTGAGACTGCATAATAAATTACCTGTGAAATAAAGACTGGTGAAAAGCAAAAGCAAATAAACAAAAAAATTATGGCAGTAGTACTGGCTGGAATGCCTAAAAATGGTACATTCCTTGCTGATCAATTCTTTCTACTAATGTATGAAAAATAAGAATGTGTTTTAAATACTTTAGACTCCAATTTACATCTGCAATCCTCTTTTCCTTAAGCAGTTTGACACCTTGAACATAAAACTGTGTTTTACAGATGCTCTCCTCATTTAATTGAAATCACATCTCAGGTCAAGATCACCACTTCCTTCTGCTTCTCTAACCTCTTCTTGCCTGAAGGCCTGTAACTTGTGAATTATTTAACAATCATATTTGCTGCTGAAAATTGATTTCTGAGAGAATCCATATTGATTGAGATATGTAAGACTAATGAGTCTGAGGTTAAGGTGTTTAGGTATCATTATCTCTGATAGTCCTGAACTAGAATCTTCATAATTTTTTGTCTCTTGACAATACTCAGTTTTATATCTGTGCTCCAAGCTGTGCCTATGTGTTAAAATAATTTAAGAGATAGAATGAATAAACATTTTAAACATGTCTGAAGCATCTGTAGTAGTCTTCCAGATATGTCCTTCCTGTGAAATGCCACTGCATAAAGGGGACACATGCAAAGTTTTGCCAAATTTTCATTCAATCTGGAAGCCAGAACACGTAGCTAGCACGAACAAATAGCCCCCACTGGAGCAAGAGCTGTTAACAGAAGTTGAAGATCTGACTTCCCCAAATGTCAGAATGCTTGTGTTGTAGTGCTTGACTTTAGTCAGCTCTTGTTGGGCTTCCCTGGGATGGAGCAAAGCCCCACGGAGCTGCGGCAAGCGCAGATGCCTTGTTCAGAGATTCACATCAGCACGTGCCGCGTGCACATCCATGGGGATCCTCTCCTGCAGCCCCTGCTTTTTGCCACTCATATTCAAGGGGTGGCTGGTGGACTCCTGCTGCAGGTCTGCCACTGAGCAAGCTGATCATTCTTCTGCTCCTCAGGCTTTTTTTCTGGCATGCCTGAGACACAAGGACATTTTGCAAAGTGTACCTGCACAGCATCCTCGTAGCTGAACTCCAGCTGACCTTCTGTCCTTGCACAGTGAAAATCACTTCCTCAGTGCCCTCTCTACCCACATGGGGTCATTTTACTTCTTACCTGTCTTATCCTCACAGCTAAATGGAAAATAGAAAATAAACCTACAAAAACAGAGCATCTCCATGACTTTCAACTGTATATATAGATATAAATCCCCCTGATAGATAAGAATCTCATCTCAACTGCAGTATCTCTAAACAGCTCAAAGACTCCTAAATGAATGGCTAAGTTTCTTCATTTTCCCCTGAAAATGAGGTAAAAATCAGCTTGCCATATTGTTGGCCTGTGTTTTTATGACGATGCTATGTTCAGTGCCCAAGGTGCTCTCATTCAGCTCTTTCTTCTGTGACAGACACTAATAATTAGCTTTAGTAAGTTAATGCATATGTGGCCCACACATCTGGATTTATGTGCCAAATCCAAAACCCATGAGTCAGTGCAGAGAAGACTTCAAGAAGCTGCATCTACTGGGTTTGAAAGTGACAGGCCCTGGTCACAGCTTGGTGGATGTATGCTTGCATACCTGACTCAAAGATCCTATTCCGGGCTTTACATTTTTGCAAATCACACTTCTTTCTCCCCACAACCATTCTTTTTTTTTCAAAAAAAAAAAAAAACCAACAACAAACAAACAAAAAAAAAAAATTCCAAAGCAAGCAAGCAAACAACAACAAGGCAACAAACCTCCAGAGTATTTGACCTCTAGAGTTAGACCCCTTTTTGGGGTAGTTTTGGAATCAGCTGTATTTATGCCTAAAAAAAAAAAAAGGACAGTTCTTTAAATGACCCAGCTGGAAAAGGATATTTTTGGTCAATGATCTATTTTTATTTCTGCTCTGCTGTTTCTCATGAAGCCTGATGACAAAGACCTGTCCTTCAAAGCTAGTCTATAGTTTATGAATTACCAACTTCAATTACTTTCTCTATGTGATGTACACTACAGTTTTGCTATCAAGTTTATTTTTTCAGGTGGGAGCTCTATTAAAAGAAATGAAATGCTCTTCTATCTCAGTTTGGCTTGTCTTTTTATAAGGAGAGAAATGCAATACATATTTTCAAAGGTTCTTTTAAAAATTAACTAAAAGTTAAAATAAGAACTATGAATTTCATTACAGTATTTAAGACACGTGTTTAAACTGTTGACTACAGCCATTTGAGTTAACAAATTTATTTTATGTCACTCTTAATCAGTAGAGGTATATTTTTGTTACTATTATTGATTTTGCAGCCATGCCAGTTAATGCTATTATCTTGGATAGTACATTCTGAACAGTTACCCTTACAGACATTTTAAATAAAAACAAACATCAACTGGAACTCAAAATGAAATCAGATCACTTTATGAACCTGAAAAACAACCTTCATACTATGCCACATAGTCTTCTTTGAATGACCTATCTCTTTACCCAACTTTGGTCTTACATAAAATAAGCTCAACAAACTATGGGTGAAGAGCTTACATGCTCTTTTAAAATCAAAGTGGCATACTGAATTCTCTAATTATTCTTTTTTAAGTGAGGAACTGCAAGTTCTCATGATAGAGAGTTAAAGACTCTCAGATACTACGATGAGAAACATGATCTTTATTTGAAGATGGGTATACAGGCTTCATCTGTGTTAAGATAAATTAGCTATGCCTGGCCTAAACTCAATCATTTCTGTCTCATCAAGATGAAACAATAGACAAATCCTCAGGCTGAACTTTAATTCACTAGAGAGACGCTGAATAACCGATATCAATGTCAAACTTGTGGAAACTCAGGACTGTGCAAGATCACATTTTTCTGGAGGGTGAGTACTGCCATGGTTACCTACCTGCACTTCGATGCTGTACCACAAATGCCTACATTTCCAGCCACTCCTAACTGCTCTGTTCTGACTGCAGACTGCCTCACAAGGTGGTCTGGGGTCTCCCGGTGCTGGAAAACTCTAATGTACTAGATGAGTCCATCAGTTTCAACTCAATCCCCACAATTTGATGGTTTGCAAAGAATAAAACTAAAGCCACTAATAACAGAATTTTTGACATCAGATTAGACAGTTTTCACCTGACTGGAGAATATCCAAACTACATTTGTTACCTGGCCTGTCAGAAAGGTCATGAGCACAAGTGATCCCCTTTGTAGACCACTGCTTTCACAGGTCATCACCCTCCAGATATTGCAATTCTAAGCCATTTGGGCCTCTCAGTCTTAGAAGTCCATTAATTATGGGTTCAGTTAACAAGCTCACACATATGCCTTATCGAAAATAGAACTTCTCTGAGTAAAGACCAGAGGAGCAATGGCAATTTTGTAGATGAATCTGCTATAGCTATCCAGATTCATTTTTAACTCAAGGAATTTTGAGGACTTTTCTTCAAGAGTAGGCTGAGCTCAACTTAGTGTTTCTTTCTTCATTATTATTTCTCATTTAGGACCACCAAAAGAGGAAGAAAACAAAGAATTCTAAGTTCTTTATTTCTGCCTAAAATACATGCGTTTATTTTTATTTTTAATTAACTTCTGGTCTCCTAGTCTCTTTCTTTCCCTAATATTAGTTTTATTGTAGAGGAACACCCTAGAGCAGATCACAGTTCAGTACTCTAGATTAACTAATTTTGTGTGAAAACATATGTGTGTGCATTCAGGACATTAAATTCTCTCTTTTACAGATATAATGCAAATCTGTAAATGAATTCAGGAATGTTACAAGACAGCTCTGCTCTCACAGTGTCTGTCCTGCTCCTCTGGTCAGAATGTAGGTAATGTTCTGTGTTGTTACACAAGGCACTCAAAATGGCTATTTTTTCAGTGCTCGCTTCACAGTAGCATGGGACTAATTAATGGGAAAGTGGAAGTAGGCAGTGGTTTTTGTGGAGCTAATTAAGATATGTGGCAGAAAAAATATGTAGATGGGCAATTTCTTCATTTTAAAGGTTTGTATAGCTAGACACTTTTATTAGTCAACACTGTACCCCTTTTTTGCAGTCATTGCCTACATTTTTGTGAGATATGGACTCCTCAATTAATCTTTCAAAGATTGATTTTGATTTATCTCACAGGGAGGCTGGGGGGGGGAAAAAAAGGAGTTGTGTATTTTTTAAAGAAACCAACAGCTTGTTCCCCTTAGTTTCTGCTTACAAAATAAGTGCATTGATTTGATCTTTTAAACATGTTTCTATATCCCCTCCATTTCATCTATTACTGAGGGAGGGGGGAAAGTGAATCTAAATGTCCGTTCCATTTAATTCCCCATAGATTTAAAATGCAAGGAAATTCTAACCAAAAAAAAAAAAAAAAAAAAAAAAAAAAAAAGACTTGTTCCTCAGCACATGGGAAGACTGAAAGGCTAGAGTCAAGAATAGGGCCCAGCACTTGCAAGCTCCTGCACCAAGACTGCTCTCCTTTTAAGCACTTCATTATTCAAGGAGCACAACTGTGACAAAGCTTACCTGCCTTGAAAGACTGGCCTCTGAGAAGGCTCTCCTCAATATTACCATAACAATTCCCCAGAAAATGTTGTTTTCTCAGCCCAACATTACTTGGTTCAGCATCTTTCCTTTTGTTCAAACAGCTGTCCAAACAACAGCCAAGGAGCTTTTGGCTTTTTTTAAGAGAGGGGGCATATCTCACGTAGAAGTAATCTCAGCACTTATATGAATTTTGAAGCTAGTAAATACTATAAATTCTTTTTAAAGGGGTGACAAATTTGGTGAGACATTAATTCCCACTGCAGGACAGTTCTGCAGTCACACCCTACAAAAAATATTCCCTTCTTATTCTCAGCTGCCCAGGCCTGCTCTGCAGCAGCCCAGCCGTGCTGCCTGGCACGCGCTTCCCCAGCAGAGAGGGATGGATCTGGGCACGGGGATGCAAGGTACAGGAGAGGGACGATGCTGGTTGTGGATGTTAAATAAACAATTTTTTCTTACAACAAACCCTGGTGACTGTTCTCCCCATGTCATGGCCCATGATGACTTAGTGTCTCCCAAGCATGACCAAGCGATTAGTGCAGCCGTGTCGCTGCATCTCAGCAGTAATGGGGGCTCTCTTTCCATTTGCCTTCTATTGAAATCTAAGCGCTCCATTGGCCTGTGCATTTTCAGCTTGATGAATTCATTATTCCTTTTTTTTTTTTTTTTTTTTTTTTTTTTTTTTTTTTTTTTTTTCTTTTTAGCTCCTTTCTCAGGCCGGAGCTCTCCCAAAAAGCTAGGTGATTGTTTCTAGGTTTTCCCTCTCTGTGAGGGTTTTTTTTTTCTCTCTCATTCTAGGCAGATGTCAGAAAATGTGGCATTGACTCACCTGTTTCAAACAGCATTTCAGTATACTTTTGGATCTATGTATATTAGACAGCAAACAATCACAACACTTGGCTTATTTATTTATTTATGTGGTAACATCCTTCAACTAATGATATCGGGGAAAATACAATTTCAAATTCAGAGGCAAGGAAACTCATATTCCCCAGCAAACAAATAATACCACATAAATAAAATACAAAACTATTCAACTGTCATTAAAAATGTGACACTCATCCAAAGTAGGAAATTCAACAATGTGTTTGTTGCATTTTCTCTTTAAATATTTACATGGTATGGTTACCCAAAGCTTGAGTTTTCTTGGACATGTTCTTTTTCCCTCCTCAAAGGTGTGCCTAGTTGAACAGAAGGCACTTTTGGCTGTCTAGCACTTTTAAGTGTCTGGAGCCTTTTTTAGAGCACAATAGGTCTGATAAACTCAAGATAGTTACTGTTATCAATCCCATCTAGAAATGAAGGCACATTGTATATCAAACAAACCATAAATTGTGTTTAACAGGTGCAAGTTTTAGGAATGCCTCTGTGCTGTGGTCTAGTAGCCAGGGCAGCAAAGAAACATCTGAGCCTGCAGTCTAGTTCTACTTCTATGACAGGTGTTATCTTTCTGCCTCCATTTCCTTCATAAAACAAGGATAACCTTATTCCACATTAAAGCTGTCATTATCTGTTTGAACTGTAGAAGAGCCTACAAAAATCTCTTGGATGAGGTTCTTATTACACTAGATGTTGTACAAACACAGAACCACATGCCACTATAATGTGGGAGTGGCATGCTATTAATAAAACATTAGGACACGTTGGAAAGATTAAGCAGAAGAGTTATTTTAAAATTCTTAGTCATGTTCTCCACATAAAATAGAATGAAATTTGAACAAATAGGTGAAGAACCTATTTGCAGAATGCTGGAACATCCTTCTGGCTCTGAATACACAAATGCTGCACTGGTTACTCCGCAGAGTTAAGAAGTAACCAGCAATGACAGATTCTTCTACTGACTCTGACACTTACTTTACCTCTAACCCTTTTCAAACCTGATCATTTCACTGGGATTCAACTTATTTGTCACTCAAGTGGATACAGTATATCACAGGGACCTAATATGGTCCAATTAAGGAAGACCAAGCCTAGAGAGGTTTTAACTGGGTTTAAGGGCAGGAGTGATTATTGCACTTGATAGACTTGGGAAGTGGGGGAAATTATAATTTATTACTTATGTGCAATTTTGATATTATTGTTAACATATATTCCCCCAGAGCCTTGGATGGACATATTTTGGAAAAATCAAATCAATAAGTGATTTAATATCTGTCAAGTGCTTTGGGATCTTTGTGTGAAATGTGTGTTACAAGAGCAATATCTTACTCTCAACTCCTTACCATGCAAGCATGCCTTCTAATAATACTAGAACCCTTTGGAACCATTAGAGTTTATCAGCTAAATACATATTTTGGCACATTAACTAATTTTTGATTACCCAATTAGACTTTAACAGCTCCATCTATCATGTAAATTTTTCTTAATGTGCAGATTATGGACCCAATAGAACTTAATGGAGCTCCTTACAGTGTTCTGAGTCGATGCAGCTGGCACATGGACACTGAGGAAAGTATTTGTCTCCAAAGCGAGAATCACACACCTCTCTTCCCGCTTTGCTAAGGGGTGTTACAGCCTAAGTCCCTGGGCACTAAGACAATGCAAGAGTCCCACACAGGATCCAATTTATACCATTTTATATGCTGGCTCTCACATACCTCCACTTCTGCTATTTCATCTCACAATCACATCTACTTCAATTAAATGAGTCTCAACCACACACATCAAAATCCAGGGCCATTTGATCTTTACCTGCACCATGGTAAACTGTGACAGACACCAAACATTACTGAAGGGATGGCCACAGCTGTGGGAAGCTGCTGGTGATTTCTGCTCCTCGTGGCTACATGTGGCATAGAAGGATATGTTGGGGACAGCACCTCTGTGGCACGTGCTGCTGGGCACATTCTCTTCCCAGACCCCACTGTCTCTCAGAGGACAACACGTGGGCCAAACTCAACCCTGGATAAGGACTTTTCCTCTCTCTCTTGCATGAGTGCTATGCTATTTATCTTGCTGTCTTCCCCAATGCACTATCCCAGATCACCTCCCATTTCCCATGCTCTGGACTGTAGGATGGAATGAATGACACATTTCCTCGTGAAAACATGGATACTTAAGAACTGCTTGAAGGAAGAAGATTACTCAGATCATTGGGACAACAGCTCCACAATAGATAGACAAAATAAAGCAGCTGGCAGAGAGAAAAAAAACAAGTATTTAAGTAGCAAATCCGCATACCCTAGTCTAGAGGCATAATGCATGGTCTGGGTTTAATGCTAACCATGCTTGGCAGAAGATTGAATACAGAACCTTTGCTCAGAACCAGAAGATAATTAAAAGTTAGAAATTAAATGCAGAACTACAGGATACATTCTGCTCCAATGCCTTTACACTTAGATCTGCTAAAAATCTCCAGCTACACATGGAACAACCAGGAGTCTTGGTGGGCTGTCTCCTCTGCTGAAAACTCACTGTCATTAGAAGCAAAGCAGACTAAAACTGATGAAAATAAAGGCTGCATTCATACACACAAGAACAAATATTTCCCTTGTTAAAATAAACACTTATGAAGTTATCTAATGCACTGTTAACTGATTTAATAATTTTGTTAATCTCTCATTGCTCTCAGCCTATAAAGTGAAGCGCTTTCAGCTGTTCCCAGTTAGTTTCACTTTCTTTCTTTCTCTCTTCCTCACAGGCTGCAAGCACAACAATGGAATGCTTTTATATCACAAAAATAATTCAGTTACCATTCCTTTCCTATGAGAAGTTCCTTTTCTATTGCTTCTGTGAGAAGCAGTTTTTTTAAAATCCTATTTGTTTCCTTACAATGCTCCTTTAACAAAGCATGATTGTGACTCTTAAGGAACTAAGTTTTCCCTTTCTGCATATCATCTCAGCCTGTCAGTGTTTTCATTATTTTCCTGCACAAAGTCCTTCCCGGTGTCTTAACTCAGAGCAGCCCTCATTGCTGGTGGGGAGCACACAGTCGTCAGCCGGTCCTGCTGCTGCCAGCTCCTGTCAGACCATCCCTCCTCTCTGTCTGCAACAGATTTTGGAAGAGACATACCTTGAAGGTAGTTTAATGTCACTTAAAAAACCCCAAACAAACATTCATACGTTGTAAGCGCTGCCTGGGAAAATATTAATACTGCTGCTAAATGCAGTGACTGGGTTAATTTGTTCCGGTATCCTGCATCCTGCCAGCCAGCCTCCTGACTACGACTCACAGAAGTGTACCTCTCTTCAGAACAGAGTGTGCAATGCTTTGCTAAAGGAAAAGGAAGATTTACCCTGCACCGCAGCTCTCAAACAAGGTCCTTTCTCCTTGAGTACCAACTCTCATTTCCAATGTAGGAGCTCAGAGAGCTCAATACGAAGGCAGCCAGTCTCAAAATCCTGGCACCAGGAGCTGCCAAGCAGCATGAGGTGCTCAGAGAGCCCTGTGTGCTCTGCCTCCCTGAGGAACAGGCCCTAAGCAGGCACATTTACATCACTGGCTACGTCAGTCGTGGGAGAATAATGTGATTTTTGTGCAAACAATGCTTGTAAACAGTCATAATGACACAAACCACAGAACAGCTACCACTGAGAGGAGAAAATGAAGCCTTTTTTAATCTATCTATGCATTTAGATGATTTCCTCTGCTGTGGTAACTTAGGAACTTACTATTCATTCTGCCCTGTGATGCAAAAAAAAAAAAAAAATCTCCTATGTTGAGATCTTAATTCTGTCTTTTTGCTATAAAGTTTGCTTTTTTTATCAGCCATTACCTAACTTATTTTTCCATTTAATTTCTGGGAGCTGACCTTCCTGGAAGAAGCTCTGGGTACCTGAGCAGGCATATTCCTTTTACTATAACTTGGCTGCACGATGAAAAACAAATGGAGGTATACATTTTTAATCACACATAGGAATATTTCAGCTGTGTTCCTTTTTTTTATTTGCAAACATTACAAGCCGTGTTAAGATCCTCCCTGTTGCTCCTCCAGCTACATTGTACACTCAGCTCAAAGTGCAAATGTAATATGTTTGGCATACCAAGAGTGGTGGGAAACACTTTAAAAGTTTGTCTGATGCTTTAAGATTTGATATTTGTTACACAAAGTATCACCCACTTCTCAGTCAACAGGTTATATGTTGTTCTAGGGGTCATAACTAAAGTTATTACCTTCTATGGTAATTATGCCAAATTTACAGTATTTGCCACTGAAGTAACTGGGGGAAAAAAAAAAAAAAAACCCACGACAAAAACCTCCACAACTACCATTTCACTATTTAAGAGTGAGAGATTTGGACTGTAAGCCTTACAGCATCTAAGCTTTCAGCAGTAATTTAATTACTGAACTCAGAGCCCTGTGCAGTAAGCTTGAAAATCCGGCTGCTCCCCAACCCTGAAAATGCCTACATACAGTATGTTTTTCAATTCTGACTTGAAAATCCACATAACATTAGAGCTGCATCTCTCCTCACAACCCCATTTATCCCTCTGCAAAGGACTGGACAATGTAACATTCAGTGTGCCCAAAACCTACCAGGAGCCATGAAACTACCTCTGCCTAAGTCCCTGAGCAACAATACCAACATCATCAGGTTACAAGGAGCACTCTCCATTAGGGTCAGCATTTGTTCTCATGCAGAAAGCACGAGAACAGTTCTGCTTGTGTCCAAAGGCATTCTTTTGTTCCTCCTGTGACAACTTGTTTTATGTAAAATAAAACAGTATCTTTCTTCAGTCCCTCTCCCTTCTCCCCAAGGCAGGGGGATGCGTCAAGTCAGCACAGTCTGTTCCTCAAGATCTGAGCACCCCTCTGTGAAATGCCCAATTCACACATAAATGCTGAGCATCATCACTGGACTAACCTGTGAGCTCTTTACTACCTCTGGAGTCAGGGACTTGGTCTACCGTCTCAGTCTCTCTGGGTGCGTCGCAGGGATGCAGCCTTAGGGGATGGACATTTGGGATAGCGTATAACTATTGGATAGCCTGGCTTCGGGCAAATCACTCGACGGCTTTGACCGAAAGATCTAGATAGAGGGGATGGGATGCTGAGTGACTGACAGAGAGCCAGGGCGGGGATTTGGGGGATGATCTCAACACAGGAGAATGGTTTACACAGGTAGAGGAAGGGGGTACAAAAAGGGGGTACGTCATCTGGGGAGAATAAGGGGATACAAAATCAAGACTATTACAAAGTATTACAAAGTATAAAAGCACACTACAACAGTCTACTGTTTCTGGATGGCCATAATGACTTTTTAAGTCACTCTCTTAACTGTGGCATCTGCTGTACCCATTTAAAACAAGTTTATGGGTAAAACACATAGCATGTAATTATGAGTTAGACATTTTCAGATCTCATTTACACATCTCCCACCCTACCACATATCAGGTATCACCTTTTATTTCTTGGATTCCTGTCGGAACTCAGGATATTTCTCTGGATGTCTTGGATGGCTCAAAGCCCTGGCAAGGACTCCGAGACACTGTCAGGAGGCCAAAGACACCTGGGAATTCGATCTCAACTCATGGAGCAAATTACCAACTTTATATGAAGAATTACAGGTTGCAAAAGTTTAAGTAGCATAGTAGTAGCAATCACAGGGTGAAGGGAAAAATTTTGGAGCACTGTACAGGGGAGTTCTGAACGTTGTACAGGGGGGTTTGGGATTCTGTACATGGGAGTCCAGAGGTTCCAAGATGGAACCTTACCTCAGGATCTTCCCAATCACACCAACCAGACCAAACCAGAGGAGATCCCGAGAGATTCCCATACAAACTTCTCAAGTACTCCACACCCCCTTCCCTGTTTTATCACGGTGCACCACACAGCCATCAGGACATGAGGTGTTAACTACAGCACTGTGCACAATCACAGTCTCCGTGAGGAATGTCTTGCCTTAATAGAGAAATAAAATGATATAAGGTCATAAGCTAAGACTATCATAAAGTGCATTGCAGGTACCCTAAACTTAAATACTCCCATGTTACCTCTTAACTGTAAGTGAGGCAATTTGCCTAATGCCTATGGAAGAGACACAATTAATTCCCCTCCTTTAAATAGTCCTATTCTTTCCTCTCTAATGTGCCTCTGTAGAAAGAATGTTTACTAAAATAAAACAAATTTTTCAAAAGCCATATTCTTAGCATTAGAAATAGCATAAGTCTAAAAAGAAATTTAGAAAGTCCTTTGTTTGCTGTGTTCAGAAAACCACTGGAGACCCTTTTCTCTCTGAAATGGAGACAAAACCCCACAGCAGTACTATGAATACTGTAAACACACTCAGTGGACTGTATGCAAGTGGCCTCAGCCATAAACAACAACCTCAGCATCTTTCTATTCATGTTTCCTGTTAAATAACTGCAAAGGAACCAACAACCTCCAAATCAGACCTCCCAATTAAGACTTGAACCTTTCTGTCCTGCTAGTGCAGCATTTCCATGTTTCTCCTCAGCCTGGCATTTTGCACACCCTTGGAAGCAAGGTGGGATAGGGTCTATGAGGATCACCTCGTGGATGGTGGATAAAAGGATGTTATGATTATTTTCAAAAATCTCAGTTTGAAGCATTTCCCACAGGGAAAACATTCGGAAGTTGAACAGTATTGCTTAATGCAACGTACTTTCCATGTGGCCAAGGGCAAGGACATCTTGTACCACACATAGAAAGTTGGAAATTCAGTACTTATTCATCAGTCATATGTTCAAAAAACAAGGAGAAAAACCCCACAAAATTACCTATACCTCTGAACTGAATTGTACAAACCCAGTCTAATATACCAATACCATCGTCTTCTGCAGGAAGAATTTTTGGTAGAGCAAGCAAATCATTCTCACACTGGGACATTGCTTCTCCCTGTTTACCACAAATGCCAGACACTATAGAAATAAATCCAAAATTTGTTCTAGAAAAAAATCAGAATAACAGGAGAAGTTATACTGTTATCTCAGTGTGGTACCACACTAGGAAAAAAAAAATTCCGACTTATTTCACCTGAAAATTAAACATGGAGTCCCCCAATCAACAAGTACTGGATAGTAAATATATTACCTGAAGATTTACTCCATCAAAAGGATGAGAAAAGGAAAATAAGAGTAATTTCACTTGCTACTAGACTTTAAGTACATCTTACTATCTTGTTTATTATTAAGCAGTATAAACTATGCCTGTCATGAGCAATCACTAGTTGAAAACAATCAGCAAAACAGGGATTTTATGGTATAAATTAACATTGGTTCCACTACTGCCAGGGGAAGTTTTAGTCATCAGCTTCAGCCAGTGCAGCATCTGCCCTCAAATCTTAATAGAAATGAAGTTTCAGTAGTCTACCAGACACATGTGGGTGCTGATTCTTTCCAAGGCTTTTTACTGTATAGATGCTTTATTTCAGATGAGCAATTCACCTGTTTTTTCTCTGATCCACTGGCAATCAAACTGGGAACACACCACCTTCTCACAACCATGATTCTTAAACAGATGGCGCAAGGCACAGAAAACTGGGCTAGGAGTGTTGTTAAGATGTCTTGATGCCTTTTGTCTTCCTGTGTACCTCCAGGCAGGACCATTTACGCCTGTTTCCAAAAAATTACGAAAAACAGAAGAAATTCCACAACATCCCAAATTTTATCTCCTTTAGAAGGTTACTGCTAATACCTAATGTGAATTTTGTTTGGTCCTGCTGAACCAATTACATCCCTTACCCTCCGATTTCTCACCAAAGAGAACCTTGCTGATCTTCTTTTCCTACAGCCTTTTGTATTCTTACTGCCCTTTGCCATGTCCCTCTGAGATCTCTTTTTCTGGCCAAGCACCCCCAATATCTTCAGTATTTCCTGACAGGTCACATTTCCTCTCTCTTATCACCCTCATTGCTTTTGCTTTGGACTTTCACCAAATCGTCTGTAGCCTATTTGGGCTGTGCTGCCCAAGTCTGTGCTTAGAGGTACGGCTGTGCCTCTACCAGAGGCATGAGGAACACAAGTCACTCCATACCATTCAGGGGCTGCATTTTGTATTATACCTTCATCACTTCTCATCAAGAAAAGTTCTGAATTCCTGAACATTTCTTCTGCCAGCTTCAGAGTAACTCTTAAATCAACTAGAATCTTTAACATTGTAAACATACTAAATTAGAAGTCACACCTAATTGACTATCTTCACTTAGCCTACACCCCAAAATGGCAGAACATTTCAGGGTTACTCCTGGAAATACATAAACCAGGCATGCACACACAGCCCAAGTACAATTAACAGAGACTTAATCTAATCTATATTCAGAGGTGGATGTACAGAGGTAAATAATGTACAGATATAATATAAACACCCACACACTGAGTAGGTCTGTAACTGAGAGGTTTATCTAAGTGATTAAGAATACCACAACTTTTCCAGTGCCAAAAAAAAAAAAAAGGAGAAAAAATTAGACAGCTAAATACAACCACAGTTAAAATCTGATCCCCTTCATTTATAGTTCTGAATCTAAATAAATATACACGTGGAAAAGATCTTTAGCATGTTCACTGCCTGTTCTTCCTTCATGTAAACAGGTTCAACTCCTCTGAAGCAGTCAAACCTATATGTAATGCCAATATGTGTGTGTGTGTGTGTGTGTGTGTGCGCGCGCACGTGTGTGCGTGTGTGTGAAAACATATTTAATGGAAATGGAAACACAATAAGGCTCCTTGTTGGCTCAGGTCTTGCAGGTAATTGCAATAACAGAAAAGCAAGAAAACTAATAAACAGTAGTTACTGACTATGTAATAAATACATAACTGTACTGTAATTACAGTACCTGATTACTGATGTACTGTAAAATAAACTGTTATCAAGTTTTTTTACTGTTCCTTTCTATTTACAGTCATCTCTGATAAAGATTAAGCTTCCCAAAAAATGCATGATAAAGCTTCTTATCAGCGGTTTTAATGCCTCTAATAACTACTGTAATTCTGTGTGATTTACTGCTTTGAATAATCCACCAGGATTTTTCTCTAGATCTTTAAAAGGATTGTAATGTGTACAGAGGTGTCATAGTGATTAAATTTACAGGACACTTACCAAAACAGTGATAAGACAGAATGTTTAATTAACACATGTACACGTTGTTCAACTGTACTATCATGCAAAAATGGAAAGACCTGAATGAGACCCCTATTTTCTTTTCAAAATGTTAAAAAAAAAATTAAACAAAGGATTATCGTCACTGTACAATATAGGAGCAAATATTCTGAGGGCAACAGCAAATCCAGGCAGCACCTGAGAGTGGTACCAGTCTAGTGTTGCATACTGGGTAGAGCCAAGGTCCTGGTAATTCTAGCTGGATGCCCCAGTCAGAAAGGAAAAAGTAATTCATAAATATGACAGTAAATGGGAATTCACCAGCTGAGTTTGGAGATGTCATTCTTTGGCTGGTGGGTAGTTCAAGGACATTGCAGTACTCTTCAGCTATAATGCCTGAAAATATCAATGCTTTTAAGGCTCATTGACAAAAGTCACTGCAGAAAACCAGCTGAAGGTTACCTTATCAGATGTTTTTGAACTCCGTGTCTCAGAAATGCACACAGGCACTCTAGAAAATCCCTTTTCCCTCCATCAGTAGATTTACCTAATGGCCAAGGCTATCCCTTATTTATATAACAGATAAGTAAATTTAACTTAAGCAAAGAAACTCCCCAGCAGACTAAACCCCAAAAGAAAAGGGCAGCAGAGTCAACCATATAGTGAAAAGCAGAAGACAACCTTTATCTCTCTGAGGACTCTTTCCACTTTAACTTCTACTGACATTTTGTCCACTGTGGTGCTAATAAAAAAAAAAAACCCTAAACTGATAGAGAGATCTAAAGGTGATATCATACACGATCCAAAGATGAAACAGAAAAGTCAAAAAGCTCATACAACCCATATTCCCACTGGGGAAATAGTCTTTTTAATATCAGAATTGTTTGTACTTTGAAATTTAAATCCCAACATCTGCAAGTGCATGCAGCTGAAGTAGATTTCATTCCTGGATGGGCAAGTGCCAGGCAGTAACAGGGCATGAGAACAGATTTTGGCTTCATGAACGGAAACACAAACCTCTCCTTTGAAAAAATTATTCTTAATGATCTCAAAGGCCCCCTGGTTTAGTATGGAAGATGAGTGCTCTTTCCTTTAGAATGAATCCCACGTATTTTGTATCACAGTCCTGGCACAGGGCTACAAAGATGAAATCATTCCTTGACCATCACTGTGGGCACGCCTGCTCTGATCTGCAATGCAATGCAGGGGCACACAAATACTGGAAATGGTGTAACTGCCTCATTACTGTGCTCTGCACAGGCTTTTATACCCTGGTTCTCAGCAAGACTAATTATTCTAAAGGAAGCATCACACTACTGCAATTATCCTGCTCCCAAAACATGAGTTACATCATTTAGGACACTGTGCTTCACTACTCTGGCACATCCATGCAGCTTCATTTTTTTGCCATAAAGAATTTTACTGCAGGAAAAAAGTTAAGAACAAGCTTAGAGATCACAAAGCACAGAAGACAGAACACTTAAATACAACAGGAACAGGGAGAAGGCTCTGAGGGTGTCAAAAACCACATGCTCCTGAGTCTGACTATTTACCTGGCACACAGGACTGCTTACCTGCATAACCCCTTCTCTGCAGCAAGTGAAGGTGAAAGTCTGGGAACTTTTCTTTCTTTGCTGGCAGTATTAACTGACAGAGTGGGGAGGGACACTACAGGAAGATTTTGTTTTTCATTTCCATCATCAATAAATTACTAAGGTAGCTTTCACGACTCTCAGAAGGTGCTTGAAACCTATGGCCCTTCGGCTGGCTACTCTCCAGATGGACCAGTATGCATGATGCCCTCTTGCATAAGGCTGCAGTCCATTTGTAGGAGAAGAGCTGGCTTTTTAAATCAAATATACAAGTTTCTCCTGCATGACAATCTCCTTCCCTTCCTGGGAAAGAATTTACAGTAGTAAACATTATTTAATATCCTTACTAAGGGATTGGCAAATAAGAAAAAATAGCATTTACCCAGTGACTCAGAAATTATCAGACCAGCCTTAGTCATCTTCTCTATCTCTCATTAATTAATCAGAAAATCTCCCAACATTTCTAAATAAGCCTGTTCTTTCCTTCTCTGCCCAGCAAAACTACAAGCTTCATCGGGATGTGATGGTTAACAACATTTTTGTTGTATTGCAGCATTAGATGGAGAACAACTAAATTTGCAGCTCAGAAAGAGTGTGGGGGGAGAAAAAAAATAAGGCAGAAAGAAAGAGAGAAAGAGAAGAGGGAAAGGGGAAAAGAAAGAAAAGGTACTCCCCTTTCAGCCAAATGACTCAGACTAATCATCTTCACAGCACAGAAACCAAATTATTTGTGAAATCCTCAGAAACATTGGTGATTCAGCCAGCTGCATGGAGGGTAGTCTTGTTCTCTGCTAAACCAACCTGGTTTAATTCCCCCTGAGTACTAAGTCACCACCATCTTGAAGTGTATAATTTTAAAAGTCCAATATCTATGAAAGCATGTCCAGCTTGCTTTCTCTTAAAGAAACCTTCCTTACCTTTTTGATCCTCTCCCTGGTTTTTGCCTTGCTCCAGAGACACAAGGCACAGAAGGCAACTGAACATATTTCACCAGGAAATCTGGGCCATCTCCTTCGTTATAACAGAAACAAAAACACACTTGTTTTGATCTACCTATGTGTATTTAAAGAATTACCAGCAGAACATAAAACAAAGTGGAGAGGACTATTCGAGGTCTGAGTGTTCCAGATATTTTTTCTGAAGCTGCTATGGATTTTAGTGGGAGCACTGCACATTGAATGGCAAAGGGGAGTGTCTCTCATACCAGAGCTAACCCAGGGTAGTGCACAAAGGAAAAGATGTTCACCTATGGAAGGCATATGCAAGCTGAACTGCATATGTTAAATTAAAGACACCTGCACTTTGGCAGAATTTGGACAATGACTCACTTTAATTATGTAAAAATTTCAAACGGGGTAAACTCCACTGTAGTGACTCACATTAGTGCTACCACATGATCTTCTGATAACTACATCAGTATATAACTCATGTCTCTGCTGCAGAGTTTCTACAGAGAGAATGACATATTACCTGACTAGCATTAAAAGGACTCCATGTTCCCAGCAATGACTGGTACATTAAGTAATGCTTCAGAAAGTAGCATATAGTACACTGTAGCATATAGTACACTGAGCTATTTTCCCCTTGACACAAAACTGCAGTTCCTCTAATGACAATAATTCACCATCATTCAAAAATCAATTTTCTGTTTGTGTTTTATTTCTTTAAATTTATAGAGTAGTGGGGAGAGATTCCAGAAGTAGAAACTTACATCATTTCCTTTTCTTAAGAAAAATTATGGTGCTGCAGACCTTCTAGGCTCCCAATCAAAGATGCTCCCACCCTGTCCTTATGTGAATGGCCAACACACCCTCAACCCCTTCAACCCCCTCAAGCACAACCTTCCATGTAGGTCTGACTGGCAAAGGTACCAGGACATTTCTTGCATTTTGATTCACAGATATTAGTGGACTTTCCCCCGCTACCTCCTGCACTTTCCAAGTTGGTTTGGTTTGCTCAGTTCTGGTGCGGACTATCAGAAGGAACTGATTATGCGCCTTACGTCAGACTAACAGGACTGATGACCTTGAAATGTCCACTGTGAAGAAAAGCTATCCTGCATTATTTCCCTCAGATTTTTTAAAAATAGCAAAACACTGTATTACTTACCTCAATGTTGTTAAGGAAGGGGCGGGGGGGTGCGGGGGGCGGCTTTTGCTGACTTGTATCAGGTTCCTTTTCTGAGCTCTGACAGCTGCTGTTTGTATCCTGGAGTACCACTGCATTACATTCCTATTAAACATCTGAAAAAGGGATGTACCCTACAAGGCTTTCTAGTCACTGTTTTCAGGCTTACTGAACAAGCTACCAGGACCCTTAAGTATCAGAGATATACAAAAGGCATTTAAACTACAAAAGGAATGTATTAATGTAGAGTCTTTGTTAATGCCAGATGATGACTATAGGTGTGAATGAGGAGTATGATGAATAGGATGATGAGAAGAAAGCAATCTTAATTGTGCAATTAGTTATGTTATGTTTGGGCAATGTTTTGCATAACAATTATAGGCCACTCATAGACTAGTGGTCGAAAATTATTACAGTCTTCCAAAGGAGTTCAAAAGCTAGGAAAGCCAATGCACCTTTTGAAGAACTCCTTTATGGCTAATGAAGAATGCAAATGATGTCAAGTGGCCTTTATACAGCTTAAGTGTGCCATTGGGCTCGGATGGCAAGTGTAGTGTGCTTTCTCCAACTGAGAGTGATAAGAAGTAGCAAGTGCAGATGATGTCCCAAGGGAATGCCCTGAGCCACAGCACTGCTAAAAGGCAAAGGAATGAAGTCTGGCTTCTGAATGACAGAGCTGGTAGGAAACGGTTGAAGGTGTTGGGACCAGTGTATATGTAACAGACTGGTTGAAAAAAAAAAAGAGCAAGAGGAGAGAAGTCACATTATGTTCCTATTTCTTCCTAGCATCTACCAAAGAGAAAAAAAAGCATCCTGATTATTCTACACCCTCTCATTCCACCTTTCACTTATTCTCTATTTCAAAGCACAATTTAACTTTTTTTTTCTAGGGATTCACATAGAAGTTAAATTTAAAATTGGAATGCAGATTAAAGCTCACTGCTACAACTGCTCCTGGGGGTAGAGGTAAACTGCCCAGAATGTGATAACAACATGGGTGTTGAGTGATGATCTCCTCATAATCAACATATCCAAGCACAGAAGAGTTCATTTCATCCTTGATCTCACCCCAGGGATCCGCACCAGTCACAGCTGATCCTGAGAGGTATAAGACATACTGCCCCGTAGCCTCCATGATTATTCATAGGTTACCAGTGCTGGGGAGCAGGAGAGAATCCCTCACACGCCACTCAAAGGTGTTAAACTGACACACATCATAGCTTCCCCAGGTTCTCCTCTCCGAGAATAATGAACATGCTATCCACCAAGCCAAAAAAATCCACTGACACTTGAATAGTAGGCTAATGAACGTGAGGGGTAAGACTCAAGGTAAGACCTGTTCCTAAGCCTTTATTTACAAAGGATAGCTTTAAGCTAGACTGTCCATTGCCTTTCAAACATGACATTAGAACAACCTTGGGAATGTTGTTTTTAAACAGCCTGCTCATCCCTTACTCAAATAAACAGAAGTGTATAGTGCTGCTAAGTCAAGCTGTTTAGCAAGGACTTCTGCACAGAAACTCCGCCCCTCTGGTGCAGGAGAGCACACCAGCATGCAACACAACCCAGCTCCCATCGCAAGGGGCTGAAGAAGACAACAGGACCAAGAAAGAGGGTAGAGACCATTTCTGCTGCACTCAACCAGTTTGCTGGTTTCAATGTTTGAACTGGAAGTGGGAATAGTTTTTTAAAGGCTATTTTAGCCAGTTAAAGAAGAAAAAGGGTATCACATGACTTTGCACCCTGGATGCTGTTTGTAGAGAGGCCTTAAGTCACAGCTGGACTTCTACAAATTATTTATAATTGCAGAGTGATATTGAATATACAACTTGAGAGAAAATCACAGAGAGCAGGATTGTATGCACACAGAAGTAAGCTTTATGTTCAGTCACATCTCTTCCAACTGACTGCAAGCATCTCTACAGTCAATATCCAAGGCTCAAACACCCCTTGGAAATTCATTAGCAAGCACAGCAACAGCAGTCCTGAAAATAGCATCTTTCCATTCAGTGCAATGAGACATGCCTCACTATATTATATGTTCAAAGAGGGAAGGGCAATACTCTTCTAAACCCAGCTTCTTAGGAGCCTGAATCCAATCACACATTCCCTTTATGACAGCCATCTCTCTTGGTGCTGCTCTACAAAATCTACAAAATCATATCAGCACCACCTTAAAGGTCGGCAGTGCCATTTCAATAAATAGAGAAACCATGGTTTCCTTAAACCACTTGCATTCTACTTGCTGCAGTCATTTTGCCTCTCTTCTACGGTCTTGCTTAGCCCACTTTCATATGAATGTCAGATTTTGCATTTTCTGTGTGCTGTCATCTAGACTCCTGCTGTAAAACAGTTTGTTTTTCCCCCAGTTGGTGCACCAGATTAGCATTCCCCCTCTCCCCCCTCCAGAGCAGAATGTAATTAAAGATCATGGGAAAATAACACACACACTAGTCATAAAGTTAGAGAATTTCAGGTTTGGTTCTGCCTTCCAATTTTACATGCTCCACTTCACTTCTGTATATAAAGAGAAATATAAATGGCTTTGGTCACTGGATATCTATTAACTCCTTCTACATCAGATCCTGTAAGACAGAGATGACAGTAAGATCCACAGCAGCTTATGAGAAAGGGCCTGTGCCTCAGAGAATCACATCCAAGACACACAAAACAAAGTGTTTTGACCAAATGGATCCTTCTTTGCTTACTGTGAAAGGGTTATAAAACATAAGCCAGAACTGTCTCTCTCAGAAAAAGGTTTCATCATCTAAGTGAACGTTTTCACCTGAGAAGCCTGCTAGGAAGCCTGCCTGTTCACTTTAGAAGCCTTGAAGCCAGAGAACCCCTTGGGTCAGCAAAGGCCAGTGCTGGTGGCACAGTGACACAGGTGGTTTAAAGCAGAGGTTGTTTCGTACATCCTCACCTCAGCAGAGGCACCTTCACCTCAGGGCTTTTGGTGCTAGAATGGAAAAATCTAAGAGCTTACTGCCTTTGGCTGTAGGACTGAATGTCACCAGAAGAGAAATTAACTGCTTCTTAATTAAATAAAAAAAAAAAAGAAAGAAAAAAAATCTTAAACTGGTTTTATAGCAGAGATAAAAATACCATCAAATTGCCATTTATCAGCACAAGAGTAAGCAAGAGGCAACTGTTGATCTTCAGTGTCTCCTGAGAGGTTCTGGAAAGGAAAAACCTACCAGGTGATCTTGTGCTGTGAAGGCAGGTGGCAGTGGGGAGGCAACTCAGGATCTACATCCCAAGTTCTGCCACAGCTAAATCACATCATAATTTGTCTCCTTTTTCAAAAGGAGAGAAGGTAACTGAGGTCACTGAGAAAGATGATGTTTGTGCTGTGTTGTTTGACACAGTATCACACAGACAGAATTTATTACTTGCCCAACCTATACAACACTTGTCATTGGTGGATTTCTAGGAAATAAACCTCAATGGTTTGCTTACCATACCTCAAAATTCCTCCCTCTTCCTCAGTAGATGTTCACCTTTACTGTAATTATTTTTTATGGCAATTCTCTTCCATTAGTTTGAGGATCATAAAGGAATAAATAGAAAAATGAGCTCCAGGCTGAGTATTCTGCATTGTGATCTAAATTAAACTAGTATTACAAATTTGTTTACATATCTCAGTTGAGCTATGCAGTTTCAAAAGTTACTTGCTGAATGTAAACATCTCTCCTGATGCTACATTACCCACTACATGCAGTAAAATACATTCTAATCTAATACAATAAAACTGAAAAACCAATAAATGTTCCTATTTATTGAGAAATTGGACAAAAAATAGCTTATTGTCAGTTTTTAAAGACTGAAAATCAATAGATGATGAAAGGTTGTATTTTTTGTTACCATTAGACTGTTGACTCTAGCAATAAGTGAGATATGGATTATAACTGGGGGAGTAAAGAACTGGTGAGATATACAATTTGGAGCTTCTAGGGTTTTGCAGAAACTTAATTCCCAGTATTTGTGCAGCAGTGGCCATCTTGGCGCTGCTGTTAATGGGCTCCAAGAGCACAGCTTCTCCATTTTGTTGACAAAGCCAGCTTTAAGTATCTTCCTGTCTTTACAAGCATTTCTAAATTAAGGGGACTCTTAATCAGACTTGCATCTGCTGACGATCACAAGTAAAGGAGATCCAGCTTTCATATATATTCACATCCTGCCAATCAAAAAAACAATAAACCAAAAAATCCTCAAACAATACCATGAAACCCCAGTTATTAGAGTGTCACCTCCCAGCTGCCTCTGAGTCCCCCTGGATGAGCTACCAAGGGGGGGTTCCCCAGGTGTGGCCCCACATAACAGCAACCATCACCCAACACTAGAGAGAAATCAAGTTAAATCAGATGTTCAGCTTGCAAAAACCTTTAGCTCTTGTGCTAAAGCTCCTGAGTCTGCCATCCTCACACACGTAAGGTTTTCCACATCTGGGCCCTGAGCACAGAGGTCTCATTCCAGCCTGCCATGTACACATGGCTCAGTCTTACCCTAAGTACGTGGGCAGAGAAAGGTCTGAAAACCACAGATTTTTAGCACCTGTTTTCCCAGAGAAATTTATTCACGGGAGTCAGTTTAAAAACCTGAATTTCTATACTCGTTCAACAAAAAACAGAACCGTGCAGAGGCTGGGAAGGCGTTCTTGTCTCACAGAACAAACATGGCAACATGGAATACTAAAAAAAATATACAGCGATAAAAAACACTGAGCTAAACATAAGTGCTGCACCCAAGGTCCTTAAATAGTGATCCATGCCAACATTTTTCCAAGTGAACCAGTAGGTATGACCATTACATATAAACCCAAATACAGATGTTCTACCCTGACTATATTTCTAAACTCTGGAACAGAGCCTGAAAGGATGCCAATTATAATAGGGAGTTAGGGCTGCTTTTAGGACTTATATTCTCTTTGTATGTTTCATAATCATACAGCAGCTCAGATCTTGCTAGATGGGGGTAATGCAGAAAATGCCTATATTGCCTTCAGATACACAAATGTTCTTCTCTGGAAAAGTGGGCAGGGACCACTGGGCCTGGTTGTGATGGAGAACTAGTAAAGCCAGCTGACCTGCTTCTGCAGTAGCTGAATTTACAAATTCAGAGTAGTGTGCAGTTAAAGTCTACAGAAAGAAAATTCCCCAAGACCTGGAAGGAGCTGACAGAGTGCAGAAATGGCTATCCTACTGCTGGCCCCAGTCCTGTGGTTCCCTGACATAAAATGTTTGCTTCAAACCAAGGACAGCACAGAGAGAACTAATTTTCATATCATGGTTTCCTTCTGTTTTCCCAGGTAGAAAGCTATTTCTAAAAAGGGGCTGTTACCACGTCTGCATAATCACATACCAAAAAAAGATTAATGTTGCTCCCGTAAGCTTTTGCTTAAGTATACCATGGAAAATAACTTTGATGAAATAATTTGCCCAGAGCACTACTTGTCTGGAAGATTTCTATAATTTAACCGCAGTTCTGTAAATAATTTGGTGATAGACAGGCCATCAGCATAATTTGGTGCTAGACCCATGCAATGTTAAGGAAATGGCCAGCAGGCCAAAATTAAATCAACTGGGACCTAGTATGTACAATGCACATTAAGAACCAGTCCAAATCTATTATTTTTTGGAATATGCTTATTCATTTTAAAGGAAGACACTGATTTTTGCATTGGGAATTAACACAAGGAAATGTCATGCTTCTTCCCTGAGAGGAAAAGATCACCCACACAGCGTTAATCCTGCAGATCTCCATGAAGATGTACAATATTTTTTGTACTGTAACATCCCAAAATATAGCCTTTTGCACCACTTTTGGACTTACCAGTAACTTTCACCAAAGTATCTCAGTTCTCCTGTGCTGATAACCTGTAAAATAGCAAAAGCCATTGCCCTGATTGTTACTCAAGCCATAACCAGGTCTGCAAGATAAGAGGTACAAAATTGTATGCATGGTACATTGCACCTTTAATCATCTACCTACCTGAAATACTTAAGCAAGTAGTTAGACATCTAAATGGTCCAACTACAGGCTTAAAATAAATGATTTTTGTAGTACATAACTGCGTCCACATAATTTGAAAACTGGCATTCACATCCCATTACAAGCAAAGTATCATTTCAGCTACATGCCAATCAGAAACTTAAAGTCGATATTAGAGCCAAGAACAGGTCTAAGATTTAGTATTTCAGCTGAGAAGAGGGGAGAACAAACAACTGCAGGATGCTTCCCACTGCAATGTTTCATTTCTGGACAAATATTTTGCCACCAGAAATGTCCACAATCAGCATTGCTTTCCATTTTCCACATCATAATGTAAATGGAGATACATTCTGGAAACCCTCAATGATTTTACCAAATGAGAAGGGAATGGCAGGGAAAATATACTAAACAAAAGCAACAAAGCCATCCCTCTCAGCTCTACTGAAAAAAGGCCTCAAGAAGCAGACACATTTATACTTCTTTTTAACTGAAAATACAGAGAAGGAGGTGAAGTAGATAGGTTAAAAGGCAGCAAAAAGTAGTATAAAAAAGCCCACCAGGTATTGTACCAAGAACCTCTAGATAAGCATCTTAAATCAGAGTAAATTACACACCTCATGCTGGTGACTCGGTCATGGGAAATTATGAAGCTACGTGATGTCTCATTTGTTGTGCTGAAAACAAATGTAAATAAATTACTGAGAGAATCTCATTTACATTTAGAAATTCATCCCGATGCATGACATGACTACTGATGTTTTTTTAAATGACATTTTGAGAAGGAGTGCCACTATTAAAAACAGATTGTAGCTACCTCGGCAAAAGCCTGTCCAAGTGTGAGTGTGTCTGTGCACGAGTGTGCAACGGCAGACATTCTAGAGGTCTTTCAGCTCTTTGGAAAAAGGGCTTTCTTTTACTGCCGCACAACCAAAATGGTGGTGCCAGAAGACAAAACCATTGATACATGTTCTTCTGTGTATTTTCCCTTCTCCAGAGGAGGAAGCAGAAAGACACTGTTATGGATCAGTGCTGCCACTACAACAGAATGTGCAAATACTAAAATGGTGGGAACAGAAGATAGTGTGGCACATCCCTCCATCACCAAGTGTAATAAAACTTCCCCTTAAATACACACACAAAAAAGCCTTTTGCTAAGCTTTTATCTCCTCCCTCCACATCTCACATTTTAAGCTGTCACTAAAAAAACTGAGAAGGATATCCAGGAAGCCATAAGATGGAGAGCAAGTTGAACTGCTGTTAGCTAAACAGCACACATTCAGGCAAATATCCAAATGCTTTAGGAGCTGTCATTCTCCATCCTGCGTGGGAAGGCTGTGAAGAGACGGACTTGCTCGTATCATGATTGCTCTTATTATTACAGCAGTGAAAACACTGCATACTAATGGATGTGTTTTCAGAAAAAAAAAGACATTTAGATGGCTTTTTCAACTCTGTGCCTGGCTGTCTGGGCTTCAGTATCTGATATATCCTGTCCCTTTCTTTGCTTCCAAAACAGAACTCTAAAAAAAGTTTGTAACGTGAGGGCAAATAAAACATATTTCCAAATGGGGACATGACAGTGTTCTACAACCCCACATACGGCAGCATATTTACATAAGCCTGCATAGGTCAGAGAGTTTATTTGTTAAGGGACAAATAAGCAGGCCATGAAATAATTATTTTTCATTGTGCCCTGCCAAACCTACCCAGCCAAAGGCTAAATTGAGCTGCTATTGTGATTATTTGAACTGTGGAGCCAAAAGTCTTCACTGCAAAGCATCCCAGCTGTCCTAAATTTTATTCTGATGGCTAGTTTTCACACTAGCTTAAAACTTGCCAAAAATGCTCTACAAAACAGGCAGGCGGAAGGCTCGCTTTATCCAGACCAACATCAATTACTGATTAAGAGAACTGTTCTGAGAACTTGATTATTAACAAATCGCTTCCCAAAATTGTTATGACAAGATTCACATATGCAAATGGCAAGCTGCTCACATGTACACAGCTAGCAAAAGAAATTAATACAAAGGTTCCCAGATTTATTTACGGTTATTTCCTATTCTGCTTTATTGCAAATTAGTCACTAAAATATTAAAAGAAAGGAGAGAGATCCAGCTGCAGCATCACAGCTTTGACATATGGTGACATGGGAACACCCAGGCCATAACTGCTCAACCTGCTTCTGCCTTCACCCACCTCCCTGGGGAGAAGGATCTACCAGTGCCTTCTAGCACCAGAGGAAGCAAAACCACCACGGCAGCTCTCAAGCTGCAGGTTTGGCCAACACACCAAGAAGCAGGTAGGATTACTCTGAAAATACCTCACATGACAGGCTTGAGAGGATATTTCATATTTTAAACAAGGTTGACAGTGGAGGAGGGAGAACAACAAATAGAATATTTTTTTAAACCTCATACTTCAGAGCTTAAATTAGTCCCTAATAATGAAAGATTAGGATGAGAACGTGTAGAGAGAAGATTATCCCAAGTCTGCCCATTGTGACGCTCTTAGAACTGTACTTGAGGTGCCTGGGGTTGATCATTACTAGAGACAGAGCAGGAGGATCTTGGGAATGATTAATTTTGTACTCACTACATTTCATCTTTAATAACTAAGACACAAAGAAAAGACAAATAGGCTAATTGTTTTGAAGGCAGCAGACTTATAAATAAATGAAATGCCATCACTTGGTATCAGGCTATACGTACCACAACCCTGACTAGACAAGTGCAACTTGCTGCAGCTGCCCTCCTTTTTCTCCACACCTCCTCCTAGTCTTCATCCTGTTTGAAATTTCACTGTGATATCCTCAGGGCAGCAACCATTCCACATTTACGCATGAATTAGAACAACACCTCTCACAATGGCATACCAGCCCTGATTGGACCTGGACTGCTCCTGGGAATGCTGCTGGGAATGTACTATAAAAAGAGCTCATAAATGTATAGAGTTCAGCACAGTAACACACACACACACACCCCTACCTTTTAACACAGTTAACATCACCAGACTGTTAACTCTGTTTTCACAATAAAACTGCAGATTGTTTAATCCATTTCTAAGCTCCTAGATGGCTGCAGGATGTGCAGCTCACTTTCAGTAGACCTCCACCACCAGGACACTCTGTGAAGTCAGGCCTTTGCAATGGAACCCTGCACTTACTGCTCAGTACAATGACAAAAATGCTACGAGATCGTGTTATAGAGGTCAAGGCTTAAGGGTGAATCCTGCTAGAATTTGCATGGAAGCTGATCCAATGATGAGCTAGGGACATTCAGGATGGGCAACCAAAGGAAGCCACAAATGGTGTCAGCCACATCACCCCTGTGCAACCATTACAGAACTAACCTGATTAGCCCAAATTCCCTTCTGATTTCCTTCCTTCCTTGGGAGAGGCTTTTGACCTTTGAGCTACTGTTTTAATATATTCTGAAATTTCAAATTTTGTACATAATAATTTAGATATTTTCAGGTACTTCAAATATAAATAATTCCAATACAAAATTCTAGCTTGCTCTAGTACACAGTCATGCTACTTTTAACCGAAAATACAACAAATAGATTTTAAAATCTTTAGCAACATATTTACATTTTTCCAACAATTCTGACACATTAATTATTTTGTTGGACTTTTTCCTGAAGTACTATGAATGGCCAGTATGCTTCAAAAGGAGCAAAAAAAAGAGGAAAGGAGTGGGCACAGGTAAGGTGGCAAATCAATAAGTAACTTGAGTGCATGTATAAATTCAGGCACCTGAGCCCGCTTTAAAGTCAGGTTCCATGCTGTAGCCACTCTTTCCAATAGTTAATATCTAGAAAAAATAGAAAAAATAGCCAAAAGGTAAAACATATTAAAAATCTTAATTAGAATAGAATGGGCACTTCGTCAGACCTGTATTCTGCACTGATAGGGCACCAGAAATTGACAGAATTTATCATACAGACTACAGCTGTTAGCAACTGCATTCATCTCTTTCAAAATAAAATAATTTTTTTAAAGTACAAATTATTTTTGTTGACTGCCAAACGACAGATCTCTTTTATTTGCCTAAAAACTCTACACAATCAAATTGTGTGTAAAATCCAAGATCATAATTCCTTTTTCTCTGACTCCTGATGGGATGGCAGCATTACAGGGCCCTTTTTGAGCTTTTCCATGTAACTTTGCACTCAGTGCAAATTTTGTCTATGGCATAAATGTGGAGATTTTCTGTCTCACAGAGATGTGACCCTCACTGCTGGACATTCCCAGCCTGAGCACTTCAGCTTTTACATGAACGGCCTGCAACTTGTGACTTGACTCTTGTTCTTTTTGCCTGGGGTGCCCACGGCTCTAACCAAAGCAAACTCTGTCCAGAGTCACACTTCCAATGTCACACTTCTGGAGCAAAGATCCCTCAGGAATGATCTTTTTACTTCTACAAAGATAGTAAGAGACCGAGGTCTACATGGAAGAGGCTACTGACAGCCCCACACACATTCAGTAATAGCCAGATATGTGACAAAGTCCAATTAAATCCTATTAAGGAATAATACAAATGACAGAGCTTAAAGAATACAGTTAGCTCCTAATTAGACAGCCCATAAATCTTTTCAGAACCTTCATAACTTATCACCAGAACAACAATCTCAAGACCTTTCACTGAGTTTCATTTTAAGAGACCTGTTGTCCACTGAACCAACAACTCTATTGCTTACAGACAAGATATTCCATCAACTTAAATAAAATTAAAAGATGATCGTGCATTGAGCTTTCCTGAAATTGCATAACATTTACATGGTATAACACATACTCTTACTTGTTCACTGCAGTCTGATTCAAAGTGCTATAAATACGTTTGCCCTTTCTGCTCAGCCCGCCTAAGGGATTAGCAACCCCCCAAAAGTTCAGTTGAATATTAACTGCATTAACTTTGCAGAGTGTAACATACTGTTACACTCAAACAGCCTACGGTGTGGTATGGATGACTTGCTTAAAAAAAAAATGTTTTCTTGCAAAGCCCGATTGCTAGAAAAAAGAATTTGTTCTGTCAAAGGGGGTGACCTCTTCCATTTAACTTCATAAAGCAAACAAACAAAAGGGAGAACGTTACAGGGATGTCCAGAGAAATGTTTATCATTTCATCTGTCAAACCAGATGGACTTCCCTTGGCAACACAGTACCATCTCCACTCTACGTTAGAAATAAAGTCACTTCACTATGAAAAAAACCTGTGAAATACAGCAGCAAAAGTGTCATCTACTGTAGTAATGTGAACTCAAAAACTGTAAAATAAGTATGGTTGCTTACTTGTTTTGCTAAGTAAGAAATGCTTTGCATGCCAACTCCCAAAAAAAACCCACGTGCTGGAAGACTCTTCAGCACAAAGTTATATAGCAGTGAAGACAAATAAAAAGAAGAGGAAATATTTAAAAGTTGGAAAAGGGAGAGTTGATAGGAGTGCGAAAGGGAGCTGACTTGAGTGACAAAAGTCAAGGAAGAGCAGATTCTTGAACCTCCCAAGCAAAAAAGCTCTCAGGCAGAGGCGGGGGTTGACTGGCAGTATCTTATCAAAACATGAAGAAAGGGAAAGAGAAAGAAGAAAATGAGAAAGGCTGGGAGAAGTTTCTTAAGGTTAAGAGATAAAAAGTATTCAATAGATTGCTAAAATACTTTTAAAGATTAAAAAACCCTCCTTCATTACAACTGCAGTAATAAAAAAATGTAGAACCTGTCTATTATGGGATGAAAACAGAAATTACATAAGATGGGGGTTTTTCTTTATAAAGATATACACAACAAAAGCATTCTCTATGCTGCTGCAGGAACACATAAAAATACTCAAAAGACCTTGATCCTGAACACTGCAATGAAACCTTTCTCATTTGGTCTTCAAGATCATGTCTGTATTAATTTGTAAAAACACACTCTCCCATACAAGGGACTTGGGTGTAAAAGAAAATAAATCCAAACTTTGAGAATTAGAAACCATATTTCTTCATAATGCTGGACATTTACTTGCTTCTGCCATTCACCATCACCATTATGTTGTCTAGAAATGGAGACCAACAATAGATGTAGGTAATTACACAAGAACTTAAACTGCAGAGGGCTTCAGACTACAGCATTAAACTGGAATTAAAGCTTTACAAGAAAAGAGAAATGTTTCACTCCCTGCAATCACCTCCCTCCCTCAAACACACACTGCACACCTGCTACCCACCAGCCAGAAGGGACTGAATTCTCCCGAATCAGATTTTGGGTTTTTAAGCTCAGCTCGAGTTCAACTGGATTTCAAGACATGAAAATATATTATCATTTCACATCCAAAAAATTACACCACTGTCCAAGAACTCCTAGTTTCAGTGCTGCTTGCACAATTAGATACGTATTGAAGTGGGATTATTGTCTCAAATGTCCTAATAGAAATAAGTAAATGCAGCTTTGCATCAACATTTAATTTAATTACACATGCTCACTTAATATGTCAAAAACAGAAAAAAAACTGATTTTAAATCATCAGAGTGTTAAGTGAGATTGGGAATTTAGCTAATTTGTAGTGTCCACTAGTGTTTTTTTAGAAGTCCACAAAAGCAATTTAGCAGCCCAAACTCACTTAAACATTGTAGCAACTGGCCCTTACTGCACAGGTATCATAAAATATTAACACAAGTTAAGAAAACACTGGGAAGCATTATATTCCTAGAGAATTTGCTAAGCTTGCATAATGTAACATTTGTCGTCAATAAAGTTTCTTCAGTTAAGAGATCTCTAGCCTATTTTTCAGAAGAAGGTCTAATTTTTCCTCCCTCTATTCCAGCAGCACAGCTCCACCAAGTCCCTGTTGCCTGCACTTCAGTGGAGCGCCAGCAACTGGCAAAGTCACATTTTTAACTGGGATTGATCTTTTCCCACCTTTTCCCACAGTCCTGAAACCAACTTCAGACATGTGGAGGGTTAACAAGTCACCGGTCACCAGCGAGCCAGTCTCTGCAGGGGCCGTGGGCATCTGGAAGCCGCTCCCCGTGGTGTTCCACCAGAGCCGCGCCTGGCAGGTGCCAAGGTGCAGGAATGCAAGTCCTGCCCGCTTGGCCAGCCTTGGACTGACCTTTAGTTGCAATGGGGAACAGGAGTTTTGTTAGCGAACATAGAGTTCTGGTCTACACGTTTTTTAAATTGATTCTTTTATTGATGTGAAGTGCCCAGGTGCCCTCACGACAGTCACTAATATAGATTTCAAAAATAAAATTAATTAAGGGCCAGTCTGGACCACCTTTACTGTCACCATGTAGTACCCTTTTCTACAAGCAACAATGCAATCAACCAGCGAGCACGAGTGGAGTGTTTGAGGAGTATTTCATTACATCACAAAACACCTGACCATGGAGGTCAAGATCACTGTCACCTATCTGTGTGTACACACACACACACACACACACACACGCACTCCCTCTCCTACCTTCCAAAAGGGGAACCGAAACACAGAAAACTAAACTGGCCAAAGGCAGTGTAAGAGCTGTGCCGCTCCATGCTCCATCCGTCCGGAGCACAGCACAGGGAGCGTGGCACGGGCAGAGCCTGAGCGGGAGCAGAGCAGCCTGGCACGCAGGCTAATCTGAATTACACTCATCCAGCCCTCAAAATGGTTCCTCATTAGCTGCGGGTTAATGGAGTTCCAATGAGTAGTGTTATTTTCATCCCCTGCCTACTGAATACAAAATTCATTTGCAAATATCCTGTAAAATACTGCAAAGCAAGCCAAAGAGATATGACAACATAAGAGGCATACTATTTATGGAATGCACTTACCGTCATTTAGAAAAGGAAGCTGACATGAGCAACAGCCTAAATTTAGCAACACATTTAGTTTTTATTCACTAGTCACAATGACAACATTTCAGAAGGCTACTGCACACCTTGTGTGCTGAAAGGTTCCACTGAAATCAAGACAGACTTTGATCTGAAAGGAATTCGGGATCAGCTCCTTAATGAATACAACACTGAGTTAAATTAAGGCAATAACCATCTTGACTTTCTATTCCAAGTAGATATAAAATTACATTGATTGCAGGAAATGGTGGCATTCAAACAATATTGCAATGGCCAAAGCTTGAAAGCTAAATTCATTGTCAAGCTAAACTAGGCTTTCAGAGGGCACCATGTGATTTGAGGCAAAAAAGCATCTGCAAACCACATATTTTCAATTAATAGTGTAAAAAGCACAGAGTAAGAAAGGAAAAACACAGGTCAATATGCCACATGCCACTCAAAGAAGCAGTCTCTGCATGAAAATACTATGCATATACATACACACATATGTGTGTGTGTGTATATACACGTGTGTGTTTGTGTGTGTGTGTGTGTGTGTGTGTGTGTGTGTGTGTGTGTGTATGTATGTGTTTTGGGCTTTTTAGTGTTTTTTTTTTTAAGGTAGCCTGTACTACAAAGGCCAAATTTGAGATCCAGAAAGGCACAATGCATCTCTAAACAGCCTGACAATGCTCTTTTACCCACACTATCTTTACTTCAACAGTAATTTCAAATCAACAGCACACAAAGTTAAACCTAGTTCTTTTGAAAACTCAGGAAAAGAATTAATTCGAACCCTTACCTTTGGCACCTTAAAGACTTTTGGCCATGACTTACCTGTATAAATAGAAAGAACTAATTTACTACAGAAATGCCCATGGGCAAACATGTTCTGGCTAATGAAGTGTTCAGCTTTTGCATGATTAACCAGCTGGTGGGGGTGGTGTAAAAATCACAGGGCATAAAATAATAAGAAAAATTGATTAGCAGCTCTCTTTTAAAGCACTCTATGAAAAATTTCTTTATTTTTGCTGAGCAGTTTGGAAAATGACTGTACAGAAAAATAGACTTAAATGACTTACCAAGGAGTCAGGCAGAGATTGCACCAGGCACTCACTCCTCCAAGACCTGCATCGCAGAGAGGTTCAAGTGAAAAGCAAGATACCAACCAGCACCATGGGTGGATTACTTATACAACAGGTCCTGCCACTAGTCATAGGGGTAATTTTCTACTACATTGCAAAAGACATTATATAAAGTTAAAACCATGATTGTGCCTTGACTCAGTTCAGTTTCTACCCCAATGCTCTACACTTGAACACCTGAGCTGGCTACAGCTATTCCCGTGTGCCAATTTAAGAAATGCCTTCATACGAGCCCTGGGATTCACATGCTGCTTAGAAATACTGCACATAATTAGGCGATGCCACATAAAAAAAGATGGGGTTTGCATTTACTAGGGACAAAAATCCTCTTGCCCTTCCCATCCTGTACCAGGGGTTCCTTACAAGCTCACATGCTATGCCCTCAAAATAGGACCTAATTAGTGTACAAATATTTGGCAGACAGGTCATGAAAATAAATTTACCATTAACTCTCCCCTAAACCAAGGCAGGTTATCCTGGAGCAGTTTCACTTCATACACATTTGCTCTGGGTAACCCTTCAGCTCAGGTACAACTGGCATATAACAGTTTCTTTAAGAAAACCCACATATTTTTATGGCATGGAATTACTGCAGAAATATGAAAAAGCTGCTGACATAAAACATATGTACCACGAATAAAAAATAAAAGCAAAAATTTAAGTTACAGATATTTTGCAATAGGCCATCGTAATACTCACAGTCCCTCTTTAAGGTCATTACTTCTATGGAAAATGCAATTTCTACACCTATTTATGGACTTTCAAAGACCGGTTCACAGCCCTGTACCATGGGAGATGCAGGCAAAGAATTTGCATCTCAGGGATTTGCAATGTGTTCCAGCCCTGGGGATGCAAGCATAACTCCAGTGCTGGGACTTCATGGGCTGGGAACCTATATTAACTCCCTCTGGCAATTTACAAGCCGTCCCCTTATATCCACAGCTCTAACCATATTTCTAACCATAATCAGATATTGTCTCCTCAAGAGTCCTTTCTTGTGGTATGTGATGGTATACGATATACCTTCATATGCCCAGTTACCTGGATATTAATTCAATGCTCAGATCATTCTGGTATACTGTGCATGCTGTGGCTCAAAATACTCAATCATACCATGGGATTCTTTGTGAAGAGCAATAATTTTACCTGAAATAAGAGTTATTTTTTTACAAGAAGAACCAAAGCAGAACTCTGAAGCCCATTTTCCTTCTTTTCATGACTCCTGTATTTACTTTAATTACCATTTCCTGAGGAAGATCATATCATTTTAAATACACCCAAAGAAAGATGTTTCCATGCAGTTTCCCTATAGGAACCAGGCAGATTATCCTGAGAACAGATCGCTTCACACATACACCAAACATTCACACTGAAGAACTGGTCAGGCCCATGCAGGTTAGATAACTCTACAAATATTCCATAGAGGTCTTTCTTATCAGGTACATCTGAGAAACTTCCCACTAACTTCATGGTCAGTCAAGACTTCTGATATCAAAGAGGTTTTTGCCCATTTTCAAGGCATTGCTGGATCATTAGATCTTTATACACTTGCACAGATCTTGCTTTTAAGCCTCCTCTAATTTTTGGAAACATGTTAACACTCAAGAAAATGGGCATAGAACAGACATGAGCAAACTGAAATAGAGGAAAACTGAAAACACTGGCATTTCTCTCAGTACATCAGTTATGAAAGTGCTATTTCCAGATAGAATTCATCATAAAAAGAGAGATTTCTCATTAAGCAAGAAGTAGCATTAAATTCCACTTAAGTCTAATTTCTCTGGTCATACTTGAATCATGAGCCATTTCTAAAATGTCGCGTATTTCTAACTCTGATGAACTGGGACCCTGACAACACTGGAGCTTGTAAGCTGTGTTTGAAGTTATTTTCAAACATGGTAACAGCCTAATATGGTTACAACACAATTTATTAATTGCAGCTAAGAAATTATGCTCTGCAGTATCTAAGTAACATCATAATTTTAGCCAGCCTACTTGTTTCAAAAGTAAAAAAATTTTTAAAGCCTGTTTGCTACAGAAAGTGAATGCTTGTTAAAACTGTACTTTTTAAAGGAATTCAGAAACACAGATATGAGGCATAGCTGGTTTACAAAAGGCAAAACCTAATTCTTCAGACCGGTGCATCATACTCCAAAAACTTTAGATAATTCTCAGTTTGTTTACTTTTGAGCAATTGCTTTGGAAGAGCCCCCCAGTGGGTGATGTTGCGTGCCCTGCAGAGGGGTCAAGCACAACATACAGGCTGCACACTGCAGGCTTGCTTTCAAAGAACAAGCATACACAAAGGTATTTAGGTGCCTAACTCCACTTATATCCACTCTCAGTGAAATTGATAGAGTAAGTGCCTCTGAGGACATGATCCTTTGACATCAATGTGGATTCCTCAAATGGATCCAGGTCCATGCTTTTATGGACACCAAAACAGCAGAAAGTGAAAAATATTCTGCTTTGTGGCTTCTTTATCCTCTTCTATATTGGAGTTTGTCTAAGACCATGGTTCCTGGTAGAGGACATAACAGCCAAACAGGCTGGTCTAATTAACCAGAGCTTTTCATACTAATTAGGAACAACATGAGCATTAGGCAATCAATAGGACACCTTATGCCACTGCTTTTTAAGTCTGCTTTGACTACTTCTGGTTCAGCTGTACCCTTGAAGCATATTTGGAGGGTTCTTCCTGACACCCTCCCACACAGCATCAATTTTTAGCAACAATAACCTTTCCCATTACACTAGAAATTGATAAGCAACACGGTTAACCTAAGTGCTGCAGCTAAAAGTCCAAAAAAAGTGCCAAAAGGATTTTTTTTTTATTTTGGTAAATTATTTTGATCACTTCTAATGTGACTATACACTTGACCAGTGAGTAACATAGTATGATACCACACTGCAAACAAGTTGCACACAGACTTGTTTAACACACACATCCCACTCAAGAGCAAGGGGAGCCATGCTCCACCATAGTCTGTACACTCAGCAACTCACTTCCAAATTCATATGAAATAACAATGCAATCATTTTTTCAAAAGTCATTTAAAACTCTTTCTGAATAACTTCTTAAGGACAGCTGGCAAGAAAGTAATATGTCTTAAGTACAGATAAAAACAGAAAACCTTTAAAGCATCTTTTCCAATTGAGAGGCTCAACTGCTAAAATTAGTTCTTAGAATTTTTTCTTTGGGTGCCAGTTAAGATCTTGCTCCAAATGACCACTAACAATCAATCCTACTGACTTTGAAATAATCCACAACTACTCAATAAGACCTGTTTGCTAATTAAGTGCATGCAACCCCCTCACAAGACATCACACTTTCATACCCTTATTTTTAAAAATGCACTTTTGTTCCAGTGTCCTGAAACTAACTGTACAAACACGAAGAACTCAGATGCCCTCTCAACCCCCACTGGAAGTGACAAGTGAGTCCTTCTAAAATTGCAGACACATAGTGTCAAGTGCAGGTGTTTGTAAACAAGTTTGGAAATGTTTCTAATTATAAACCATAGGAGTTAAAATTAGAAGTCCAATCCGCTAGCCTTAAAAAAAAAAGAACTTCCAAAAGTGTTCATCTAAATGAGAGCAACCAGTGATGTTTCATTTAGTAACAGGAGCAGAATTCCTGTGCCAAGCAGCACACTGCTCTTTATCAAACTTTCCACTATGAGTTACATTTCTTACAAAAAAAAAAAAAAGATTTGATAAGAATTTTAATTTGCTGTCATACTATGATACCGTATATGTGAAAGTACAATCTAAAAATACCCTATTCACAGGTCTCCTGCGTTTCACATAATTATAAAGAGGGAAAAGAAATGTTCCCAAATTTTCTGAATCTGTCTTGGCTGACAACATCAAAATTCAGCTTTTATGGGGAGCTTCCCACGCCGACCTTCTGAGAACTCAAACCAAACTCTGCTCCAGGGAGCCTTACCCTTCTGGATGAAGTTCTCCTCAATAACCTCAACTACTGTAAAGCTTGGCTTGCTTGGCACAAAACAAAACTCGGAAGGGCAATCCCAGAGCTCTGCCTGATGGAGATCTCGGGATGCTGCCACTGAACTTGAGGTATCTCAGACTTGTCTTCACTACTCTGACGTGGAAGAAATGCAGCTCTAAGGAGCCACATGCTTTGACCAACACTTCAGACAGAGGCTGAGAAAAGCCAAATCCTGCAGCCCTTTTACAGCATTTACAGTGTACTATGACAAGATAGTGCAGGACTATCTTGGACTTTACCTTTGCAGGAGTTTAGGGAGAAAGCAAAGCTAAGGGGAGAGGGAGCTCTTTTTAGGGGAAGAAAGATTCATTAATATCATTATTTCTTAAAGGAAACATAACAGCACATACCCCGGGGTGCCCCACCCCAAAACGCACCGCAACACATTTGAGCATGTCAGAATAGCTTCTACTGATTACAAGTGAGCAAACATAAACCAATTGCAGAGAGGCTCAACTATGGCCTTGATTCAAGAACAGGGTAGTCTCCTGCTGCACTGTCCTGAATTAAATGGAAAGGAACGTGGATTAAACAGCAAGGACCTGCTCCAGGAACAAGGTGAGACTGGCCCTGCCCAGCAGATATCCCTCTGTTCCCCACCTACAACACAGACAGGCACTGCGAGGGGCAGGGAAACAACAGCTCTCCCCGGCACAGCCAGCCTCCACCTCCTACTCCACTGGGATGTTACAAGACAGAGGAAGTGCCCAAACCCATCCTCCTCAAGAACCAGGACAGAAAGTAAGTTGCCTATGTCTCATCACAGTCAGGGAGCTATTTCACATAATAACCACTATCCAACCTTTCCTTTTCCTTCCCTTTCTTTTCTTTTTAGCCTTTGCTCTGTAAAAATAATAGTGTAAAAATATTTTTTTTTCTGGAGAGCCTTTTGAAATTTACTGTATTCAACAAACATGACTAGACCAGTTTAGTGCTGTACATTGTACCCAGCAAGTGCAGTGCTTTCAAAGCAGGAGTACTGCAGGTGGCACTTCCAAGTCATAATACCATAAAATAATGGAATCAGTTGGGTTG
The DNA here is from genome assembly GCF_017590135.1 of Pyrgilauda ruficollis. Lineage (NCBI taxonomy): Eukaryota > Metazoa > Chordata > Aves > Passeriformes > Passeridae > Pyrgilauda > Pyrgilauda ruficollis. Next base: position 1,381,204 of record NW_024525489.1, on the reverse strand, counting down.
GAAGGGACCTTAATGGTCATCTAGTTCCAAACCCACTCTGATGGGCAGGGACAGCTTCCACTACACCAGGTTGCTCTAAGCACCATCCAACCCAGCCTTGAAAACTGCCAGGGCAGAAGCATCCAGTTTCTCTTGGCAACCTGTTCCAGTGTCTCACCATCCTCCCAGTAAAAATTTCTCATCTAAACCAGTTCAAAGCCATTTTCCCTTGTCCTGTCATTATACTCTGCTAAAAAGTGTGTCCTCATTCATTCTTACATGTCACATTTAGGTACTGGAGACTATAAAATCTCCTCAGGGTCTTTTTTTTTCTTTTGGTGAAGAAACCACAGTAATTAGGGACAGAGTGATGGTGCATCTCACCGGCAGCTGGTGGCCTCTACCCTTCTTTTCCTAAGCTTGGGTACCCCATCCTCCCCTTTCCTGGCCAGTGCTGTGAGAGCTCCCTCTCCTGTTCCAGTTTAACCAATGTTAGACCTTGTCCTACTGGAAACGTGGCCTCAGTGAACAGAGCAGGCTCTAAGAGAGTCTCAGCAAACTAGGTTTCCTGCTACAAACTGACATCAAACTAATTCCCTGAGGGAGTATAAACTTCCAACTAAAACCTAGGAAATTTACTTCTTTATTAAACACAGATTTATATTCACATGCCCAAGTTGGTATACATACTATGGATATTATGTATATACAATATATACACATATATACCCACATGTGTATGGCACTCACAGACATGCAGCATTGCAAATCTTTCATGCTACTAACCTCACTGCTACTTTAATTCCAAGCAAGGATAAAAATTATTCATTTCTACAAGCACATCTAAACTTCTGAATGCACCCGTAGTGGACTCACCTAGAAAAATGTTTTTTCCTAAATGAATACATATACTGGAGCTGTGTTTGCAAGTCTAAACAAACCAGGCTTTTCACTGGGTATATAAATATTTTAATTAACAATAAGTATGTATTTAGGAGATTCTGCATCAAAGTCTAGATCAGTTAGGGCAATTAACCCATTACAGTTTTCTAAGATATTAGAGGAAAGAAATTAGGAAATTAGGAAATGCATAAGGAATTTAGAAAATGCATAATTGGACTTTAAGCATTTGAGTGGTAAAATAATCTCAGATAGTGCTTTATTTCTAATATTTTCTGCATGCTCAAAATGAAAGCATGAAGAGCAGCGCAATTGCATATATCCTCTACCAAAAATAGCTGAAAAATACTATAGAAGAGTGCCTGCTGGGTTGGTTATAAAAGTATAATCCATTAACTGCTAATTAGAAGCATCAGAAGCAGGCTTTGCTGCAATAAGAGCTGGCCCTTAAGAAGATGTTTCTGTAACCATTTAAAGGCACAGGGTTTCTCCAGTTGCTGAGAATGGAGCTTGGATGGTTTCAGCATAAAGGCCATGTGAAAAGAGACTATGGCACTTGGCCATGTTACCCAGCTGTTTTCTAAATATGATGACAGGTGCCATTTTTTCCATTTGATCGTGGAACGTAATATATCTTCAAACAAATTTTCCCCAACTAGTCTAGTGCAGTTACATTTCAGATTCAAATATAAGAATGTTTGCTTTTTTTCTCTGACAGACACATATTGCAGAGTCTTTGGCAGATATTTCATTATCGGCCTTTTTCTCAAAGCTGAATTTTTAGTTTATGTATTATTTTGCTTTTTACTGCCATTGCAGGAAGGAAAGAATAAGCACTTGGGCAAAGGATTTAATTCTGAAGGAATTAAGAAGGGGGGGGGAGCTACTAGTTATAATTAGACAATAAATTTGACTTAAATAAGAAAGAATCCTCTTCCGCTCTGTTCACTACTTCCTAAAGAATGGGAAGCATTGCCATAATTTCTCCTCTTCTTTATCTGACTAGTTACCTGGTGAAACTGAACTCCTTTCCTATCACTGAAAGGCCAAGCAGGTCTTTTGATCAGTTTGCCTATGAAAAGGTCTTAAAGGGTTAGGGCAAAAAAGGTGAAGCCAGAAGAAATCCCAGTACTCCAGCTCCCTGCAGAAGTACCCAAGACACAAAAAGCAGTAATTATGGACATGAACAACAAGAGATGATGCCTTGAAATGAACCACAGGCTCCAAAAACCAGCCATGCAGCATGTGGAACCAAAGGGAGCTCAGCTCCCTCCAGGGCTTGAGGGGCCTTGAGCAGTGCAAGAGGACAGGATACAAGTCAGACTGCACAACTCGAAAAATCAGGAAAAAACAAAGCATATAACTAATTTCCCATGTTAAAAAAGGGATGTATACAGCTAGCACAAGGGGAAATAGTTCAGATCAATGTTTTGAGCTTTTCATCTCCATGGATCAATCAACTAGTAAATATAGGAAGAAAATTTGTGTGAGGCAGGAAATGAGGGCATTTAGCTTTTTTCTTTCTGCCCTATTTTCATCTACAACACAGGAGAAACTAATTTCATTTAAAATGGTGAAATAGGGGCATCCATTAAGGAAAATTAAGATGGTAACAAATCATTTTAGAAAGGTAAACATCTAAGAAACAATAAAACTAAGATTACAGTAGAAACAATAAAATCAGATTTACTTTAAACCAATGTCTTAAATATTTGTTAATCCTGGCAGAAGCTCTTACAAGGCAGATGAGTATATCTGTTTTCATTCTGTATGTAGGGAAACAACCGTAAAATGCCCCAAAGCCACGGAGGGAGTCAGTGTCAAAGACATGATTAGTAGTTCAGAAGTTATCTGATTCGGGTCACATGGTGTTCCAAAAACCATACCTAAATATAGCATGCAAGAGATCCGCACAAAGAGCAATCCCATGATGGGAGCACACTAAACTCTCCACAAAATTAATTAGGGTTATTTTGAGGCAACCAAAGGAAAGCAAGAAGGAAAAAAAAAATCAATCCTTGCCCTGCCCAGTTCTGCAAGAGCAGATGTCTCTGGTATGAACAAGCTTCAGTGTGCAGCCCAGGCACTCAGGGAGGTGGTTCCTGGGGAAAACTCCACACAGCATCAATGTAGAAGGTGGGCGGGGGGCACAGTATGGCTGTATTAAGGAATACAGCTCACTGAGGAACAGGATGACCCTGCCAGCAAGGGGACCAGCAGGAAGCCAATACTTGAGTTCTTCTGTTGCTGTTAACAGCATCCTTCTAACACAGAAACAAAACCACCTTTTTGGAAAAGGAAGGTCCATGTAAACAATACCCTTGGCACAGACCAAGACTCTTGGGAAAAAATGAATGCTTCCCCAGATAGAATGGAAAGAAAATTCTCTGCTGGAAGTTGTTACCCCTGAAATCCTCCATTAGCTTTGCCCCTCGACAGGGAGGAGCATTTTCTCACACAGCCTAAAGAGGTACTTCTAACAGCCTTCCCTACATGTAGGCACAAGGAGCAACCTCATGGAAAAGCATGCAGATCTTCAAAAGGCAGCGGGAGCAGGAGAAAGGAGAAGTGTTCCTCAGGTCTTTTGAGTTTCCTTTGGTCCCTCTCTGTTAAGTGGGCACATTTTTTCCTATGTTTCCTGAACACTGAATTGCCAGGTGGCTTCTGACTTCTGCTGACCTACAAGCTGATTTCAGCCAGCTGGCCTAGTTCACAATTTCCCTATAAAACCTATTTTTAAAAGCTCAAAAACTCTGCTGTGAATGCCATGGCAAAGGTTTTACGATGACCACAATGATCAATTTACTTGGACATCACCTTTGTTCCCAAGTACCAGGGGGAACACCATTCTTCTCTCAAGTACTAGAACATGCAGGACACTGATGTTACCCTGAAGACCCAGGCAAAGCAGAAGCAGGGGCTACAGAGAGCAGGACAAAGTGCAGGACAAAGCTGGAAAGAGGCAGAGCTGTGAGGAGTGCTGCTGTCAGCAGGTAGAAAGCAGGCTCTTGAGCCCAGACCACAGAGCAGGTGCTCCAGAAGGCAGGTAACAAAACAGAGCGAGTGCAGGACACAAACTGCAAATTTCGGCTCCAATGCTTCAGGCCATTAGCAGGTGCTTCAGGCAGTCATCCAAATCAAAGTAAAAAAGTGGAAAGAGCCAAATGCTGGTTAGAGGTTTGCTAACATGAAATCCCAGCATGGGCAGTTAAAACACTTCCCCATTGTGGGAGCAGGCTAATAAGAAAAGAAGAAACAAACAGCATATGCAATTTTTGTAAAAACGGCTGTGTTGGGGATTTTACTATCCTGTACTTGAGCCCCAAGATGCAAATATTGGCTGGGATGCTGAGATCAGCAGTTATATGTCCTCAGGTGGTTAGAGACAAGACAAAAAAGAGCTGGCATTTGGGAAAAATAGAGGGCCCATTTGATAATGCTTCACTTGAGCGTAAGAGGGTTTCCCCTGTGGGTATTGTCCCAAAGAAAGCTCCAGGCAAGTTTAGAATGGTTCATTACTTGTCACATCTAGAAGGTGAGTCAGTTAATGATTACACTGACTCACTTTTGACTTCAGCTTCATGTGTTTTCAATCTGAGAACAGTGCTGTCATCAAATGAAATACCACACACCACAAACAGAAATACAGAAGATATCTGCTTTTCAGATGCTCACGGCACAACTGTAGTTATTTTATCTGCCAGGATTTTCCTAGCGCTTTGCAAATCTTATTTTTGTTAGCTAACACACAGCATTCACAACCCATGTTCAGGGAGTTGTCACTTTTCTATAATAATGGACAGTTCAGAGACCTGGCACATGCTTTATTGGGATTAGTCTCCAAATGGCCCAGTATTGGGGCCTTGGATGGATTCTTATAAAATCCAAACATCTGCTTCCTCAAGGGTTAATTCCCCAACGTCTCCTCAACGAGGAACAACACTACCTGGTTTAATTTGTCTTACACAGATATTAGAAATAGAACTGGCTACTCCAAACAGTTGTTGGTGCAGTCTAACTATACTGGCCAATGATAGTGTATTTTAATCAGATGGTCACTTCAACATTATTGGTAAAGTTCTCCTTGCTGAAGCCTGTGTCCCTTGCCAGAGGCTAGCAGGCTTGACAGAAGGAGAGAAACAAACTCCTTTTATCAGAGTAATATGAGTCAATATGTGGAAAGAAATTTCCATCTGCTCTGTGTTGCTGGTGACATACAATTTACCATACAATTTGGTATATGTTTGTAACAGAACAGATAAAACAAGATGGCTCAGCTACTATTATTTATGCTCCACATGTATGGGGAGTTCTCTCAAACCATTTTCTATAGGAGTGGCTAAGACTCCTTACAGAAATTCTGAGGGAAAAAGCATGCTGCTGATTATTTCAGAGAGCTAATGGCACAGACAGACAACTATGGCGCATTTCCAAAAAATAAACAAATTCTCCTTCTCAAACTGTTCCCCAAGGAGATGCTTTTGGTCAGGTACAGGAATTGCCAAAGGAACCTGCTGCATCCAGCAACCTGCAGACACACACAACTTACTAAACACAACCATGAATAGAGTGGCCTATGCTGTTTCTGCATTAATTTTGTGTCCCTGTATGTTACCAGATCCCTGGGACTTTCATGGTCTGTGGGCAGCAAATCGGCTGAGCCAAAAGGGAAGGTTCCACCTGACTAGACCAGGAGGAGCTATATTAAGCTTGTCTCAGCTGGAGGTCATTCTGCATATTTTGAAGGCTACTTTCTTGGTAGCTGGTCAAGCAACCAGTGACCAGAAATTAAGAACCTAATCTGTAGGTTCCATAATACTCAGAACACTTCTGAAGTCCAGACCCTACCTATATAAAGTTCTGAATTTCCAAAATGTTTGACCAAAGCCATTTCTCTCCAGCCCAAGCAGGCTCTTGCATTTGTTAAGCAGTTGCTTCATGTCTCATTTCCAGTAGGCTGCTGGTAGCCCTGCAGCCAAGAATTCATTTCCACAATTCCAAAACATTTTTTTATACTTCCTGACCAAATGGCTTTGCAGTAGAAATTGGTTTCTGTCACCATCTGTTGTTCCATAGTTCGGAAGGGCTAACATTTTCCTTCAAGAGGGAAAAAGTTGGGGAGGATGCATGGCCAATACTAATGGAACAGATATTCTTTTCCATACTGTCACTTTATAGGGAAGGCTTGGCCTATTTCTCAGCAGCTGTGAAAGAATCAGCAGGATTCTTTACAAAGCTTGGTGGCATACGGAATATATTGCTCACTTCTTAATACTATAAAAACAACCTTGCTGCATAACTGAGCTAGGCAAAGAAAGCAGGTGCTTGACAAAAAAAAAAAAAAATTCCTAATGCATCAAGCCTCTATAGACTTTGCAGAAACTCTAGACAAGGATATTTTGGAAACAAGTATGGGTTTGAATTAACTAAATAATATTTTACAGAAGCCCCTAGGCTTCAGAGGTGCGACAGTTCCTTAAAAATAAGCAGGCAAAATCACTGTCCCACAGGATAACATCATATTCTGCCATTCACAAAGCCAATGTTCACATTCCACACCAAAGGGAAGTGTCACCCCCCCCTCCTCTGTAAGACATTAAAAACTGCCCTGCAAGGATCCTGTCTCCATTTCTGATGTGGTAAGAGACTATTTATTTAGCATCAGTTTTAGACCATCTCTTTTTGTCACAGCCTGGCCTCATTTTTACAGCTTCTTAACCAATAAGTAAATTAAACAAAATAATAACAATAATAATATTAATATAAGAAGTCCATGGCGCTCTGGTAACCATACACACTGAATTGCAAACACAGTGCTAGAATTGCAGGAGTTTAGGTTCTCACTACAGGAGACACACAAAGAACAAAGGGTAAATAAGCTTGTTAAATATGCTGGTCTTTAAGTACTCAAGAGCATTGCAAAAAAAGAATTAAAATAAGGTGGAGTATCAGAAAAGGGATTATGATGTGCTGCAGTTATGTGCCCACTGCTGTATACTCCCCAGTGAAAGTCCACTCAGCTATCCCTGCACATACACATGCAGATATATTCATGGTCATCTGTGCCCTGCTGCACCTAGAATGGCCCCAGCAGGTGAAACCAAAGGGCCACTTAGGCTGATTAGCTTGTCTGGGCCCATGGCAAACAGCAGATGCTTAATGAAGGTCATGGAGCAGGGGTATAGTGACAATTCCCCAGACTACTCTTCCAACATCCATCTATTTGTGGCTCAGAGACTTCCTTTAACAAAATACATACAATTTTTCCAGATTACTGATCTGCTTTTTAGAAATCTTCACTTGCAGTTACAGATGATTACTCAGAGCAAGGTTCTCCAGCTACATTGCATGTTTCTTGTACTAAGTGAGCTATTACATGTTGATATGGAAAAATCCAGTCTGATGCCCTCATCCCAGAGGGAAGGGCAAACTGACTATTTGGGCAGCCCATGCTGCCTGAGCTGCTGCACAGGTCTTCTGTGCACAGTCCAGATAGAAAAAGAGGTCTGCTGCAGCCATGACAATGCACATGATGGTGGAAGTTTGGAAGTGCTGTCCTATAGGTTATGATTTTGAGCTGCACATAAATGATTAAAGCCATAAATACAGATCTGTCATCTATGGGGCTCTGAAGCTACCCTTTGATCTCCTGTCACTGTTTAGATAAGTGGCCTTTTAGCAAAACAGGATAGGGAGTACATTGCTGGACACTGAAGAAGTACCAGCTACATGGACAATCACGGGACAGCATGCACCTGTCACTTCCCCACAGTAATACAGTGAGAGGGTCATTGCTCTTCCAGAGGCATCCAAAAACCAGTTCTTGTTCACAGTTCAATATGTTTGCTATTTATGCACCTCCTCATTGCTCAAATATTCTTTGCTCTGTATTCTTTACTTTTACTCTGTATTCTTTAACACCCAATAAAATTAAGCCAGAAAAAGAGAGGCCAAAGGGAAGTGCAGTATCCAAGAACAAAAGATTCTCCTACAGTTTCACACACTATTCATGTAATACACAAACAAAAAATAATACAGACTAAAGCCTACTATCTAACTAAGCAGCCTTAAATAATATTTAGCTCTTTCTATCATCCAGAAATCTCAAAATACTTTACAAAGGTGTGCAGATTGGGAAGAGCCAGAATGCAAGCTACTCCTAGGCATCTGCTCTTTCCATTAGACTGCATCACCACCTCCAAGAGCACAATTCTCTTGCAGCTGGCATGGAGAGATACGTATGTGCGTTAAAGGAATAGTTTTTCCTTAATTCCCTATGCACTGGTTGCTTTTAATACAATGTTTCAGAATTCTCTGTATAAAAGTAACAGTATACCATGCCCCTATGTTACTCTAACTACTACTACATGGGCAAGTAATACTTCATCCAAATGCAGTCCTCCTTTCAATTACAGTAGGAATGTAGTCAATAATCAAGCTATAAATGACTCTTCTCAAAACCGTGAAACAAGGAAAAAGTAGGTTTAACAACATCAAGAAAAAAATTAAAAAGAATATGATGACAGAGAAAACAAAGATAAAACCACAAAGAGTTTTGTAGAAATAGGGGAAAGTCAATGTCTTCCTCCAAAAGTGAAAAGCTTGCAGAAATTATCACAGAAGGAGTGTTTCATAAGAAAATTCAAATGCCAACATGGAGCAGAAATACTTGGAAAGCTCGAAGTCTTACTTTCAGCATGACCTGTCAAACTCAGCATGGAGAGTAAAGTCAGTTGATAAAACATTCCTATCTCAACCTCCACTCTCAAATCAGAAAGCTTCTGTCAACAAGTTTTGGTCTTTGCTAAAAAAGTGGGAATCAACAGTAACACCTCAAAAGGCTGAGGATCCATGTCAGATTTTTAAATATTTGTTGAATGACTTATATTTTGCATACATCAATGCCATAGCTAATAGAAATGGTGTATCAAAACAAATACTTGTCAAAGTTTTTTTATTTGGTTGGGTTTTTTTAAGGTTTGCAGTGAAAATACTATTGTTCAGATTAAAAAAAAAACAATAAAAAACCAAAAAAAAAAAAAAAAAAAAAAAAAAAAAAAAAAAAAACACAGAATAGAAAAAACCTACCAAAATCTGATCTCCACTCTCTCCAATCAGAACCGTTGGTGTTTGTGTAAACTCAGTTCAGGGAAGACATAAACAGCATTTTTTTTAAGGTAATGATTTTCAGCACAGGCCATTTAAAACAGGTGTTAAGAGTGGCCCTGAAACATATCCCATCTGTGTTCACCTAAGTCACCTTATTTTTGTTTTGCTCCATTTTAATGTATGTATACATCCTGTGTTTCCAGCTTGTCTTTTCAGGCCACTCCCATCCTCAACACTCCCAATCTGTCAGCCAGACTCCAAGGACAGGAATTAAAAATGACCATGTTTAAAAACTGAACCTCCCTGTGTAACAGACTTTACAAAAGCAGAAAGACTAAAAATCTGAAAAGTTCCCCATGGTCTTTACCTATTAAATCCCACAGCTTGCCAACAGCAGGGCATGTTTTAGTGTCAAAGAACAGAGCACTGGCTTGTGTTTCTGTGTGATGGAAGAGCTGGGGTACTCCTGTCTCTTTACATTTCACATCACACTGTTGGTGGAGAAAGTTGACAACACCAGGATGCTCAAAAACACCCTGTACTATTACACAGAGGAAGCAAGATGCTTGCTGAGAAATAGTGCTGACACCACAATACGGTTGATTTGGCAAGGGTGATAAAAGTTTTGGTTGGTTCAGGCAGTATTTGATTAAAATAGGATTAAATCCTCATCAGACTTGCTTAAAAATCATTTTACACCCATCCCATCAGTCTGCATCATTCTCTATCTTACAATATTGTCCACCATTAAACAGAAAGAGAGTTAAGTTTCTGCTCATCACATCAGGCAAAGTCCTTGAAAAGACTAATGCAGCAAAGTAAAGGAAGGATTCAGTCAACTGGCAACCAAACAGAAGCCTTCTGATATTTCCCACTGAGAAGTAACAGGATCTTGGCTATAGATATGTTTGACAAACATATCTATAGCGGGGATAATTAAGTTAGTACAGCAAGCTAGGTGCATGCTTTGAAGTGTTCATGCAGCTGCTATACTGACTTTTCTTTCACCTGGTAGGTTAAGCTCACCATCTCAAACTTATTTGCAGACTCATGACCTACCCTCTGTCCTCATTATCACTTCATTTCTGATAGCTGAACATCTTGGAAATAATATTCAAAGGTTTTGTTATAAATAAAGGAGACTAACAGAAGCCTAAATACAGACTTCTGTCACCGAGGAATAACCGGCTGGAACTTCTTATGGCTTCTTTCTGCCAAAGAGTTCACGTAACTTTACAAACAAACAAATATTCTTATAAGATAGATATTGTTATTTTTTCCTTTTTCAAGGCCTCTTGTAATTAGCATCCAAAAGCTTGCTCCCCAGTTTCCTGTAACTGGAAAAAAAATGTGGAAACAGAGAAAATTCTTGCCCTCCTTTGCAAAACGCCCCCAGGATGTTACAATTTCTACACTGGTATCCCTCAGAATAATAGGGTCAAAATATAAAACAGAAAGCTTTAAACTCCCTGTCTTTGGCAGTAATTTTTTACTCCTCAATATTACCAGCAGTGATACCTTTCCTGTAAAGATCAAACCTAACATGATGGTGAGGATTCTGCTGTGGTTTCTGTCACTGGCAAGAGCAGCACCCAAGTGTGCAGAACCTACAGCAATATCCAGACTGACTCCCACTGATCTCAGTGAAGCCAAGACATTATCTCATATGCTTTTCCATACAGCTGGGGAGTGATTTCATATGCAAAGGTCTTCACTCACCTACATCCTTCTACAAATCAGAGTTCTCCGCTGTCTCTTCTTCAACCAGCTCAATAAGGGGCCTATCAACAGTCTCCACTTTTCTACCCTAGGTTTCTAAGACAAAAAAATATCATTACCTTTATTTAGATCAGTGTGTTTCTAACTGGGATAGGACCCTGCACTCACAATACAAGTCACAAGACAGTGATTTGTAGCCCAATAGACTGGATCGAGACATGCACTCCTGAATTCCTCTTCACTCAAACGTAACAGGCATTAACTTCTGAGCAAGAGACACAATTATCATAAAGACAGCACTTTCCCTTGTGCCTCCTCTGTTATACAATTTCTACTTATTCTGCCAAGAGACATGCATTTTGTGTATTTATGGATATGAGAAATCCCAGATCAGACATGAGCACCATTGACAGGGCAAGACACTGCTGGAACTGTCCTGGTAGTGTCCATCCTGTGGGAACACATGGCTTTCGTTTTCCAGTAACATCAGACAAATGCATTCGTTTTAACCTATTCATTTGGCAAAAAAGAGAAAACACACTCTTGCTGCAATTGGTTGTTGCGCCTTTGCCTTTATTTCCAAGTTACTTAGTTACTTGGGTTATTGTTTCCAGTATTTCATTTCTCAGGACACTAACAGGCTGGCTGAAATCATATCTCCCTTTTATATGAGGGCAAAAACATCTCACCCGCGTCTTCAACCTGTACCCATTAAACAACCCATCAAACTGCCTTAGAAGAGTCAAGCAGCAGACTTGCCTCCAATAGCTCAGTTGTTTTCAAAAAGGAAAAGCAAGCAGGCAAGATGGGGCTCAAAAGCTTGCCCCAAAACAGGAACCCTTGCTCTTCTGAGGGCTCCAAGCCCATCTCAGGAGCAGCATCTCACTGGCACTGATGTGAAGCCCATGGACTAACAGGCAGCCAGGGACCCCATGCACGGAGACACTGTTGGCATTGGGACACAACGGTGAGTAAGGGAGACCAAACTTCCTCCTACATGCAAGCTTGAGATTCCATTTTCTGTAAGGTTACCCCCAATGATTAAAATGTTCTGTAACTTACCCTTAAAGGCCAGTCATGATGGGATCCACCAGAATCGACCTGTTATCTTTTACCTCCGCACATACCCCATGTGTGCCTTTCATAAGTAATATGCTTTACCGATGAATGCTGGCAATATTTTCCACTAATTGCAAGAGTTACTAAACTGAACCTTAACTAAAATTAAGTTGACTATTAAAAGCTCAATGAGTAACCCAGCAAACGGAAGCACTGTGCATAGGATTTAGCAAGCGTGCAAGTGATCTGGCAACCACCAAGGCACAATACTTGCTGAACTTCCTATACCTAAAATTGGTTCCATACAATAGTCATACATTCGTGATGTATGATGAACTAATGCTCACAATGTTTGGGTGCACTAAAATGCCAAAATAAATATATAATAATTCAAGCATGCCATTCTGAAAACACAAAGTGAGAAGACTGAAAGTTACAGATTAATTTACAACATATACTCTCCATTAAAATAACAGAGCTCCCTGTATCAGTTTTAAAAATACATTAATAATATCCTTAGCTATTAAGGTCATTATCAAAGATAGTCATACAAATTTTGTCTACCTGTACATAAACACTTATAGATCTTTTAAGGAGCATACAGTGCACTTGTCATTACATGTTAAGTTTATTCATTGTATATAGGCTTTTCATTATTGCAGTTTCTAAATTTAAAAATATATATCTTTTTTGTGATTTTATAATTTCTAGGCTACACTTCTATACAAATATGTTCTACATTCTGTATTTCTGTTTTCAGCACTGCACACAGGTCCATAAATCAAAAGCAGCAAGAAACAATATTAAGATTGCAAACAGTCTGGCTATCTTTAACAAATTAATAAACTAGGGATTCCCTGAGAAGAATTCTCTCTCTCAGGAAAAAAAAAATAAGAGAAAAAGAAAAATATTCCTATCTAATAATGTGGATAAAAAGTACTTTGTCACAAAAAGACAAAATGATTCAGGAGAAATTCTAAGAGATTTCCTAAATACTGTCCTCATTTAAAAAAAAAATCAGTATTTTAAAGAAGAGAAAGTCAAAGTGGACAGACATATACAGAGTTACGTGAAAGAGTTAAAGCTATTGATGAAACACTATTTGCTGATAAGGATGCATCTATTTGAAAAAGGATAGCATTTGGGACTACTTGAACAAAAGTCTACAGAAAACTGATAAATCAAGGAACTAGCAGGATTTAAACAAACAACAGACATGGCTGAGAACACATGAAATGTCACAAGTACAGCTGAGAAATAAGTGATGGCACAGGATCACTTACTCTGCTACTAACAAGACATTTGCTTGGGCCTCTGCAGAGTGGCACAGCTATCAATTCTGCCACAGCTCCAGAAATGCTTGAGACTGAACCCCTAAAAAAAGTGGTTATTATTTCTGGGTGTGCACATGGAACACCCTAATAAGCCTGGCTTTCAAAAAACAAAATACCCACCATGTATCACACACAGGTGATACACTGTGTGAAACATGAAACCCTAAGTGACCTCTTGCAGAAAAGAGCTCTTCCTCCAAATACTTTTGTTACAAAACACCAGAGCCTGAATTCTCCCAGAAAACCTCTGGGAGCAATGCTAATTTCACATTCCAGTACCCAGCTTTCAGGTGCTGCTCCTGTGCCATGGAGCCCCGAGCCCTGCTAGTCACTCCTGTGCCTCCTGTGCCAACTCAGGAGCAGCCATCAGTAAGCAAGAACAATCTAATGCTGCCAGCAGGAGAAGGCCAAGGCCACACTCATCTGCAGCCCTGCTTCACCTCTAGGAGCTCCATTTTTAAGCAGTGATAGTCAAATTTTTTAGTTTCAGTACCTTTTTTAAGGTTCCCAGGCTGCTCCTAAAAGAAACCTACTGGAGGGTCCTTTCCTTCAAGGACACAGCTGGAGAAAGTGAGAGATACCACACACAGAAATCCACCATTTTGGAACAAGAGTTTGCACTTTCTGAAGTCCGCTGGGATGTGAGGGGAAAAATGGGAGCAGAGGGGCTCAACCTTGTCAGGATGGAAGTGCTTGAGAACATCCAAAGATCTTTGGCCACCTGGGAAAACTGGATATTGAAAACACAGGCACTCACGCAGGTTAGGCAACTTCTAAGGTTAGGTGGCAGTTCAGTGGGGATATTGAGGATCTCAGTTTGGGCTTTCAATGCCTAAATCCCACTTAAGTCCCGCTTAAGGCATCTAATCCTTTTGTGGATCTGGGCCTAAAGCCTTGCCAGGAAGTAGAGAGTCTATGCATGCAAAAGCTGATGGTCAGTGACAGTCTGGTTCTGTTAAAACTAAACTACACAGAGAACGACCTTATTTTGTACAAAGGAATACATGACCTTATTTTTGTACAAAAGAATAATCAAAGATGCGTACTAGTCACTGAAAGTTAATGGAAAGTTAATGCAGCTGATACAGATCACAGTCCTGTCTTTAGACCCTATGAGAGTTATGCTGACCTGAAGAACATTATAACCCATAAATCATGGGTCTTCAATAGCTCGTGGGAAGAAGCATATTTGGAAATGATCAAAAGATAAAATGACTACAGCAGTCCTCCAAAAAAACACCTTTCTTACTCACACCACCTAAGAGGCACAACCAGAAAGGAACAGAAATTTATAAAACACTGCAATGTTTACAAAGGGTTAATAATTCAAAGAACAATATTCTGTTATTCAGTGACCAACTAGTTTACCATGCTCCATGGAATTAAGTAGTTTCAGTCCAGTTTCTAATAGCCAGGAATCCATCTGGCAAAAGTTACCAATTTATTTCTCACTTACCTGCAGTGCTGCTGGCTGTCTCAACCATAAAGTAAAGTGTGAGTGGATCTGGATAACAGTTTACCCTACACTCCCTACATCTTGTATCTCTACATCACAAATCCATTCTTAATTTTTTAAAGGTGTCTGCACTTACCCTCCTTGAATTTAGTTGAAAGGATTGTGAATGTGAGATTTTCATACACAAATTATCTTATTGATAAAAGTAATCTTGGCATAAAAGTAGAATAGAATTACAACAATAAAATAAAACTTAATGTTACTATTCCGTTACTATTCTATATTACTGTTATTACAGAACAGATATCATTAATTATTACTAATTATTTTCATGGTAAATATTTTTGACAGATTCCAGGTATGCACTGCAACATTTAACTGACTGCAATCACTAAGATTCCTCTATGGCTAAAACACTGAGGTGTCCATTTTGGGGATTCAAATACATCTTCCCAGAGCTCTGCTTCAAATGAAAATTCTCCTGCAGCTGCCCATCAACCAGCATCTGACCTTTATAAACCATGGGAGAAACAAAGAGACATGCTTCCCAGTTCTTCCTATCATCTGCAGATGGGCAAAGAGTTCTGGCAGCTCACTCACTAACTCCTCCAAATTTTGCATTACAAAATCAGTATTCAGTGCAAAATACAGGAGAGTAGAATAAGCACGTATGTCACAGATTGTAAAGGTGCCAAAGATACTTTAAGCAGAGGAAAATTGCCCATTCTCTCATGCCACCGAAGTCCATGGAGTCATGGTGCACTCCTTCCTTCCTGAACACTGCATTGTCCCCTCCCATGAAACATGGTTTCTTCTGGCAGGCTCAAAGATTTACAAAGCCCTCAACTGGTTTTCAAGGGCTGAAGGGATTACTGATGCTTTGTAATCAGCTCGTGGTAAGGAGGCCAGTGTGGTTTCCCTGATTTTCTTGGATATTGGTCTGGAGTCTCACTGTGCTTTCACCTGCATTTTACTTTCAGTTCTGGATTCTTTCCAGGATAAAGACGCAAAGTCAAGGTGGTATCTTTCCTGTCCAGCCACCTCCTCCCTTTTGCTAAAATGTTAATATACTGACAAGTCTGATATACAGGAGGACGCCAATACACTCTTAACATGGACAAAGTCAAACAACGGAAAATATTTTGCAATTTGGTATTCTCCGCCCCCAAATATTCCTGTGTAAATGTCTTTTCAATAGAAGTCAGTCTATTTTTGCCTGCTGTTATTCTATGTATAAACTAAATCTCACCTTCCCGACTCACAGAAGCAACTGTCCCCTTGGTCTGGCAAAGCAGCTCAGAAAAATAGGGAGAGCAGGACTTCTCCTGCACCTATCTATGCATTTTAGTGGCAAGTCATGCTTGGCTGAGACTGGTCAGCTGTAAGAGACTGATGAGAATTGTCTGAAATACTTCTGGTTGAAAAATATATAAATCAAAATTACTGGTAAAACAATAGAGATGTATGTGACACGTATGAAATATAGAAATAACCTAGAAAAATAAAAATAACCAAAGTTCTAGCCTAGGATTCTCACAATCTAAGTTTTCCAAATAATATAAATGTCACAAAACATAAATACACAAAATAGTAAGCCAAGTCACTGCAAGATGACAGTATTCTGTCTAGAGAACAGTAAGGGTTAATTTTCTTGAAGAAGTTTAGGGGGCCATGAAAGTTGTGAATATAAATTCACAACAATTTGAAATGTTATATTAAATAATGCACAAAGTTAATTTTGCTTGCATTTCTTACTGACTACTATTCCTATTCCAGATTCCTCCTTACAAAGGACAGGCACATCAAGGAAGCAGCACCCAGGAAAAAAATTAAAGGAAAAACATTAGTGGAATGCAGCAGGTCTGGCGGAGAGACACATTTATGCAGAGAAAGTGCTAAAGCAGGGACACTGGTGCCTGTGTCTATGGGTACACAGAGAGGTTTGGTGAGCTTATGCCTGGGCAAGGAGTATTTGGTTATGGTCAGAATTTGTGAGTGACAGCCATGTGACAGCTGGGAGTCAGCAAAGATTTTGTAGGGATGGAAATTCCTGAGACGAGACACACGACTGCTCATGCGATCTGCATGTGCCTATCGTCATGCTATATTATAATAGCTGACACCATGGTTTACCAGTTTTCCATAAGAGAGGCTATAAATTAGGAAAAAGATTTGAGGCACACCAGACAAGAAATTAAAGTCATAACATTTAAAAACAAAGGGATAAATATAATTTCTTTTCATGTTATTGAAACAAGCAAACAAAGATCTCCAATCAAACCACACACAACCAATAAAACCTGCATTTCCATTATTTACCTTTAGTGACAGGTTATTATTTCCTTAGAATATATTTTTTTATTACTAACTTATCTTAAAAGGTCTGAATCCTACAAACATACTTAATTTTTAGTATGGAATAATCCCACTGATTATTCACGTACTGTAGCCATTCCCACACTTTCAGGATCAGGGCCTAAGTCACAACATACAATTAAGCAGAGGATTTTCCAAAGAACTGTTTCATTTGCCCTTCTGGAGGTCTTACACGGACGTGAAGCCAGTGGAGATGTGCATTTAAATCAAACCTGAAAAACCAAAATACTTTCCCTTTAACACTGAATCCAAGCCAATACAGTATCACATGACCTTTACCATAATTTCTATTAAAATAATTTCATGTCTGGTTGCTTCTGCTATCCTGGCTCATTTGTATTGTTTACAACAAGTCATTGCTCTCGACAGTTAGTGGTGGCTGAATCCATGGTTACCAGTTTTTACATTCACTGGTTAAATGGAATGCAGCTCTTCAGTGGGGTTTCATGGAGAAAGCTCTTAAGAAATCACAGTCCAGCTATCAATCAGGCTAACCTGGGAGAAATTAATCTGATAAGCAGAAGTATCACTGTGTATGAAAAATTTATTGAAAGGGAGCTCAAGGCATTTATTAGTTGCAGTTGCCAAAGTGGACACGTTTGGGTCAGACTTAGTACAGGGAAGACTTGGGTTATGAGGTCTGTGTCTGACATTCATCCATGTTGTGCCTCCTCTGGCACTCACTGCTAATACAACTATACTGTTCAAGGGTTTAAAAAAAATAAAAATCTCAAACACTTATTTCACCAGAAATGTGCTTGGAATATAAATAGTGCTTAAATACAGGTTTAACCAGACTGCAGTCCCATCAAAGTAACTTAAACAGACACGGACAAGATAGTAAAACACAAAATAGACAGCCTTGAGTAGAATCCAATTAATACAAAAAACACCCCAAACAGAGCAACATTGCTAACGACTAAATTAATCCTGCAAACAAATATATTTTATTGCCACCTAAGAACAATACAGACTAATTCCGTTTGCCTTGTTATTTATAGTTTGGCGTAGGGTGGGGTTGACAAAATCAAAGAGCAAAACAGAAACTTATTTGCAAGATGGACCCCTAAATCCTTTAAAAATGCCTAAAAACATAAGAAAAGTTCTTTACAGTTTGATGGCTACAATATTTGTCCCACAAGCTACATGACAGCAACAAATAGTTAAATCAAACATATTACTACCAGCTCATCTACTGCAAAGTCACTGTATCAGAAGCCCGAATTGATTTGTTTCCTTAGAACAAATTGAAAATGAATGTAACATAACATCCGAAAAAATAAATCCTTCCTGCTCTGCTAATCGGATATCGTATAATGGTTGATTGCAGCTTTGCACCATGCTATTGTTGCCTATATTATACATACTTACAGGTTCTGGGTTCTTCCAAGAGTTTGGTGCAGTTTCAAGGACAAATGTCTTAAGGAAGTCTTTCTACTGTGCAGCAGTGATCCTAGCTCTGATCTCATTACATGAGCAAAGTGCTACTGCTGACAATATAAAGGAAACTTCCTGCGTGAAGAAGAAATCTTGGAAAGTCTCAGGGTTAAAAAGGCTGCTTAAATGTGCTGCTTGATTTGCTCCCTAGTTGTGTATACACAGTAGCAGCTGATCTCTGTTTGCAGCCCTGCAGAAAGAAACCTTTGCTGAAAACCAATGGCATCACATTTCAGTGGAGCTATTGCCAGGCTCTGGAGAGCAAAGCAACCTTTGACAACTTCACCCAGTTCAAACCACCAGCATTTGCTGCATGTCCTGCAGGACTTTTGAAATTGTATATTTACTGCATTATTTTTATTAATGCCACACTGAAATCCTGCATCCCAGGCAGCCGTGATAACAAGCAGAAGTCTCCCCCACTGTAATAGGAGGTTCTGACTGTGTCAGGACTGTGAACTGCAGAATTCGCCACAGTATCTTTTGCTTTGTCTTGATTGTGGCATTTGCAGATGAGAAGCTGTTAGCTGCACTCAAAAGCATTTTGTGCCTTAGAATTTCTAAATTAAGTGCAACAGGCATCCTGTTTATCCTAAATTAATCCTGAGCCTGCCCTGCATCAGTCACGCACTGCTCAGTGCTTTTTTTCTGATACAGAGTACAAATCAAAAGATTTGGGGAGTGGAAGGTGGCTCATTCTTTTCATTTAGTATTTTATATAGGGTCAGATCTAGCCTGGTCCCTGTTGGACTAAAACCATAGAGCACAACATCCCAAATTCTGCAAAATCTGGTATTCTGACCAAAGCTTCAGTGTGGCTTCAAATATCTGTTAGTGCCCCCTTGGCTCCTGCCTTGGCCCTCCAGAACCAAACCAGGGATGAGCAGAACCTGCACCAGCTTCTGCAGCTCTTAGTGCTGTCCAAGCAAACTGGTAAGACCAGAAAAGCAACATTTAAAAAGAATACATCTACTAGAACTATTTCAACTCTTAACTGGGAAGCAATACTCCAAACACATCCTCACATTTGATGTTAAAGAATTATCAATAATTAATTCAGATGTAGTTGTTTCACCATTTAGCCCAGGGTGATTCTCCAAAGAGCAACTGGGACCACACATTCCCCCGGCACTCAGTCAGAGCATGACCACAGAGCTTGCATGCTGCTTCCCAACCAGGACCTACTTCTCTCTCCAAGACAGCCAAAAATCCTCACAAACAACATTTAGAAGAATCCCTTTTAAAAGTGCACCATTACAGGGTTTAGTTAGGAGGAGTTAAAGTTTTTTCCTGGGCATTTGTGAAACTGATTAGTCACTACCCTTTCTTCCCCTCAGGCACTATGACTATTCTAGCTACTAGTATGTTGCATGTTATTTCTTTAATATTTTGAACTTTATTCCAAAGGGCAGAAACCAAAACTGACAGTACATCAAGACAACATGCTCTGTGATTCAAACAGCAAAATAATTGAGATCCTCTGCATACACAACATCAAAGTCTGTGTATGCACGTTGCACACACTCATTCACAAGCACAAACAAGTGTAAGGGCTTGTGGCCCAATTTTCTGAGACACTCATAGTTCATGTCATCAGCTCCCTTCAAATTAAAAAAGGAAAGAAGAAGCAGAATCTGATCAGTGAAACATCCAAAATAATTTCTGTTAAAAGTAGGCACCATTTACAGGAGGGTAACCATATTGATTCAACATGCATTTCTCCCAGATTTGTCTCTCTCCTTTGGGGGAAGGATCCTGTCCACTCCTGGACTGTGTCACTCCAGAAAGTGTGTGGTGGCATCAGCAGGTTTAATTTTGCTCTTTTCCCTCAAGGGACACTGCAAGGCAGCGACTCAAAATCTTGGCTATGAGGCAGGGCTCACTGTCTGCCTGTGTCACCTCCAACATATAACCTCACCTTTCCCTGCCTAAACTGACACCACATTTAATGCATGTTGCAAAAGCGCTGCTTCTGTCCCTCTGTTGCTCAAGCTGTGAGAAAGGGATTGCATGCTTGAGAAAAGTAAAGGACTAAAGCTCACAGCTGTGCATCCTGCTCCCAGATGTGCCATACAAAGGGCCATGAGTGACCTTGAACCGCCTGCTCTCTGTGCTCCAGTGCCCAGCCTGCTGCCCACACTGCACAAACCTCACTCACAGCACTTGTCCACCTGGTCCCTTTTGACTCTAGCATAGCAAAAGAGGGTTTTTTTTCTGTTGGAAATTCAGCACAGAATAAAACAAGTTCTTTTTGCCCAGTGAAACTCAAGGCATTAATTTAAGACAAGTAAAAAAAATTAAAATCCCAGTGGAAGCAGGAATTTCAGTGAATGAAATTTCCTCCTCAACAGCCTCTAAATACCCAACTGTCAGCACAGAAAAGCTGAGACTTCTGAATGCTGCATGAGCAGTAATATGACCATATCCAGCAGTCCCACCCCACACAGACCCACTTGCCAAGGCTGGAGGACATCCACTCTGAGTTTGACTCCAGTCCTCCCTACCTCTCCTATACAACCGTTCACCCTTGGCACAGCTGGGTCAATACAGATCCAGGGACACAGCTCCTTCAGCTACCTTCTTTTGTAAAGCATACACAGGTCCTGAACAAGGGACAAACTGGAATTGCAAAACCTTTCTCCTTCCAGCCTTCCCAGATACACCTCAACCTGTAGCACCCTGACTTCCCTTTTCTCTCCCTTCTGATTTTCTCATTGAATTTTGTTTTCATAGCGTCGTATCCAGCAAGGAGAATAGTAACAATTCAAAGCCCATTTTCCAACCTTCAGAGGGCAGGGTAAAGTAGTCTGGCTATTAAGGCCACGCTGCAAAAGTATGTTCAGAGAGGACAGGGAACAAGAGCTAGGACAAAATGAAGGGGAGGCTGACCCTGAGTTTATGTGATGTCAGAAGCTCTAGGTCTCCATACCCCCCATCCCCAGTGGAAAAGGGTGGCCCTTGGACGCCAACCCCACTGCCTGCTCTTCTGAAGTCTAAACTAGTACAGGTATCCAAGATGGGCCATGCCCTGTCTTCCTGACGTCTGTCACTTGTAACAATTTAGAAAGCTTGTTTAATTCATGACGGCCTTAAAATTCAAACATATCATCAAGAAGACACTTATAGCTAATACTACAAATTACTAAACCAGTGCAAATTCTCAGTTTTTACACAAATATTTGTTTTAGATTTTAAAACCTTGTTTCCAGCAGTCAAGTAATGAGACATGCTTTCTCATTTAAAAAGAGATTTCTGGCTCTTGTAATTAAAGAGGAACAACTGTGAAGGTAACTGCAATGAAACAGAAGTCCAGCAGAAACATAATGACACTTTTCAAGTCACACCTTTCAGCTAGTCTCAAGATTTTCAATAAGCAGTATCAGTTTTAATTATCAGTCTCAGAATCCAACAGTACACAGAGACTCCAAGAAACATATCCTACCTGTTTTATTCATACACTTAGGACTTTGCTTAAATATTAAGTCTGAAACTGTTTATATAGACCTGTCTGATTCCTGGTCCCGAATGTGTCCTTTCCTCCATCTATCCATATACATAATAACTGTGACTACAGGATTTTCTTTTTAACTTTTAAATGCACATGGATCCTAATCAACATATGGAACACCTTCTCCATTCATCACAAAATGAGTGGCTAAATTCTTCTCATTGAAACTCCTCCATAATAGCTGCTTTTTCCTTTTCATCTATCAAGACTTTAAAGTCTAAAACTAATACAATCATCCAGAATGGTGTACGCCTAAGCTACTTGGTTTTCCCATTAGATGTTCTGCACTACTCAGTCATTCAAGATTCTCTGTTCCATTGTATTAAATATGCTTGTATTTTTTGCTATGAGTACAATTAAAAATGTTTGAGTTTTCACACTGTTCTTATCTTTTATTTGCTCTCTAAAATATCCAGCATGCACTGAAACCAGTATAGGTGATAATAAAGATGTAAATATCACCATGGAGGCATCACGATAAATTTGACAGTGGGAATAATTCATTCAAGGCATCTAGATCCAATTTAAATTCTTTTCCAATCTTAACTGAGCCTTCATAACCAGATGAACTTAAACGAAGGTGTACAACTTCATGCTACACTGGTAAACCACCCTAACTAGGAAATAAATTTTCAGTGATTAAGTTGAATTGTTCATACAAAACGCCAGCTTCAGCTTTTCACCCATACAAAATAGCTTGGAAAATATATACTGCATGTGTTTATTATAGCTACAGTTGCTATGAACATCTATAACTCTCCAACAATTTCTTTGATTTATGTTCAAAAACATACAGGGCATGAAATGATGCCTGCAACCTTACATTTCCCTCAAGAACATTGTGGGGAGAAGATATATTCCAAAACATCATGTTAGATTCCTTGTTATGTCTCCTTTTTAAAATAAATGTATGATAATCAATTACACATGCTTCAAAGCAACTGCCACTAGATTCCCCAACAGAAAAGCTGTTTGAGAAAAGTTCCATTTTCTTTCCCCTAATGGTCAAGTTATAATAAGAGATCTTGCCTAGATATTAAAGGAAAAAATGTATTGTAAAGGATAGGCCTTGTTCCACTTGTATATGCATGCACAGGTTTGTGCTTGCCTGGACTTGACTTAGAAGAAGGTTTTCAGAGAAGTAACATCTCCACTGATCAAAATGCTAAAAATGGATGTGTGTGTGAAGATCTTGCACCTAATCTGCTTGTCATTTATGCTTGTAGTAATCCAAATGATGTCAAGAGAATGACACAGATGATAAGTTAATGTATCAAGCTCAACTTCCCTTTCAACCTCAATATGCAAAACATCCCTTTAAGAAGTCCACCCAGCTGTAGCCTCCACTAGAAACAGAAACCTGCAGATGTTTATAGGAATATCAATTAAGCTGAATGGGAGCTCCGCCATTAATGCTGGAGCATGTAAGATTGGACTTTGCAGATCTGCCTGAATTCCATGCAGTAGCTGAAGTGCACGTTTTCTCCAGGGTATTGAGGCCAGTGGGTTATATGCCATTAACAGGTAAGCATAATATGGCTGGTAGGTATTTTCAGTCTCATGGCTTTGGCACAGGGACATGGGCAGCATCCCCAGGCAGCACCCTTGCCCACAGTGGGAAGACAGGAGAAGCCAGGAATGCATAGGAGCCAGGAGTGCATGGGTCACCCCCAGCACAGAAAAGATCAGGACCTACTGCCTGCCCTGCTTCAGGTAGTTTGTGCTGCCTGCATCCCAAACAGTGAGCTGCCATTCCCTGTGTCCTGAGCATTTAATTCAATCCTTGGGTTACACTGCAAACTAAAGATCTGACAACCAATATAGAAAACAGGACTAGAAACTAGATGGTACAAGCCCCTCTAAGGAGGATTGGCACCTGCTGACACTGAGTTTCCAGCAATTATGGAATAAGGTGGATATGTGATTTGTTGTATGGCCCTGTTCATCCCTGTAAGTGTGCAAAATTTGCATGGCAAATAGGGAAATGGAAATGAATTCACTCATTTTTTTCCCCTCCTATTTTCTTTGACTCAAATCCTCAAATAATGAAAATTCACAGGAGGGGAAATACACGCTTGCACCCTCTTTGGCTCCCAGTGCTATTTTATCCATTACTAAGGAAGCTAAGGAGGAGGAGGAGGGGAGAGGACTGGACATGCGCCTACTGCCCATGCAGTCCCAGCAAGATAGCATCAACAGTTGTTCTCCTATTTTCACAGTGGGAAATAAGCAGGTACTAGCTGTATTGGAATAATCAGGAGGAATCTAGGTCAAAATCAAAGCAAGACTGCTCTGTCCATTTCACAAAACTCACATGCAAACACAATACCCATGTAAAAACAAAGAAGTTATTTGTACTGTTAGGACTGCTAAACAAGTGTGCAGACATTGGCCTACCTTGAATAAAAGGCACTATTCCTTCTCTGTGACTTCTGAAAAGGCATTCAAAATCAATATAAAATTGCAATATTAGGAAATTTTATAATCATTATTTCAAAAAAGCAGACTTGAAAGGGTCTCTTGTTCATGGGTAAATCTTCAGTTAGTTTTTCTAGTACCGGTGGTTCAATCGAAAGATTCGCCAACTGCCCCCTGGAGAAAACTGAAGATCTGCATTTAAATGGAGATATAGTATTTCCAAATGCACGGTACCTGCAAGGCAGATACTGTCAAGGTTTCTTAGTGAGTGGATCTCAAATTGTATTAGGTACATTTCAGTGCCATAACTATCCCCATTTCATAGGACTGGGGCTATTTCCATACAATTTTTTTCCTGTGTGCGGGCTTTGTAATATTTGTCCTGGTAAGACAAAATTAAACCCCCATCCACAACAAAGCCCTCACACAGCAACAACAAGGAATTAAAACCTTACGCATAATTTTCTGATGGGGATGATGAAGACTGTATTAGATGGCTGACTGAAAATCTTAAATAATTGAAAACTCTGATGACTTAATAGAGTAGCGAGCTTGGTTTACAATGCAGCCAATTTAGAGCCATAAAAACACCGTGTAAAATGTTTATCTTGTGGTTGACCATTACATATCCTATTTATTATTCCAAAGTATTTCAACAGCATTTTTCTTCATCAATGTGGCTGCTGGCATTTAGCACCCACTTGCTAAATTCACGTGATTTTCCTGGAACAGCTTTAGGAAAAGAAAACAAAAAATTAGCAGATCACTACAAAACTGTTCCTTGTTACTATATGCCTCTTTTTCACATTCTGACTTGAACCGACTTCATGTGCTGCAAAATACGTTTGAAACCACCGAGGCTAAAATATAATAAATCAAAGCCATATTTGTGAAGTTAAAAAGACTGGTGCAACTACTGATCCTGCCACATCAGAGAACCAAAAAAAAAAAAAAAAAAAAAATCAAACCTCATGAATACTTTGTTGCTAATGTACATGAGTTCAAAGAGCAGCGTTCCTCTTAGGAAAACATCTTAATTTTCATATCAGAAAATCATCCTAACCTTCCAGAAAAGTTTTTACGATTATGCAAGGAAGGCAGAGAGAAGGTTTAGAGTGCAAAAGACACTCGTGATGGGTTTCAGACACGCAGGCATTAGTCCAGGCAGCCTCTCACTTAAATTCAGGTTGCAATTGAAATGTCCCTGTAAACAAGGTTACTGAGAACGGCCGAAGATATCCTTCTCAGCAACACCTTCACCAGGAGCCCTTCAGCTGTCTACTTAGTTTGTTATACCTTATCTCACAGCCCTGACATCCTAATGCTGATTCAAATTCGGGATTCAAAATGAAAGACGAAATATCTCTAAGATCACTTAATATTGAAATACCATTGCAGTAATAAGTGGTGCCAGGTTGGAGATATGGATATAGTACTCTAGTGGTAACCTTTTAATTTCTGACAAAATACTGTGGAATAACTGTGATACTGCACAGACAGTTAACGCAATTGATTTGTTTTCCTTATTTTGATAATGAGCACACTGAATGTTGTGTTTACCTTCTCCTGCCCCTGGCACATTTTTAAAGTCCTCTAAAAGGAGACTTGTCATATTCCTGTACAGGCATGAAACACCTCACACCACGGAACCCCTCTCCCCAGCACACTGAACCCCAGCTACCCTGATGTTCCCAAGACAAGGAAGATCTTAACCACATGAGTCGCTTCGTCATTCTAAGTCTTTGATTATTTTCAGTGGAAATGCAATGCACGCACCATGTATCATCTAATGTAGGTTATATTGTAAACTACTCCCATTCTGAAAGTGAGGGTAGGCATGCTACACCAGAACATTTTGTCCTCTGAAATAAAACAGGGGAGTAACAATGAAATGTACCAAGCAAGTTCCGTATGTTGTATTTTAAACAGGGTAGCTAATGCCTAAAACTTTGGTGGGTTTTTACAAAGGGCACTTGGATTTCCCTCCCAGTCACAGACACTGATAGGTTGAAGTGTGAGGGGCGGGGGGGGGGAGGGGGCCTGTCATCTGGTTTTCTGTTGTGCTATGTTTACTGTTAGAATATCCTTAATGGTATCAAAAGACAGAATTCCAGGGGTAGGGGGTGCAGTGGGACAGGGGTACCATATAAGGGAGGGAGAGAATTACAGGAGAGAAACCCAAGCTACTCAGTGCCTGCCTTCCCACACTACCATTCACCTTCATTTTCGTCTCCTTTATAGTCTACTCATTTTTACTTGCCTCCCCCATTATTTAGTCATCTCTTAAATGCAGTCCTCTCTTTTCTGGGATCATGAAAAACATATTAACTAAAACCAGTAGACGGAGTGCATCCCCTGAAGCACTTCAAAATGTACCTCCAGACCAGTCACGCCTTCATGGCACTAATGACCAGGGGAAAATAAAAAATAAAATTAATTTTAGACTCAGATCTTTAATTATCTTAGAAGTAAAATGTATCCCCTGGTCTGAATCAATGACCCTCATTAGTCCAAATCTTGGAATTACATGTTCCAATAATATTTTAGCTACTGTTTGCGCTGTAGCCTGAGCAGCTGGAATTGCTTCAACCCACTGAGTTAATTGATCTATTATAACTAATAAATATCTCCACCGACCCACTCTTGGCAATTCCATAAAGTCAACCTGGATTTTTTCAAATGGCCTATAGGCCGTTTTACGTCCCCCAGAGGGAGGGCTTGGCGCGGGGGGCCCGGGGGGCAGCGGCAGCGGCGGGCGCGGCCCGGCGGGCGGAAAGCGGCGGCGGGCGGGCGGCAGCGGCCCCGGTCCACGCGGCCCCGGCCCCGGCGGCGTCCCCGCGCCTCCCTGCCGCCTTGGTAGCGCCGGTCCGCACTCGGCCTGACCCGGGACGTCACGGCGCCTGCCTGTGTTCCCAATGATAACTTGGCAGGAGCTGGGGGAAGCGGCCGGGTTTTTCCTGGGCTCGTTACCGGGTACGTGCACGTTTCTTTCGCATGCGGAATTTTTTTTTATTATTTTTTGGTTTTTTAAGGCGCAGTAACGAAAAGCCGGGACAGGAAATCCGGGGCGCGGCGGGGGCTGCCGCCCCGCGATGGTGGCGGCCGCTCGCCGGCGGGCGCGGGGGAGCGGCGGCGCGGGGCGCAGGCATGCGTTCATCTCCGTGTCTTTCATTTTACCTTCAGGGTGACATTCAGTGCCGGGCGAGCCTCGCCGGTCACCGCCACGTCCCACCTGGAAAAAACACAAACAAAACCACCAAAAGAAAAAACAAACTAAAAAAAAAAAAAAATCGGGGGGGGGGAGGGGGCCTGTCATCTGGTTTTCTGTTGTGCTATGTTTACTGTTAGAATATCCTTAATGGTATCAAAAGACAGAATTCCAGGGGTAGGGGGTGCAGTGGGACAGGGGTACCATATAAGGGAGGGAGAGAATTACAGGAGAGAAACCCAAGCTACTCAGTGCCTGCCTTCCCACACTACCATTCACCTTCATTTTCGTCTCCTTTATAGTCTACTCATTTTTACTTGCCTCCCCCATTATTTAGTCATCTCTTAAATGCAGTCCTCTCTTTTCTGGGATCATGAAAAACATATTAACTAAAACCAGTAGACGGAGTGCATCCCCTGAAGCACTTCAAAATGTACCTCCAGACCAGTCACGCCTTCATGGCACTAATGACCAGGGGAAAATAAAAAATAAAATTAATTTTAAAAAACAATTTCAAAAGTGAAAAAAATTCCTCACCGCCACACTCAGACCCCACAGGAAGCCGCTTTCCCAAATGCCCCCTCCTCCCCACGGCCGGCGCTGGGAGGAAGGACCAGGTGCCAGGAGGAGCGGGCAGTGCGTGGACTTTGTACACTTTCCTTCGCCCCTCCTGATCCCGGCAGCGCGCGGCCCCGTCGCCTTTGTGTGCGCGCGTCCGCCCGCGGGTCCCGACACCCCGGAACGGGCGGCGCGGAGCGCGTCCCACGTGCGGCGGCCACGCCGCCCCTCCCGCCCGGCAGCGCAGCGCCCTGACCCCCGCCCGGCGGGCTGGGCTCCTCCGGGCCTGCTCCGCTCCCGCCGGCCGCCCGCACAAGTGTTCCAGGAAGGAGCGAGCGGCGGGGGAGGGACGGGGACGACGACGAGCCCCCCCGCCGGCCTCGCTCCGCGCCGCAGCCGGGACATTTCGGGGCTCCCGAGAGGGCACGGCGGGGCGGGGGGGCAGGGCGGCATAGGCAGCCGCGCCACAGCCACGCGCGCCCCGGCACCGGCTGGCAGAGTCCGGTCCCCCTGCTCCGCTCACAGCCGCCGGAGCCACACCGGGACCCCGGCCCTAAACTCTTGCTTGGCTAAAGCCTCGTCACTTTCCCGGCACTCCTGACCCTGGGCGGGAGGGGGACAAACACACACAAAACCTGCGGGGTAGGATCTGTCAGCAGCCAAAAAATCATTCTCCTTCCCTTCTTCCCCCCCACCTCCCCCATATTCACCAGGGCCAGTAATTCTAAATAATTGTCCGAGAGGAGAGAGCCACTGAACCCCGGGTGGCCGGTGCTGTCGTGCCGCTTTTTCCAAAGCTGGATTTTTTTTGGGGGGTGAATGACTCTGAGCAAGTGCAATTGGCAAGGACTGAAGGTGGAATGGGGCGGGG